>NC_092380.1:97812430-98135031 GCF_030028105.1 Mobula birostris | reverse complement strand
TTGCCTTTTCTCCTTGGAGCGATGGAGGATGAGAGGTGACCTAATAGAGATGTATAAGATGATGAGAGGCATTGATCGTGTGGATAGTCAGAGGCTTTTTTCCCAGGGCTGAAATGACTAACATGAGGGGGCACAGTTTTAAGGTGCTTGGAAGTAGGTACAGAGGAGATGTCAGGGTAAGTTTTTTTTATGCAGAGAGTGATGAGTGCGTGGAATGGGCTGCCGGCAACGGTGGTGGAGGCAGATGCAATAGGGTCTTGTAAGAGACTCCTGGATAGGTACATGGAGCTTAGAGAAATAGAGGGCTTTGGGTAACCCAAGCTAATTTCTAAAGTACGTACATGTTCCACACAGCTTTATGGGCCAAAGGGCCTGTATTGTGTTGTAGGTTTTTCTATGTTTCTACAACTGGAACAGAAAAAGTCCATTTTAGTGCGAAGTGATCATGATGGCCATTGTGTCACTATACTGTAGTGACTGGGTTGGTCAAGAACCGAATGACTGAAGGGAAGAAGGTGTTCTTGAACCTGGTGATTCTAAACTTTACTGTACATGTATTGGGCTGAGTCTGCTGCTATCTACAGCTTTCATTCCTGCCGATCGGAACTGCGGTACCAGACCATGATGCAACCAGTCAGAATATTTTCAGTGGGACATCTGTAGAAATTTATTAAGAGTGATTATTGACAAGCTGAATCCCTTAACTGTTGAAGAAAGTAAAGATACTGGTGTGCTTCCTTATGATTGCATCAATGTGCAGGGCCCAGAACAAGTCATCTGGTGCGTTAGTGCCCAGGGATTTAAAGCTGCTAACTCTCCACTGCTGATCTCTCAGTGTAGACTGGTGCTTGTTTTTCTTCTTTCCCCTTCCTGAAGTTAACCATCGTTCCTTACTTTTACTGATTTTTGAAGAAGAGGATGTCGTTGTGGTGCCACTCAACCAGATGTCCTTTCACATGCTTGTAGGCTGACTCATTGCCACCTGTGATTCATCAACAAATCTGTAAGTGGTATTAGAGAAGTGCTTAGCCACACAGTTGTGTGTATAGAGAGTGGAGCAGGAGGCTAAACACACAACCTTAAGGGCGCATATGTCGATAGTCAGTGAGGAGCAGGTTGTGTTAGCAATCCCCACCGAATGAGGTCTGTTGATGAAGAAGTCAAGCATCCAATTACAGAGGGAGGTACAGAGTTTCAAGTCTGGGGGTTTGAGTTTGGATGGAATGATTGTGTTAAGCTCTGGGCTGTAGTCAATGACAGCAGCCTGACATCTGTGTTCTTGTTCTCTAGGTGGTTCAGAACAGAGTGAAGAGTGAGAGAAATTGCACCCAATGTTGAATTGTTGTGGTTGAGGGCAAATTGAAGTGAACCCGGGCCATCTATGACACAGTTTATTTGCACTATAACCAGCTTGTCAATTAATTTCATTATGGTTGATGTAAATGCTGTAGGAAGGTAGCTATTAAAGCAGATCCCCATGCACCAGTACAAGAGATGATGGTTTGAAGCAGGTGGGAACTTCAGGCGACAGAAGGGAGGTTGAATATGTCTGTAGGTACTCCAGCTAGCTGGTCTGCACAGATCTTTAGTACTTGGCCCCAGTGCACTACCTGGACCAGATGCCCTTTGCGCATTCGCCCTCCTGAAGGATGTCCAAATATTGGGCTCAGAGATTGAGATTGCAGGATCATCTGGAGATGTGGGAGTTTGTGCCAGTGTGTCATAATTCTCTCTACTGACTATGCATGAAAGGCATTGAACCTTTCCCTTACCTGACTTTGCTGTCCTGTTTAGGCAGTGTATTAAAAAACCCTCAGGCTGGAGAACTGTGTCAGGAGAGGTGGTGTGATCCCTCGTGTCCCTCTGATAAAGCAATCTTGTTCTGAGGTCCTCAATCTTGTTTTCTAATGACTGTACCTTGTCCAAGAGGATGTTTGGAAGCAGGGGGTGGGCTTAGGCCCTGTGCTTTAGTCTTATCTAAACCCTTTCCCAGTGACTATATTTTAAGACATAGAAAATACAACATTAAAGTTCAAAGTAAAATTTATTATCAGATTACATACATGTCACCACATACAATCCTGAGATTCTTAGAGTCCTTAAAGTGAGGCCATCGGTTGTGGGAACACCAGAAATACAAAGTAGAATGAGCTTGATGGTTGAGGGGTAGAAACTGTTCTTGAACCTGGTGGTGTGAGTCTTGAGGCACTTGTGCCTTTTACCTGATGGCAGCAGCAAGAAAAGAGCATGGCCTGGGTGGTGAGGATCTTTGATGATGATTGCTGCTTTTCTACAGCAAAGTTTCATGTAGGTGTGCTCAATGGTTGTGAGGGCTTTACCCATGATGAACTGGGCTGAATTTAAGCCTTTTGTACGATCTTCCACTCAAAGGCATTGGTGTTCCCATACCAGGCCTTAATACAGTCGGTCAGTATACTTTCTACCACTCATTGATAGAAGTTTGCCAAGGTTTTTGATGACATGTCAAATCTCTACAGACTCCTGAGGAAGTAGAGGCACTGTTGTGCCTTCTCTGCAGTTGTATTTATATGATGTGATTAGGACAGGTCCCCTGAGACAGTGAAACTCAGGAACTTAAAGTTACTACCCCTCGCCACCTCTGATCCTTCAATAAGTACTAGCTCATGGACCTCTGATTTTCCTTTCCTGAAGTCTACAATCAGTTCTTTGATCTTGTTGACTTGTGAGAGGTTGTTGTTATTACACAAATCAGCCAAGTTTTCAGTCTCCCTCCTAGGTACTGATTCATCACCCCCTTTGATACAGCCCACTTCACTGGTGTCATCCGCAAACTTGCATATGGTGTTGGAGCTGTACTTGGCCGGACAGTCAAGGGTGTAAAGCGAGTAGAGCAGGGGGCTAAGCACGTATCCCTCTGGTACGCCTGTGCTGATGATGATTGTGGAGGAGGTATTTTTGCCAATCTGAAATGATGGGTCTGCAGGTGAAGAAATCCAGGATCCAATTGCACAAGGGGTTATTGAGGCCCAGGTCTTGGAGTTTACTGATTAGTTTTGAGGGGATGATGGTATTAAATGCTGAGCTGTAATTGATAATGAGCATCCTGGTGTATGCATCCTGCTGTTTGGGTATTCCAGGGTTGTTTGAAGCCAGTGAGTTGCATCTGCTGTGGACCTGTTGCTGTGGTAGGCAGATTGGAGTGGATCCAAGTTGCCACTCGGGCAGGAGCTGCTATGTTTCGACACCAGCCTCTCAAAATACTTCGTTACTGTGAATGTAAGTGCCACTGGGTGATAGTCATATAGACAGGTCACCACGCTCTTATTGGGCACTGGTTCAGTTGAAACCTGCTTGAAGCAGATGGGTGCCATGCACTGCTGGAGCGAGAGGTTGAGGATATCCGTGAACGCACCAGCCAGTTGGTCAGCACAGGTCTTCAGTACTGGGCCAGGTACTCTGTCCGAACTAGATGCTTTCCTTGGATTCACTCTCTTGAAAAGTGCCTGCACATCATCTTCAGATATGGAGACCAAAGAATCATCGGAAGCCATGGAGATGTGCGATGGTTCCTCCCTGTTCTGGTGGTCAAAGTGAGCATAGAAGGCATTGAGCTCATCTGGCAGCAAAGCTCTGCTATCCCTGTTGTCATTAGATTTAACTCTGTAGGAGATTATGGCATTCAAACCCTGCCCCAGCTAGTGAGCATCCCTCGTTTATTCCAGTCTACTGCAGAATCTCCACGTCACCTGTGAGCTGGCTGTCCGGAGATCATACCTGCCCCTCTTGTAGCATTCTGTCTCTGATCTGGCTCTCAGCAAAGTCCGGGGCTTCTGATTGTGTTATGCTGTGCAGCTTCACGAGTGCTTGTTTATAATCAGTGGTATATAAACTGCGGTCATGATCATGGATGAGAACTCCTGAGGCAGATAGAATGGTTTACATTTGATAATTAGGTATTTTAAGTCAGGGGAACAAGAGGTCAACATAACCCCCATGTCAGAACACCAAAGAGAATTGCCACACTTTTCCTTACCAGAGTTCGTGGTTCGATCAATTCTGAAAATCCTAAGACCTTCTGGTCAGATTGTTGTGTCTGGCGTGTTCGCTGTTAACCAAGTCTCAGTCTCCGTGTAACAAACAATTGAGATCAGCCTCTGATGATACGCAACCTTGCCCTGAAATTGTCAATCTCATTTCCCAGCGGCTGCACATTCACCAACAAGATGCAGGGTAGAGGAGGCCTCATCCTTCGGCATTTTTGGTTTGACTTTGCCTCTCCTGCTGCGTTTCTGGCCATGGCGTTGACCTTAAAGGCGCTGTGCTTAACTGCTTCACTGCAGCCGGTGATTTATTGTGAGCTCTGAAGATCATTGATGTAATTTTGTAGTCCATTGTTAAGAGGAAATTTACACGCTGCAGATTGCCGCAAAATTAATTCAAAAGAAGAATATTTAAGAGGAAAACTGGAACAACTTTCTGCACCTTGCAGAGTTGCCGATGTACGCCAGCGCCATCTTGTAAGTGTGTATCATGCATATCATTGTATGCATGTCATGGTCTGGTCTGTGAAGTCCGCATTCTGGTTCACGGTCCGGTCCGTGGACTCAGGACTCCAGGTCTTCCAGCTGTCCCTTGTTTCGGTTAGGTTAATCATAAGCACCTGATTCCCATCTTGGGGCTGGGAATATAAGTAGCCTTGGGGTTGAGTGTGGGCTGCTGGTTTGTCTTGTCAAGAATCCCTGGGAGCATCCTGCTGGTGGAAGGCTAGAGCGGCCGCTTGCCATCTTTAGGCTGTGTTAGTGAGCCATCGCTTCATGGAGCCTTGCTGTCGGTAGTCGGAGCTGTCTTTGTGGCATGGATTTGGCCGTTTCCCGGGCCAGCTGAGTGGCCGTTAGCCACTCCGAGCTAGGTAGGGATCCGGCTGTTTCCGTTGCCAGCTGAGGTTGCTGGCCATAACTGCAACTCGGATCAACCCCGATGCAGAGATGGAACTGTCTGTCGTTCTTCGGTGTTTGTCTTGTCTTGTCTTGTCTTGTCTTGTCCTTGCTGCCGTGGGGTAAGTCAGGCCTTTCTGCCGTTGCCCTGCGGGGGGGATCTGTCCTGTCCTCGCCTCCGTGGGGTAAGTTGGGCTGTTCTGCAGTTGCCCTGCGGGGGGGATATGTCTTGTCTTGTCTTGTCCTCGCCTCTGTTGGGTAAGTCTGGCTGTTCTACCGTTATGACGGATAGACCAGTTCCACCTTGGTGTGGAGATAATGTTGAGTTCCGGCTTGACTAAGGATAAGTCCCGGCTCTATGTCCATGTACTGTCCTGTCTCATGTTAGTGTTTGTGTCTTGCATTTGGGTCCGCCACCAGCGTCCTCCATTGTGTCAATGCATATCCTGCATTACAGTGCAGTACAGGCCTTTCCAGATACATGGTATTGTGCTGGCCTTTTAACATATTGTAAGATTTATCTAACCCGTCCCTCCTACATGATCCTCAATTTTTCAAACATCCACGTACCAATCTAAAATTTTCTTAAATGACACTAATGGAACTTCCTCTACCACCACCCTTGGCATGATATTCCACACAGCAACCACTTTCTGTGTACAAAACTTGCCACTGACTTCCCTCCTGTACTTTGTTCCAATCACTTTAAAATTATGCCCTACTTGCATTAGCGGTATTTTCTGAGAAATGGAGCTTTTCCTGATGTTTCCAGCTCCAACACTCACCTTCTGGGTGATCTGTTCCCAGTCTGTCCGCTCTGTCTGGGGTTCATAGTATTGCTAGCTCATTTTGTTCATTTATTTTGTGCCATGTTGTAGGATGTGGGTGATCCTGCTCTTTCCATAATCATGATTGTTCTTGGTAATTGTTCCAACAGAAATGGCTTGCCATTGCCTGGGCAGTGTCTTTACAAGATGGGTGATCCCAGCCATTATCAATACTCTTCAGAGATTGCCTGCCTGGTGTCAGTGGTCACATAACCAGGACTTGTGTTATACATCAGCTCCTCTTACGACCTGCTCCCATGGCTTCACATGATCTTGATTGGGTGGTGGGGTGGGGGAACATAAGCAGGTGCTACACCTTGCCCAAGGGTGACGTGCAGATTAGCGGAGGGAAGGAGTGCCTTGCACCTCTTCTGGTGGGGACGTATCTCCACGCTGTCACCCTGCTGATTAATTTAAGTGACCTAAAGGCACATTATTAATGCATTAGTTTCCACTGCAGTTTTTGGGTTTAAAAGGTCAGATCTGGAGTATGAAACTACATTGCTGTTAGCTGCCAGCAACGTGTGACCTCTCCCAGTCACCATCACATTGAGGTAGCAGAAAGAAAACAGAATGCAGAATGTTGTGTCACAGTTACAGAGAAAGTGCAGTGCCAGCAGACAAAAAGTGCAAGGGCCAAAACGATGTAGACTGGTGGAATCAAAATTTCAAAAGTTCGTCCCTTGAAACTGCAGCTCAAATCCAGTTCAGGAAACCAAATCCACTTGGCACCTCAGGAGGCCTTTGGATTGACAGACCAACTGTGGGGCTTTTCAAATCTTATAAAAGCTTTTGGAATGTAGGAAGTATGCGAGTCTTTTTGAACCTACCAAGGTAAAACTATGAGCAATGTGATCATGGATAGTACACAAAATACTCTGCAGATGCTGGGGTCAAAGCAACACTCACAACACGCTGGAGGAACTCAGCAGGTCGGGCAGCATCCGTGGAAACGAACAGTTAACGTTTTGGGCTGAGACCCTTCATCAGGACTGAAGAGGGAGGGGGCAGGGGCCCTATAAGGAAGGTATGGGGAGGGTGGGAAGGAGAAGGCTGGTAGGTGCCAGGTGAAAAACCAGTAAGGGGAAAGATCAAGGGGTGGAGGGGGGAAGCAGGGAGGGGATAGGGAGGAAAGGTGAAGAAGGAATAGGGGAAAACACAATGGGTAGTAGAAGGAGGTGGAACCATGACGGAGGTGATAAGCAGCTGGAGGAGAGGGCAGAGTGAAACTGGGATGGGGGAAGGGAGGGGGAAGGAATTACTGGAAGTTGGAGAATTCAGTGTTCATACCAAGGGGCTGGAGACTACCCAGACGGTATATGAGGTGTTGCTCCTCCAACCTGAGTTTGGCCATGTTTGGACATATCTGAATGGGAATGTGAAGCAGAGTTGAAGTGGGTGGCAACCAGGAGATCCTGTCTGTTGTGGCGGATGGAGTGACGGTGCTCGACGAAGCGGTCCCCCAATCTGCATCGGATTTCACCGATGTAGCGGAGTCTGCACCGGGAGCACCGGATGCAATAGATGACCCCAACAGACTCACAATTGTATTGTTGCCTCACCTGGAAGGACTGTTTGGGGCCCTGAATGGTGGTGAGAGAGGAGGTGTAGGGACAGGTGTAGAACTTACGCTTGCAGGGATAAGTGCCGGGTGGGAGATCTGTGGGGAGGGATGTGTGGACCAGGGAGTTAGAGGGAATGATCCCTGTGGAAAGCAGAGAGGGATGGAGAGGGAAAGATGTGCTTAGTGGTGGGGTCCTGTTGAAGGTGGCGGAAGTTGCGGAGGATAATGTGCTGGATTCGGAGGCTGGTGGAGTGGTAGGTGAGGACAAGGGAAACTCTGTCCCTGTTGTGGTGACGGGAGGATAGGGTGAGGGCCGAAGTGTGGGAAATGGGGAAGATGCGGGTGAGGGCTTCATTGATGATGGCAGAAGGGAAACCATGATCCTTAAAGAAAGAGGACATCTGAGATGTCCTAGAATGGAAAACCTCATCCTGGGAGCAGATGTGGCGGAGATGGAGGAACTGGGAATAGGGAATAGCATTTTTGCATGTGGCAGGGTGGGAAGAGGTATAGTCGAGGTAGTTATGAGAGTCAGTGGGCTTGTGGAAGATGACAGTGGACAGTCTGTCTTCAGAGATGGAGATTGAGAAAGGGGAAAAGTATCCAAGATGGACCAAGTGAATTTGAGGGCTGGGTGGAAGTTAGAAGCAAAGTCGATTAAATTGACAAGCTCAGCATGGGTGCAGGAAGCAGCACCAGTGTAGTCGTCAATGTACTGAAGGAAAAGTTGGGGAGCAGTACCAGTATAGGTTTGGAGCATAGACTGTTCCACATGACCAGTGAAGAGGCAGGCATAGCTGGGGCCGATGCGAGTGCCCATAGCTACACCCTTGGTCTGAAGAAAGTGGGAAGAGCCAAAAGAGAAGTTATTAAGTGTGAGTACCAGTTCCACCAACCGGAGGAGGGTGGTGGTGGTGGGGAACTGGTGAGGTCTATTGTCCAGAAAGTAGTGGAGGGCTTTGAGGCCGCCTTGATGGGGAATGGAAGTGTATAAGGATTAGACATCCATAGTGAAAATGAAGTGGTCAGGACCAGGGAACCGGAAGTTATTGAAGAGGTGGAGGGCATGGGATGTATCCTGATTACGGATAGATATTGACCAGTGTAGGAAATGTTTAGCCCAAACTTCCGAGACTGGTATGAGGGCAGAAAGTCAGATCCGGTTCAATATCACTGACATGTTGTTTTGCCACAACATTTCAGTGTAATACATGAAAAATACCATAAATTCCAATAAGAAAAATATATAAAAATGAATAAGTGTAAAAAGAGAGCAAATGTATTGAAGTTGTGTTTGTGTGTTGGTTCATTGTACATTCAGAAATCTGTTGGTGGAGGGGAAGAAGCTATTCCCGAACATTGAGTGTATGTCTTCAGGCTGCTGTACCTCCTGTCTGGTAGAAATAAGAAGAGGGCATGTCTTTGGTCCATAATAATCGATGACTGATTTTTTTTTTTTTTTTTGAAACATGACCTTTCGAAGACGTCCTTGATGCTGCGGAGGCTACTGTTCTTGATAGAGCTGGCTGAATTTGCAACATTCCGCAGCTTTTTCTGATCCAGTCTGGTTGGCCTTCCATACCTGATAGAGATGCAACCAGTTAGAATTCTCTTCATGTTACATCTGTAGTGTTTGGTGACTTACTAAGTTTATTCAAACTTATGAAATATAGCTGTTGGCTTGCCTTCTTTGTAATTGCATCAATATGTTGGGCCCAGGATAGATCTTCGGAGACAGGTAGATCACCAGGAACTTGAAACTGCTCACTCTTTCCACAGCTGGCTCCTTGCTGGGGATAGGTATATATTCTCACCGATTCCTCTTCCTGGTCCACAATCAATTCCTTGTTCTTATTGATGATGAGTGCAAGGTTATTGTTTTCCCACTCAACCCACTGATCTATCTCATTCTTGTATGCCTCCTTGTCATCATTTGAGATTTTGCCAACAAAAGTTGTGTCATCAGAAATACTACTTTTATTACTGAAAGACTATCACTGGCAGGGTGGCAGTCCCTTAATATGGCACTGGTCTCAAATCTGTAGATTGAGATCTGAACTCATGACCTTCTGAGTCACAGCTGAGCCAAGACTGTAATTTCAATCCATATAGCAAAGCAATTTAAATACTGCTTATGTGCATCAATCAATATTACATGAGTTTGCCTGATGTTTTACTGTGTGAATCTATATTATCACCAGCTTGATAAATAATTATTAAGAGTGCCAGATTTGACATTTTAGTTGAGCTGAACTTAACAAGAAATGAGACAGCTTTCTTAATCTACCCTTTCATTGTAATATTTACCCTGTTTTTGCCAAGTTGATATATTTAAAATCTCTATTTAAGGAAGTTTTAAATATGTCAGATCAAAGAAACTGTTTTTAAAAGTTGGGCTTAATCTGTGAAATTAGTTTCTCTGAACATGCGACTATTATTACACTTGACCACAAATCCTGTCGTAAACACATAGCCAGATCGATGGTGGTGGGTACTGAAATGCTTGGGCAAATCTCCCATTTAATTGGATGTCTTTTGATGTCAGCAGTAATAATATTTTTTTTTGCCAGATGAGTCAAGGAACCTGGGAGAGCTTGAAAGCTCAGTGAGTTAAAAAGTGAGAGAAAAAGGACAAAACCTGTTCCATCCTGTTTAATTTTCTCATTTTATATCTGATAATGTAGCATAATAAATGAAAATTTGTATCTTGGGAGTAGTACACAGTATTGCTGTGACAATATAACTAATGCATTGGTTCAGCTCATCCAAATAATTAATGCTTCAATACTGTATTTAAACCTATTCCATTGAATTTAAGTTCACAATCTTCTGACTTGCGGTAAAGTGTTTTGCACTTTAGCCAAGCAGACATTAATATGAGATACAGTATGCAGTAAAGCTGTGTAATTTTTTCAATCATTCTTGCTGCTCAATCAAAGTTGCACCTTGCCTCCAGGCTACCAAGCATGGAGAAGAGCTAAAGTGCAAAACTAGCAGGGAACTATTCAGCCCACACTGCCTCAGCTTCAGAACCAGTTACATTGTTCATTTGTAGGTTTCTGTGCATCCACAGGCCAAGCTCCAATTGATTGTCAATTTGTTCATTGAAACATGTGAAGTTGGTCCTTGCACTCAACCATGACAGAGCAAAAGTATCTACCAAATCTACCCCACAGTAAAACACTAATCGTAAAATCCAAGGTGATGCTCATGATGTAGATACTTCTGATTATTTGGGAATCAACTCTCAGTAAACGTATAAAATTGATGAAAAGCTTCAGTATGGTAGGGAGGTTTTGCCAGTCTGAAGTAAAGGATGAAGGTCAAGATCTTGACTCTGCCGCATTGTGCACTTGCTTCTGAGACCTGGACTGGCCTATAGCAGACTCCTCAATGTACCGGAGAGATGCCACCAACACTGTCTCTACAAAATCATTCACATCCACTGAAAAATTAAGCACACCAAAATCATGATCGTTTCTTAGGCCTTAAAGAACCAATGACACTCCATTGGCATTTGCCTTGTCTTTAAGTACCCCTATGATCTGGCCTTCACAACCCTCTAAGGTAGAGAACTCCAGAAATTCCAGGTGAAAAAATGTCTGTTCTGTGTGTTGTCTTGGGAAGAGATTCAGGAATATGCTTAAAATGTCCTCAAAATTATGCAAAATTCTCATTGACTCTTGGGAATCCTTAGCCGATGACCATTCAAAGCGGAGGAGTGTTAGGGATGGCATGGAGACTTTTGTACACATATTGGGACCACACAGAAGCCCAGTATAAACAGAAGGTACACATCACTCCTCCGTCTCTCACATCCCACCTGACCTGGGGTAGAGTTTGTGGGTCCTCATCAACCACCACAGAGCTAACAGAATGGAAATAAAAGCATCTTTGATCCCTGAAGGGCCCTAAACAGTCCTTCCAGCTGAGGGAGCACTTCACCTGTGAATCTGTTGGGGTGCTCCCGGTGTGGCCTCCTGTATATCGGTCGGACCTGATATAGAATGGGAGACTACTTTGCCGAGCACCAACGCTCTGTCTGCCAGAAAAAGCGGGATCTCCCAGTGGCCACTTATTTTAATTCCACTTCCCATTCCCATTCTGATATGTCCATCCATGGCCTCCTCCACTGCTGTGGTGAGGCCACACTTAGGTTGGAAGAACAGCACCTCATATTCTGTTTGGGTAGCCTCGAACCTGATGGCATGAACATCAATTTCTCAAACTTCCAGTAATGCCCCCAACCCCACCACCCCTTTCACCATTTTCCATCCTATTTTCCCCCTTTCACCTTATCTCGTTGCCTGCCCATCACCTCCCTCTGATGCTCCTCCCCCTTTATTTCTTCCATGGCCTTCTGTTTCTTTCACCAATCAAGTTCCCAGCTGTTTACTTCATCCCTCCTGCTCCAGGTTTCACCTATCGCCTTGTGTTTCTCTCTCCCCTCCTTCCGCCTTTTAAATCTACTCTTTAGCTTTTCTTTTTCCTCCAGTCCTGCTGAAAGGGTTCAGCTGGACTTGTTGACTGTACTGTTATCCATAGATGCTACCTGGCCTGCTGAGTTCCTCCAGCATTTTGTATGTGTTGCCCAGATTTCAAGCATCTACAGATTTTCTCGTTTGTTCTAGATCCTGAAGGATTGTATAGGATGGAATTTGTTTCCATAATATAGCCAAAGTGCAATATTGCTGTAAAGTTCTTCTCTGCCATAAATCTGTTTAAGAATTATTATTTCCTTTATCAAAGGGATGACCTAACTACAGAAATAATGGGGTTTCTTTCGATCTGAAATGTGGATAACAGTGGCAAGGTCTTATTAATGTCCTTTGTCTAGTAGCTTTGATATGCCCACTGTCTGGATATGTAGCACTGTACTTTCCTATCAATGTATTAGAACAGGCACTGCAAAGTGTGTGGCAGTGTTCCTTGTTAACTGTTCAGGTAGGGTCTCTTCCTATAGAAACTTAAATTAGATTTGAGGAATGCTCTTTTGATTTTTCAGGCAACTGCTTATCTGATCCTAAGTTGCTCTTTATAATTTGTTGCGTATGATTTGAGCTCCTGGGTTGTTAGCTAGTGATCATATTGCTCAGAAAAATCTGCAGAGTGTTGTAAATTCAGCCAGTTACGTCATGGGCACTAGCCTGCCCTCCATCGAGGACACCTTCAAAAGGAAAAGACTCAAAAAGGCAGCATCCATCATTAAGTATCCCCACCGCCCAGGGCAGTCCCTGTTTTTATTACTGTCATATTGCACTATGCTGCTGTCAAAAACAACAAATTTTACAATAAACATCAATGATTAGTCTGATTCAAAGCACTCCGTTTACAAGCAGAGCTTATATGAGGACCTAGGGGTAAAGAAAGCAATATGCAAACACAGTCTCCCCTCCCTTCACACTTCAAGCCTGTTCTGCCAGCAAGGAGAGCTGTTACTGAATCTTTAACTTGTTATTCTCTCCATACAATTTGCTTCCCTATCCCTTGATTCTGTAAAACCATAAGATTTAGGAGTAAAATTAGGCCATTTGGCCCATTAAGTCCATGGTTGATTTATTATCCCACTCAACCCCATTTTCCTGGCTTCTTCCATAACCTTTGATGCTCTATCAAATAAAAAAGCCTATCAACTTCTGCTATAAGTATGCCCATTGACTTGGCCTCCACAGCTGTCTGTGGCAATGAATTTCACAAATTCAGCACCCTCTGGCTAAAGAGCTTCCTCCTCATCTCTGTTCTAAAAGGATGTCCCTCTCTTCTGAGACTGTGCCATCTGGTCCTAGGCTGCCCCATTATAGGAAACATCCTCTCTGCATGATGCACTATCAATTACTCCAAAAGACTGGAAGTAGAGTAAATACTGAAAGGCTTTTATTAACAGTAAATGGACCCACGTCCATGCTGAATATCTGTCCTGGACTGGGGGAGGAGCAGTGACACAATCGCCTTTGTTCAGGGGTCTGTGGTGGGGAGCCACAGGAGCAGTCAGCAGAGGGGCGTGTCCAGACAGGTAAACCAGTTACAACCTATATACATGGTTTACCACACTACATCCATTCTATCTAGGCCTTTCAATATTTGATAGGTTTCAATGAGATCCTGTTATTCTTAACTCCAGCAAGTACAGGGACAGAGCCATCAAATGCTTCTCATAAATTAACTCTTTCCCTTTGATGTGCCAACTATTATCAGTCTTAACCTTGAAAATACTTGGTGACCGAGCATCCACGATCCTCTGGGATGAAGAATTCAAAAAGTTTGCAGCTCTCTGAGAAAAGAATTGGCCCCGCAGTCTGAGGCTTCATGTCAATGTTGCAGACTGAGACAGCTTCTTAGCATTGATCCTGCCAATTCCAATCACTACCTTATGTTTTACTGAGATTACCTCTGCTGTGATCGAATGTTCGTATGGCTCATTCTCTCCTGGGGCAAGGCCTTTATTTCAGGATTCAATTTACTTCCTATTTGTTACAAAATTACTTGGAGACTATGCTGGTTTTTGAACTGAGCATGTTTCAGTACTCCTTCTTCCAAGATTGATAATTTTATGAGGAGTACAGATTAGGAAAATGCAAGCAGGCTTTTTCACAGAGGTTGGGAGAGACTAGAACTAGAGGTCATGGGTTAAGGGTGAAAGGTGAAATGTTTAAGGGGAACATGAGGGGGATCTTCACTCAGCAGATGGTGAGAGTGTGGAATGAGCTGCCAGCGGGGTGGTGGATACTGGTTCAATTTCAACTTTTAAGAGATGGGAGGGGTACGGAGACATATGGTCTGGGCGCACTTCAATAGTACTAGGCAGCATAATAGTTTGGCACAGACTAGATGGGCTAAAGTGCCTGTTTCTGTGCTGTGGTGTTCAATGATTATGACTCTGGGCTGGGTACTCTCAGCCAATCATATGATATGATATTGGCTAGTAGACCCTTTAGCAGGACTAAGTGGAGAGTGTTCATAATAAGAGTGCTAAAGAAATGTTTGGCTGTTGTTAATTAAGTTGACCTTGCTGACAGCGAAGGCCTAAACTGTTCTGTCTGAAGCGTTGGCAGTTTTCGGCAAGGTAGAAGGCTGATTTGAGCTGCCTGATTTGCTGATCTGTTCACTACTTTTGAAATGATTAACTGAGAAACAAGAGTACGACAAGACAAAAATAATCAATTTACCTGAACAGATTTTGCAACTCCTGTATCTAATGATGAAGTTGGCCAAAAGCATTTGGCCGGAGAGGTCTCAATAAATTGAAGCTTTGTCAGCTTCACTGTGAGGCAAATGTGATGTGAGAGGATTTAATTTAAAATGGAAATAACAGTAGGTTCAAAATTCTTGTATCAGATTGCTTTGTCAAAAGGGACAGCTGTCAACCTGGTTAACTGAGTGCTTTCAGTTCTTTGCTGTATTTGACTCCCGGTAAATCCATCATCGAAATTGGCTGTGATAAGTAAGTTCCGATGGATAATTTTGCTTTTTTGTTGCAGTCTGCTGATAGTATGACTGAAAACTGAATTTAAGTATTTGTATTGTGAAAGGTTGGAAATTTGTTCTGATGCTTCCAGTTTTGTGCAAACCATCTGAAAATGGCTACTCTGTATCAATATAAGCAGAGCAGAATGATATGTTTCTGAAATTCTTTCTCCAAATGCACAGTACACAATTTTAGTGAATCCAAATCCGGTTTATTTTCACTGTCACATGTCATTAAATTTATTGATTTATAACAGCTGCACAGTGCAAGAAATAAAGACTACTGTAAGTTACAAAAATAAAGAGTGGAAAAGAGAAATAATGAGATAGTGAGACACTCAAATTGCTGGAGGAACTCAGCAGGTCAGGCAGCTTCTATGGAAATGAACAGTTGGTGTTTTGAGCTGAGACCCTTTAGGAATGTATTGAAGTGAGTTGGTGATTGAAGTGAGATTAGATGATTCTAATGAGATAGTGTTCATGGATCATTCAGAAATCTGATGAAGAAGTTGCTTCTGATGTTTGTGTTATCATGACCTCCTGCCAGTTTGTTTTGTGTTCCATATTTATCACATTAAACTATTACTTTTGTGCCTTCTTGATGCAGTATTCAATAAACTCTGACCTGTATCAAGGATTTTGGACACACTTTTCTCTGTTCATGTATTTTGGTGCCTACATAGTTCTCTGTGTCAGAAGGTAATGAGTTGGCCCCATGATGTTGGGAATCATTTCAATGCAGTATTTGAAGATGTTCTGTGATTATTGGAAATTTAATACTCCCTGCACAGCTTCACTTTGTTATTTAAAATCTTCCAAGACACTCTTTGAAGGGCAACAGATGAACTTTTGGTGACCTCACTAATATTTGTTCCTTGCATTACATTATCAGCCACTTGAAAGATCTAAATCTCCGGAGATTCCTGTTCTGTGTCTCTGTGTTGTGGCTGTGAGTGCATTTGCTGTGTAAGAATTGGCTGTTACTTTACAAGAGTGATTGTTTTTTTCAAAAAACCAATACACGTTTTGTTTGCTGAAATCAAAAAAGGTGCATTTCCTGTGTTGGGATTTGTCTTTGGCTTAACTACACAGATCCCCAGAAGGGTTAACTTAATGTCAGATGACATTAAGCTAATGTCAGATTTCAGACTGTGAACCTCATGCCTCACCCTCAACTCATGCCCTGAGTGAGGGGATTGCTGTCACAGGAGGAGGGGGCATTTTTTTTTTATTGACATGCAGCATGGAATAGACCCTTACGGCCCTTGGAGCCACGATGCCCAGTAATCCCGGACTTAACCCTAGCCTAATCATAGGATAATTTAAATGACCAATTAACCTACCAACTGGTACTTCTTTGGACTGTGGGAGGAAAATAGAGCACCTGGCGGAAATCTACATGGTCATGGGGAGAATGAACTGAATCTTTACAGGCAGCTGTGGGAAGTTGCTGGAACTGAAAAGCATTGTGTTAACCGCTGTGCTACCGTGCCGCCCCTATTTGGCTTGTACTTGAAAGGGAGGTCGGAGACCTCAGTATTCTAATAATCATAGCCGTCCTTTATTCAACTTCAACTTTATTTATTCACTATATACTTTATGTATTTAGAATTTGCTGTGGCATGTTGGTACAACATGTAACAAAAATAAAAACATTCAACAATTATAACTAATTATTTAGAAATAAGTTGAAGGTTAGAGTATGGAATGAAATGTGCATAAATACATTAATACCAGCACGACTTTACAATGTAAACAGCGTCATAAAAAGTGGCTTAAAGTGTTTATAGTGCAGTGACCGGGGTAATAGAGGGGTGGGGGGGGGGTTTCTAACTGGAATGATTAATCAGATTTAATGTGATGTTAGTGCTTTCAAGGAGGGTTTCCATGCTGGGAGGGGGAGGGGGAAACCCAGAAATTGGTTTGAGGGCAGGATAACATTTGGAAGTTAATTCCATTCAGTGGATCAGAGGTACAGGGGCACTTTTTCAAACCTTAAGAGACTGCTGTCAGCCCAGTGAGACTCCCTTAGACTGGAGTTTGAACTCCCTAATTTCCCATTTGTGGTGTAGTGCCTTAAGCTTCTATTGTCAGTCCACCTGAACTCCTTTGAAGTCTGAGTTTGGAAACCCCTTCTTTCCGTAGATTTGTAGAATTTGGGATTCGGCATCCCAGAGACCCTGTTATGGCCCCACCCAAGAAGAAGCCAAGTCTGTTGACCAGGTTGCTCTTTGGGCAGGAACCCTCTACAAGAGAGGTTTTTTTTCCTTATGCTTACTGAGAATCTATCCAAATTTGCTTTTCAGTTAGGAAGCCTCTGAGCTACAGAACTAATTACTTGATCTTTCAGAGGAAAGTTAGGCTCTGTCATTAGGTTTGGGGCGATGGGGGTGTGATAATGAAAGTCCATTAAGTTGCTGCTATGTCATTGGATCAGAATAATTCTTCCATTTTGCAATGAATGATAGGAATAATATGCACATCTGGAGAGCAACAAGATGCTGTAAATAATTCCTACCAATTGTAATCCATTTGGAGTTAAAATCCTGGAGAACTATTGCATAATGCACGATGAATTATTGACCTTTAATGGGATGTTGACCACAGGGCCTCAGCTTGAATAATCTGCTGTTTGTGCCCAGTGGGGTTCAGATGTTATTTAAAGACTGAACCCATTTGCAAATGAGATCTGCAATTTTTTTGAAAAGTAAATTTACATCCAACTGAAATCGAAACATATTTGCAATGTGGGTAAGGTTATTTCATGACAGGGATGTCTTGGTATTTCTTATTTTTTGTGAGAGTGCACACTTCACACAATCAATTGTGTGCATCTATGATGGCATGTGTTCTTACAAGTGATGGGTAAATAAATATCACTGGAGACTCCAGCATTTATTGTAGCTCTATGCAGTTTTATGAAAAGTAGAGAACATTCCTTTCAAATAAAGGTGAAAGCAGGTTAGAGTGGATGGGAAAGGGGCAGGAGAATTATCCAAATGAGAAAGGATCTAGTGCTTTCCCAGCATCAATGATGAATAAGCTCTTCATGGGCTTCCAGATCGATACAAGTCCTGGTTAGAAGCCCGTGAAGAGTTTATTAATCTTCCAAGTATTGGTTGCAATCTGGAATGTGCGGCAAGAGAAGTTAGTGGAAGCAAGTATTTCAACCACATTTGAAGAATTTGGGGTGAGCACTTGAATTCCGAGGTAAATGACATTGATGAATCGAGTACTGATTAATAAGATAAGTGACACACACAGTGCCAGAGGAACTCAAAAGGCCAGGTAGCATCTATGAAAAAGAGTTAACAATTGACATTTTGGGCCGAGACCCTTCTTCAGCACTCAGCCCAAAAGAACGACTGTTTACTCTTTTCCATAGACACCACCTGGCCTGCCAAGTTCTTCCAGCATTTTGTACCTGTTGCTTTAGATTTCCAGCATCTGTAGAATTTCTCATCTTTGAAATAAGACAAGTGCCTGTTTTTATGCTGCAGGATCCTACAACAAGTAAAGATGACTGTTATCTTCCTGTAGTAACGTATACAATATTAATGTTGTGTAACTGGATATAATTGCACTCTGATTATGCTGTTGGATTAGTAACTTCAGAACTATTACACTGGACTTCCAAAGCAGTTGCTGAAAATCTAAAATAAAACATATAAAATGATACAAATAGGTAACACGTCAGAGTGCATTTGTGGAAAGAGGAAAAGTCCGTTATTTTTTTAAGGCAGCGGTCCCCAACCACCGGGCCACAAAGGGCTTCCGGGCTTCTGGGCCGCGAGGAAATGATATGATTTGGCGATATGAGTGAGCTGCAGCTTTCCTCATCCTCTGTCACACACTGTTGAGCTTGAACGCATGCGAGGTCATTACCCACGCGTCCTCCATGTCAGCGTAGGAAGGAGATCAACTCCTTGAGCTTGCAAATGACGGCGGGCTGAAAAGTATGTTTGACATAACATCTCTGCTGGCATTGTGGATCAAAGTCAAGGCTAAATATCCTGAGATAGCCACGAAAGCACTGAAAACGTTACTTCCATTTCCAACATATCTCTGTAATGAATGCAAGGAAAACTAAATTGCAGAATAGACTGGACATAAGGAACCCCCTTCGAGTATCGCTGCCTCCCATCACCCCTTGATGGCACCATCTTGTTGCAGGGAAACAAGCCCAGGGCTCTCACTGATTCAGCGATATTGGTGTGTTGCAATGATTTTGTATGTTCATATGGGGAAAGTATGTGCTGTGTGTTTACTATCCAAACGTTACTTGAAATGTTATGATGCTATTGACTTATAAGTGACTTATATAACCATATAACAATTACAGCACGGAAACAGGCCATCTTCGCCCTTCAAGTCCGTGCCGAACGCTACTCTCACCTGGTCCCACCGACCTGCACTCAGCCCATAACCCTCCATTCCTTTCCTGTCCATATACCTAACGAATTTTTCTTTAAATGATAATATTGAACCTGCCTCTACCACTCCTACTGGAAGTTCGTTCAACACTTACTTCAAGGTCCCCTGATAATTGACTTACCACTATATTCATGCAAAGAAAATATGTGCTGTGTGTTTAATAATAAATTCGTTAGATGAACCTTTTTAGAAACGAAGTAGAGTGTATTAGCCACTTATCATCTATATTCTGGTCGTGATTAACACCCCCTCCACCCCGGACAGAATCGCCAAAAGCGATTTGTAGAAAAAAACTGGCACATACATGCATGCGCACTGGTGCCCGCGCAAGGCTTCATTGTCATTGTAGTCTTCCTCGGGGTAAACACAACGTATTTGACTGCTACTCTTGTCCGTTGGCAACCCTACCCACCCCCCACCCCCGATCGGCTGGTCTGCAAGAATATTAGACCATAAGGCAAAGGGGCAGAAGTCGGCCATTCGGCCCATCGAGTCTGCTCCGCCATTTTATCATGAGCTGATCCATTCTCCCATTTAGTCCCACTCCCCCGCCTTCTCACCATAACCTTTGATGCCCTGGCTACTCAGATACCTATCAATCTCTGCCTTAAATACACCGAATGACTTGGCCTCCACTGCTGCCCGTGGCAACAAATTCCATAGATTCACCACCTTCTGACTAAAAAAATTTCTTCGCATTTCTGTTCTGAATGGGCGCCCTTCAATCCTTAAATCATGCCCCCTTGTACTAGACTCCCCCATCATGGGAAAGAACTTTGCCACATCTACTCTGTCCATGCCTTTCAACATTCGAAATGTTTCTATGAGGTCTTCCCTCATTCTTCTAAGCTCCAAGGAATACAGTCCAAGAGCGGACAAACATTCCTCATATGTTAACCCTCTCATTCCCGGAATCATTCTAGTGAATCTTCTCTGTACCCTCTCCAACATCAGCACATCCTTTCTTAAGTAAGGAGACCAAAACTGCCCACAGCACTCCAAGTGAGGTCTCACCAGCACCTTATAGAGCCTCAACATCACATCCCTGCTCCTATACTCTATTCCTCTAGAAATGAATGCCAACATTGCATTCGCCTTCTTCACTACTGACTCAACCTGGAGGTTAACTTTAAGAGTATCCTGTACGAGGGCTCCCAAGTCCCGTTGCATCTCAGAACTTTGAATTCTTTTCCCATTTAAATAATAGTCTGCCTGTTTATTTTTTCTGCCGAAGTGCATAACCATACACTTTCCAACACTGTACTTCATTTGCCACTTCTCTGTCCATTCTTCCAATCTATCCAAGTCTCTCTGCAGACTGTCCATTTCCTCAGCACTACTGGCCCCTCCACCTATCTTCGTATCATCAGCAAACTTAGCCACAAAGCCATCATTTCCATAATCCAAATCGTTGATGTACAATGTAAAAAGAACTGGCCCCAACACGGACCTCTGTGGAACACCACTGGTAACCGGCAGCCAACCAGAATAGGATCCCTTTATTCCCACTCTCTGTTTGCTGCCAATCAGCCAACGCTCTATCCACATATGTAACTTTCCTGTAATTCCATGGGCTCTTATCTTGGTAAGTAGCCTCATGTGTGGCACCTTGTCAAAGGCCTTCTGAAAATCCAAATATACAACATCCACTGCATCTCCCTTGTCTAGCCTACTGGTAATTTCCTCAAAAAATTGTAATAGGTTTGTCAGGCAGGATTTTCCTTTAAGGAATCCATGCTGAGTTCTGCCTATCTTGTTATATGCCTCCAGGTACTCTGTAACCTCATCCTTGACAATCGACTCCAACAACTTTCCAACCACCGATGTCAAGCTAACAGGTCTATAATTTCCTTTTTGCTTCCTTGCCCCCTTCTTAAATGGCGGAGTGACATTTGCAATCTTCCAGTCCTCCGGAACCATGCCAGAATCTATCAACTTTTGAAAGATCATCGCTAATGCCTCCACAATCTCCACAGCTACTTCCTTCAGAACACGTGGGTGCATTCCATCTGGTCCAGGAGATTTATCTACCTCTAGACTATTCAGCTTCCTGAGTACTTTCTCTGTCGTAATTGTGACTGCGCACACTTCTCTTCCCTGCCACCCTTAAGTGTCCGGTATATTGCTGCTGTCCTCCTCAGTGAAGACTGATGCAAAATACCCGTTCAGTTCCTCTGCCATCTCCTTATCTCCCATTACAATTTCTCCAGCATCATTTTCTATCGGTTCTATATCTACTCTCACCTGTCTTTTACTTTTTATATACTTGAAAAAGCTTTTAGTATCCCTTTGATATTATTTGCTAGCTTCCTTTCATAGTTAATCTTTTCCCTCTTAATGACCTTCTTGGTTTCCTTTTGTAAGGTTTTAAAAACTTCCCAATTCTCTGTCTTCCCACTAATTTTTGCTTCCTTGTATGCCCTCTCCTTTGCTTTAACTTTGGCTTTGACTTCTCTTGTCAACCACGGTTGCATCCTTTTTCCACTCGAAAATTTCTTCTTTTTTGGAATATACCTGTCTTGCACCTTCCTCATTTCTCGCATAAACTCCAGCTACTGCTGCTATGCTGCCTTTCCCACCAGTGTCCCTTTCCAGTCAACTTTGGCCAGTTCCTCTCTCATGCCATCAACAGGAATTCTGCAGATTCTGGAAATTCAAGCAGCACACATAAAAGTTGCTGGTGAACGCAGCAGGCCAGGCAGCATCTCTTGGAAGAGGTGCAGTCGATGTTTCAGGCCGAGACCCTTCGTCTGGACTAACTGAAGGAAGGGTGAGTAAGGGATTTGCAAGTTGGAGGGGGAGGGGGAGATCCAAAATGATAGGAGAAGACAGGAGGGGGAGGGATGGAGCCAAGAGCTGGACAGGTGATAGGCAAAAGGGATACGAGAGGATCATGGGACAGGAGATCCGGGAAGAAAGACAAGGGGGGGAGGACGGGGATCCAGAGGATGGGCAACATTCGTCCATTCGTCCCCCCATCCCTCCCCACTGATCTCCTTCCTGGCACTTATCTGTGTAAGCGGAACAAGTGCTATACATGCCCTTACACTTCCTCCCTTACCACCATTCAGGGCCCCAAACAGTCCTTCCAGGTGAGGCAACACTTCACCTGTGAGTCGGCTGGGGTGATATACTGCGTTCGGTGCTCCCGATGTGGCCTTTTATATATTGGCGAGACCTGACGCAGACTGGGAGACCGCTTTGCTGAACACCTACGCTCTGTCCGCCAGAGAAAGCAGGATCTCCCAGTGGCCACACATTTTAATTCCACATCGCATTCCCATTCTGACATGTCTATCCACGGCCTCTTCTACTGTAAAGATGAAGCCACACTCAGGTTGGAGGAACAACACCTTATATTCCGTCTGGGTAGCCTCCAACCTGATGGCATGAACATCGACTTCTCTAGCTTCTGCTAATGCCCCACCTCCCCCTCGTACCCCATCTGTTACTTATTCTTATACACACATTCTTTCTCTCACTCTCCTTTTTCTCCCTCTGTCCCTCTGAATATACCCCTTGCCCATCCTCTGGGTCTCTTCCCCCCCCCCCCCCACTCCTTGTCTTTCTTCCTGGACCTCCTGTCTCATGATCCTCTCGTATTGCTTTTGCCTATCACCTGTCCAGCTCTTGGCTCCATCCCTCCCCCCTCCTGTCTTCTCCTATCATTTTGGATCTCTTCCCCCCCCCCCCCCCCAACTTTCAAATCCCTTACTCACTCTTCCTTCAGTTAGTCCTGACGAAGGGTCTCGGCCTGAAACGTCGACTGCACCTCTTCCTAGAGATGCTGCCTGGCCTGCTGCGTTCACCAGCAACTTTTATGTGTGTTCCTCTCTCACGCCACTGTAATTTCCTTTACTCCACTGAAATACTGACACATCAGATTTCGGCTTCTCATTTTCAGATTTCACAGTGAACTCAATCATGTTATGATCACTGCCTCCTAAGGGTTCCTTCACCTCAATCTCTCTAATCACCTCCGGTTCATTACACAATACCCAATCCAGTACAGCCGATCCCCTAGTGGGCTCAACAGCAAGCTGTTCTGAAAAGCCATCTCGCAGACATTCTACAAATTCTCTCTTGAGATCCAGTGCCGACCTGATTTTCCCAATCCACTTGCATGTTAAAGTCCCCCACAATTATCATAACACTGCCCTTCTGACAAGCCTTTTCTATTTCCAGTTGTAATTTGTAGTCCACATCCCTGCAGCTGTTTGGAGGCCTATAAATAACTACCATCAGGGTCCTTTTACCCCTGCTATTTCTTAGCTCAACCCATAAAGATTCTGCACATTCCGATCCTATATCACCTCTTTCTAATGATTTAATATCTTTTCTTACCAATAAAGCCACGCCTCCCCCTCTGCCTACCTTCCTATCCTTCCGATACACCATGTATCCTTGGACGTTCAGCTCCCAGAGACATGCATCTTTTAGCCAGATCTCAGTGATGGCCACAATATCATACCTGCCAATCTGTAGCTGTACGACAAGATCATCCACCTTATTCCTTATGCTGCGTGCATTTAAGTACAACTACAACACCTTAAGACCAGTATTTGATACTTTTCGCTTTGATTTCACTGCAACTTTATTGCACTGCAACTCATCCCAATGGCTACAAATTTGCCCCATCAGCTGCCTGTCTTTCCTGACATCTTTACTGCTCACTATCTTAGATTTATTTCTGTTTTCCCCTTCCTCTGCTCTATCATTCCGGTTCCCATCTCCCTGCCAAATTAGTTTAAACCCTTCCTAACAGCTCTATTAAACTTTCCCGCCAGGATATTGGTCCCCTTTGGGTTCAGGTGTAACCTGTCCTTTTTGAACAGGTCATACTTCCCCCAGAAGAGATCCCAATTATCCAAGAATCTCAAACAACAGGAATACTGCAGACGCTGGAAATTCAAGCAACACACATCAAAGTTGCTGTTGAACGCAGCAGGCCAGGCAGCATCTCTAGGAAGAGGTACAGTCGACGTTTCAGGCCAAGACCCTTTGTCAGGACTAACTGAAGGAAGAGTTTGTAAGAGATTTGAAAGTGGGAGGGGGAGGGGGAGATCCAAAATGATAGGAAAAGACAGGAGGGGGAGGGATGGAGCCAAGAGCTGGGCAGGTGATTGGCAAAAGGGATATGAGAGAATCATGGGACAGGAGGTCAGGGGAGAAGGATGGGGGTGGGGTGGGGAACCAGAGGATGGGCAAGGGGTATAGTCAGAGGGACAGAGGGAGAAAAAGGAGAGTGAGAAAGAATGTGTGTATAAAAATAAAAAACGGATGGGGTACGAGGGGGAGGTGGGGCATTAGCGGAAGTTAGAGAAGTCAATGTTCATGCCGTCAGGTTGGAGGCTACCCAGACGGAATATAAGGTGTTGTTCCTCCAACCTGAGTGTGGCTTCATCTTTACAGTGGAGGAGGCCGTGGATAGACATGTCAGAATGGGAATGGGATGTGGAATTAAAATGTGTGGCCACTGGGAGATCCTGCTTTCTCTGGCGGACAGAGCGTAGGTGTTCAGCAAAACGATCTCCCAGTCTGCGTTGGGTCTCGCCAATATAGAGAAGGCCGCATCGGGAGCACCGGACGCAGTATATCACCCCAGCCGACTCACAGGTGAAGTGTCGCCTCACCTGCAAAGACTGTCTGGGGCCCTGAATGGTGGTAAGGGAGGAAGTGTAAGGGCATGTGTAGCACTTGTTCGGCTTACAAGGATAAATGCCAGGAGGGAGATCAGTGGGGAGGGATGGGGGGGGACGAATGGACAAGGGAGTCGCGTAGGGAGCGATTCCTGCGGAAAGCCTACTGATTCTCACAGCTATCTGGACTATTCCTCTTCTCACCCTGTCTCTTGCAAAAATGCCATCCCCTTCTCGCAATTCCTCCGTCTCCACCGCATCTGCTCTCAGGATGAGGCTTTTCATTCCAGGACGAGGGAGATGTCCTCCTTTTTTAAAGAAAGGGGCTTCCCTTCCTCCACTATCAAATCTGCTCTCAAACGCATCTCCCCCATTTCACGTACGTCTGCTCTCACTCCATCCTCCCGCCACCCCACTAGGAATAGGGTTCCCCTGGTGCTCACCTACCACCCCACTAGCCTCCGGGTCCAACATATTATTCTCCGTAACTTCCGCCACCTCCAATGGGATCTCACCACTAAGCACATCTTTCCCTCCCCCCCCCCCGGCTTTCCGCAGGGATCGCTCCCTACGCGACTCCCTTGTCCATTTGTCACCCCCATCCCTCCCCACTGATCTCCCTCCTGGCACTTATCCTTGCGGTGTTGATAACCTTTCACGTAGTGATGTTGGTTTGAAATGTCAGAATTTTTTCCCCTCTCATTCAGTAGATGCTGGTTGGCCTGTTGAACATCTGCAGTATTTTTCAGTATTCGTTCAGATCCTGTCATGTCTATTTAAGAACTTGATTTTGTTGTTTCTTCTACCAATTAGCTCTGAAAGGGTTGTTTAAAAACTTAATCACAAATATTCCTCTGCTATAATAAAAGCTTTTATCTAAGCAGGCCCTTGGCGATGTGCAGTTCTGAGTGTTTTTCTTTCGGATTGCATCTATCCACATCATCACAAAGAGTAATGGGTGAATGACAACAACTCGAGCTATCAAGGAAGAGTGAATAAGTGCGAGCTTGCCCAACTATTTGTAAGCTGGGAATTAACAAAAATTGTTTTGGAATCTTTTTCTGAAATATCATCCTTTGCTCAGTTCAATGTTATATCTCTTTTCAGTTCGAAGAATGAATATTTGTGAATAGTGTCAGTCTTTTCCCAGAAAATTAGAACATAGAGTAGTACAGCACAGTACAGGCCCTTTGGCTCACAATGTTGTGCTGACCCTTAAACTCCGCCTCCCATATAACCCCCCCACCTTAAATTCCTCCATGTACCTGTCTAGTAGTCTCTTAAATTTCACTAGTATACCTGCCTCCACCACTGGCTCAGGCAGTGCATTCCACACACCAACCACTCTCTGAGTAAAAAACCTTCCTCTAATATCTCCCTTGAACTTCCCACCCCTTACCTTAAAGCCATGTCCTCTTGTATTGAGCAGTGGTGCCCTGGGAAAGAGGCGCTGGCTATCCACTCTGGCTATTCCTCTTATTATCTTGTATACCTCTATCATGTCCCCTCTCATCCTCCTTCTCTCCCTAGCTCCCTTAAACTCTGATCATAAAGCCCTAGCTCCCTTAAACTCTGATCATAATGCATACTCTCTAAACCAGGCAGCATCCTGGTAAATCTCCTCTGTACCCTTTCCAATGCTTCCACATCCTTCCTAAAGTGAGGTGACCGAACTGGACACAGTACTCCAAGTATGGCCGAACCAGAGTTTTATGGAGCTGCATCATTACCTCGCGACTCTTAAACTCTATCCCTTGACACCCCATAAGCTTTCTTAACTACCCTATCCACCTGTGAGGTAACTTTCAGGGATTGGTGGACATGTACCCCCAGATCCCTCTGCTCCTCCACACTACCAAGTATCCTGCCATTTACTTTGTACTCTGCCTTGGAGTTTGTCCTTCCAAGGTGTACCACCTCACACTTCTCTGGGTTGAACTCCATCTGCCACTTCTCAACCCACTTCTACAACCTTATCAATGTCTCCCTGCAATCTTCGACAATCCTCTACACTATCCACAATACCACCAACATTTCTGTCGTCTGCAAACTTACCAACCCACTCTTCTACCCCCACATCCAGGTTGTTAATAAAAATCACGAAAAGTAGAGGTCCCAGAACCAATCCTTGTGGGACACCACTAGTCACAACCCTCCAATCCAAATGTACTCCCTCCACCATGACCCTCTGCTTTCTGCAGGCAAACCATTTCCAAATCCACCTGGCCAAACTTCCCTGGATCCCATGCTTTCTGACTTTCTGAATAAGCCTACTGTGTGGAACCTTGTCAAATGCCTTACGAAAATCCATGTAGATCACATCCACTGCACTACCCTCATCTATATGCATGGTCACCTCCTCAAAGAACTCTATCAGGCTTGTTAGACACGATCTGCTCTTCACAAAGCCATGCTGACTGTCCCTGATCAGACCATGATTCTCTAAATGCCCATAGATCCTATCTCTAAGAATCTTTTCCAACAGCTTTCCCACCACAGACGTAAGGCTCACTGGTCTATAATTACCCTACTACCTTCTTTGAACAGGGGACAACATTCGCCACCCCCCAATCCTCCAGTACCATTCCTGTGGACAACAAGGACATAAAGATCCTAGCCAGAGGCTCAGCAATCCCTCGCCTCGTGGAGCAGCCTGGGGAATATTCTGTCAGGCCCCGGGGACTTATCCATCCTAATGTATTTTAACAACTCCAACACCACCTCTCCTTTAATATCAACATGCTCCAGAACATCAACCTCACTCATATTGTCCTCACCATCATCAAGTTCCCTCTCATTGGTGAATACCGAAGAGAAGTATTCATTGAGGATCTCGCTCACTTCCACAGCCTCCAGGCACATCTTCCCATCTTTATCTCTAATCGGTCCTACCTTCACTCCTGTCATCCTTTTGTTCTTCACATAATTGAAGAATGCCTTGGGGTTTTCCTTTACCCTACTCGCCAAGGCCTTCTCATGCCCCCTTCTTGCTCTCCTCAGCCCCTTCTTAAGCTCCTTTCTTGCTACCCTATATTCGTCAATGGATCCATCTGATCCCTGATTCCTAAACCTCATGTATACTGCCTTCTTCCAACTGACTAGATTTTCCACCTCACTTGTCACCCTTGGTTCCTTCACCCTACCATTCTTTATCTTCCTCACTGGGACAAATTTATCCCTAACATCCTGCAAGAGATCCCTAAACATCGACCACATGTCCTTCGTACATTTCCCTGCAAAAACACCATCCCAGTTCACACCCGCAAGTTCTAGCCTTATAGCCTCATAATTTGCCCTTCCCCAATTAAAGATTTTCCTGTCCTCTGATTCTATCCTTTTCCATAATACAGGGAGTGGTGGTCACTATCCCCCAGATGCTCACCACTGTGAGATCTGTGACCTGACCCGGTTCGTTACCTAATACTAGATCTACTATGGCATTCCCCCTAGTCGGCTTGTCAGCATACTGTGACAGGAATCTGTCCTGGACATACTTAACAAACTCTGCCCCATCTAAACCCTTGGAACTAATCAGGTGCCAATCAATATTAGAGAAGTTAAAGTCACCCATGATAACAACCCTGTTATTTTTGCAACTTTCCAAAATCTGCCTCCCAATCTGCTCCTTGGTAGCTCTGCTGCTACCAGGGGGCCTATAGAATACTCCCAATAGGGTAACTGCTCCCTTCCTGTTCCTGACTTCCACCCATACTGACTCAAAAGAGGATCCAGCTACATTACCCACCCTTTCTGTAGCTGTAATAGTATACCTGACCAGTAATGCCACCCCTCCTCCCCTTTTTCCGCCCTCTCTATCCCTTTTAAAGCACTGAAATCCAGGAATATTGAGAATCCATTTCTGCCCTGGTGCCAGCTGAGTCTCTGTAATTGCCATTTAAGATTTAAGGTAGAAGAAAGCCTTCAAGTCCATGGGCATGCTGAGATAACTGAAGGGTTGTTTTCTTCATTGTATTCTTTCCTTCAGTGTTCCTGTCACTCTTGTTGTATCGACAGTGGCTCAGTCAGTAGTACTCTGGTTGAGGCTTCACTTTAAAATTTCAGATTGATGGTCAACACCACAGTTCAGGTTTGAGAATATTGTTCAGTCAAAGTTGCCACAGTGTGAATGAGGTATTTTTAAAAAAAGTACTCTCTTGCTTTGGGTGGATATGTATGCCCTTTATATGGCACAGCCTCAGAATAGGATATTCCTTTGATACAGAGATGAAAAGGGATTTCTTTAGCCAGAGGGTTGTAAATCTGTGGAATTCATTGACTCATATGGCTGTGGAGGCCAAGTCGTTGGGTATATTTAAACTGTAATGCCCTCAAACCCTAGCTGTCCTTGCGCAACATCTGTTAAACGGTTTTTCCTTCTCTCCTTATTCTGTTGATAATTATTGGCTCTGTTCATATGTTCACATTTCAGTTTGATTGATGTTTACGCAGGTGACCGTTCTGCTAATTTTTGATTGTAGCTGTTTGCACTATTGTCTTATAAATTGGTGGTTGCTGTTTTGTTGTCTGTTATGTTATTGGCCTGTGTTTTATTGTAGCACCGAACCACAATCAATTCTAATGTGTCTCACATACTGGCAATGAAATGATTCTGATTCTGAGGTTTATGGGTTCTTGATTAGTCAGGGCATCAAAGGTTACCGGGAGAAGGCAGGAGAATAGGATTAAGAAGGATAATAAATCAGCCATGATGGAATGGCAGAGCAGATCCTATAGACCGAATGGCCTAACTCTGCTCATATTTTGGGGAAGATAAAACGGAATTTATCTCTGCTAGCCTCTTTTTTTTTCCATTTATCCCTCGCTTGAGAGTGGAGGAGATGATGTGGAATATATATCACTACTGATTGTGATCTTACTGTGTTCAAATCAGGTGCAATGTAACAGTGATTATACTTCAACTTCTGGCTTTGGTTTATTATTGTCACTTGTACCGAGATAGCATGCTGTTCATACAGATCAGATCATTACATAGCACATTGAGGTAGAACAATGTAAAACAATAACAATGCAGAATAAAGTGCAACAGCTACGGAGAAAGTGAAACTGCAGGCAACCAATAAAGTGCAAGATCATAATAAGTTAGATTGTGAGGTAGAGAGTCCCATCTTGTACAAGAGGTACATTCAAGAATCTGGAAACAGCTGGGTAGAAGCCTGTGATACGTGCTTTCAGGCTGTTGTATCTTCTGCATGATGGATGAGGGGAAAAGAGAGAATGTCTAGTCTGGGAGAGGTCTTTGATTATGCTGACTGCTTTATGAGACAGTGAAAAGTATATATACAGTCCAATAAGGGGAGGCTGATTCCTGTGAAGTACTGAGCTGTGTCCACAACTCTGCATTTTCTTGTGGGCATGCATCGAGCAGTTGTCATACCAAGCCTTTGTGCACCTAGATGAAATGCTTTCTATGGTGCATGGATTAAAAAAAAGTCTAACACACCAAATATGTTTTTTTAGGAGGTTGTAGAGAGAGTCACAGATGTCAGTGTTTCTCTATTCTTGCTAATTTTTTTTCAGGAGTAGATTATAGGATCTACAAAGAATTGGGCTTTCTTGCTGGCTAACAGAGTTAAGTGAATACCATTTACAGTTTATGACATATGAAGGTGACTTTAAAAGAATGATTGACAGGAAAAATTGTTTATGTCTATTCATTTTAAAAAAATTTTATACTTGCATAATAATTGAGACTGCAGAGTTTGCAATTTTTGAATTTCCCAAAGGAATCTGATCATTTGCTCATCTGTCCACCGCCTGGAGAACGGCTGATTCGAAAAATAGATAGACATTTAATTTTTTTAATTTTTGAAGTAGAAAATTGATTATAATGATACATTGACAAGCGCTTTCAATGCAGTTGAAAATGAAGGAGGAAAATCAATCGTAGTGGGCTGATTTGATCCGTCCCAAAAGACCCAAACCAATTCGAGTATCTGGGAAATGTGGTAATAAGAGTATAAAAACAACAAAGTAATTTAAGCCCAATTTATTATTATAAAACACAAAGCAGAAATAAACCACACTAAATACTATATAGTGAGTTAATAAGATTTCAGGGCTCATGATTCTTAGTCTCCACTTCATTGTTGCTGTCTTTGGGGGTCTTGATTGCTGTTGTTGTTGGGGGAGCTCCAAATTCCGACTTGTGAAATCACACTCGGTCCATCCTCGGCAATGATTGATAGTGATTCCTCAGGCTAGGTGAAGTCCCAAGAAAATGAGTGAAGGTTGCCTCAATAAATGGGGTTCAATCCACAAGCATTGTGACCAAAGACAGATAAGCTCCATTTTTTTTGTCCTCATGCTATTGGTGCCTTGAGGTTAAGAAATAATTCAGTCACTATTAGCAAATATTTACCAAACCTACAGTGTTTAACTTATACATATACCTTGCATGCTGCAAACTCACAGAAAGCTAAAGTGTTGCTTGGCATTGTTCAGACTTTCATATAATATATTTTACAAAATTTAATACATCACAACACATCAACTGATGATATTCATCTGTTCATGTGAACTATTTAAAAATTCCATTTAATATTTACAGGAGGCTTTGCAAAGACTTGGGCAACAGCTTTTAACTTGAGGGAATAATGTGCTCTTTTCCATAGGATTTATGAGCGTGTCATAGATCCCCCCCAGACCACATTCAGCCCAGGAATCAGTGTTTGGCTTGGTCAACGGAACAGCAGACATGGGCTATTTAAGGTAAGCACCTCGAGAATTAATTAAATAGAGCTAAATCGTTGCCTTACAGTACACCCCTTTACACGCTTGGATTGAAATACAAAAGCATGAATGCATTATACTAATATTGTTACATGCTAAGTCTTATTTGATTAAGGATATGTTTGTTTCATTTGTCACTATTTCACGGTGATTATTGCAAAAATTCATATAGCTGTCCTCTCAGTAAAAACAGTATAGTTTATAATAAGCAACATAAATACATATTATCATTTGGCATAATGTAGTTGGTTGAGTTCCAGAATAGAAAACCATTTATCAAATGTTATTTGTTTTCTTGTTTTATATCGGAGAGAGACAATTGGTGTATTATTCGTCTTTGGTATTGTGCTGTTATTTTCCTGCATCGCTTATATTAGGATTTATAAAAATAGAGAATGCTGATTAATTAGGAGAGGGAAGGAGGGGCATACTCGTATTTCTGCAAAGGTTTTCTGCTGGCAAGAAAATGCAAGGTTCTAATCTTGAATGTCACTGATAATTTTACATTCAATAACAAACAAAATGCATTAAACATCACAATTCACAAAACTTCTCAAAAATGCGGAACAACAAAATGACAATATTCATTTACTACCACACGCGGATCAGAAATTGCTGCTTAATGAGGCTTTAAAATAAGCTGTGAATTGAAACATTGATGTGTATTTTACTGGGATTGTGTTGTGAAAGCTTTGGAATTAATACAAGTGATAATGAAGACCTTCACGTCATGAGGTCCAAATAGAACTTTGGAAATACAGGTGAAATTATTTAGAGTTGATTGGAAAAGCTGATAGCCTTGTTCCCAATTAACTTTAATTATCTGTGAACCATTTTTTTTCTTAAAGAATAGGAAAGGGGAACTCTCTGGATGTTAAGCAAAATGTGCAGATTCTCTCATTTTGCCAACTCTTGAGTTTTCACCCAATAATGGTGATCTGTTATTAGGCCAGCTCTGACCTGAGAGTGCAAACACGAGGAAATTTGCAGATGCTGGAATTTCAAGCAACACGCTCAAAAGTTGCTGGTGAATGCCGCAGGCCAGGCAGCATCTCTAGGAAGAGGTACAGTCGAGGTTTCAGGCCGAGACCCTTCGTCAGGACTAACTGAAAGAAGAGCTAGTAAGAGATTTGAGAGGGGGAGGGGGAGATCTGAAATGATACAAGAAGACAGGAGGGGGAGGGATGGAGCCAAGAGCTGGACAGTTGATTGGCAAAAGGGATATAAGAGGATCATGGGATGGGAGGCCTAGGGAAGCCCTCTCACTATACTCCTTGCCCATCCTCTGGGCTTCACCCCTCCCTCTTTCTTTCTCCCTAGTCCTCCCGTCCCGTGATCCTCTCATATTCCTTTTCCAAATCAACTGTCCAGCTCTTGGCTCCATCCCTCTCCCTCCTGTCTTCTCCTATCAATCTGGATCTCCCCTCCCCCTCCCACTTTCAAATCTCTTACTAGCTCTTCGTTGACTGTACCTCTTCCTAGAGATGCTGACTGGCCTGCTGCATTCACCAGCAACTTTTATGTGTGTTGTCTGACCTGAGAGGCTCAGTTTATGAAGAAGAGTGATAGCATTGAGGCAGATTATATAGTTTTAATGAAGGCACAAGTGCTAAAGTACGCTGGTAAACTGATCACAATGTCTAGAGTACACATATTGGATTCTGATGCTTTTGCAATCCAAATGATCTTTGAAAGTAAAGACTGTAGTATAAAACATACCGCGTACTATTGCTTTATTAACTGTTACAAGAGGAAAGAAGAGGGAGAGAGGGAGAACAAAAAGAACAAAAGGCAGAGGGAAAAAGACAAAGGTGGTGTGGTTTCATACAAAACTTCAGATTATAGAAAAATCCATTGAAATTCCAATAGATAACAGTTAACCAATCAAATAACCACATTCAAATAATGTGATAACAGCCACTGAAACCAAGAAGTTCCCAGAAAAATACAGAGGCAACTGTATCCATTGAAAAAGTCACTGAGCAATCATATATATAATGTGTGTGTGATTATATAAAATACAAATGAGCATAAAGCTAAACTATAAGAAAAATCAGTTTTACATCACAATCCAACAACACAAATTGTTAAATATCCTGCCTCTCCACAAGGTACCCAGTTTGTAGCATGCTGCAACATGGACCAGATGGACTACACTCCAGGGTTCTAAAGGAGGTAGTTGAAGAGATTATGAAGGAATTAGTAATGATCACTAGATCCTGGAATGGATTCTGAGGACTGGAAGATTCTAAATGTCACTCCATTCTTTAAGAACGGAGAGAGGCCACAGAAAGGAAATAATAGGCCAATTAGCCTGACTTCTGTGGTTGGGAAGATGTTGGGAGTCCATTATTAAGGAGTTTCAGAGTACTTGGAGGTTTATGACAAAATAGGCCAAAGTCAGTGCGGTTTGCTTAAGGGAAAATCTTGCCTGACAAATCTGTTGGAATTCTTTGGGGAAATAACCAGCAGGATAGACAAAAGAGAGTCAGTGGATGCCGTACTACAAGAAAGATACCAGCTTGGATAAAAGAATTGCTGACCGCCAGGAAGCTATGTGTAGGAGTAAAGGGGGCCTTTTCTGGTTGGCTGCCAGTGATTAGTGGAATTCTGCAGGGGTTGGTATTGGGATTGATTCTTTTTGTAACATGTCAAAGATTTAGAAGATGGAATTGATGGCTTTGTGGCCAAATTTGTGTACGATACATACATAGGTGGAGAGGCAGGTATTGCTGAGGAAGCAGGTTAACATATAAGAAGTGTTTGATGACTCTGGGCCTGTACTCACTGGAGTTCAGAAGAATGAGAGGGGGGAATCTCATTGAAGCCTATTGAATATTGAAAGGCCTAGACAGAGTGGATGTGGAGAGTATGTTTCCTGGAGTGGAGAAGACTAGGACCAGAAGGCACAGCCTCAGAGTAGGGGGATGTCCGTCTAGGGCAGAGATGAGGATGAATTTCTTTAGCTCGAGATTAGTAAATCTGTGGAATCCATTGAAACAGACAGCTGTGGAGACAAAGTCTTTGAGTATATTTAAAGTGGGGGTTGATTAGTCAGACATTAAAGGTCAAGGGAGAAGGAGCTGAAACGGATAATAAATCAATAGCAATGGAAGATGCAGCAGGCTCGATGGGCTAAATGGCCGAATCTGCTCCTATGTCTTGTGATCTTAAATTAAAACCAGCTAATTAGCATCAACCACATCTATTTATGAGCTACTTCATCTGTAAATAAACTGAACATCATATGCTTTTTAGGTTAGTTGTTAAGGTCGTGGCTTTGATGTCTGCAGAAATTTGACCAATTTGTTTCCTTAGGAGGAGCATTATAGTTTTGGTTGAATATTTATTGCCAATTGTTGATTGTCACTTAAATGGATAGATGCAATGAATTAAATTTTTTCAAATTGCTCTAAACTTGTTGAGATGTCTAACTCCTATTTGCATGAGTGGGTGTTTGTTCTCTGAGACACATTTTACAATTATTATATTTATTATCATCTCACTTGAAGGACTCCTTATCTTGTTATTTCATGTTCTCATTATTGCTATTTATTTGTATTTGCATAGTTTTTTGTCTTCTGCACTGTACTTGATCTTTCATTGATCCTGTTATAGTTACTATTCTATAGTTTTGCTGGGTATGCCCACAGGAAAATTAATCTTGGGGTTGCATGTGGTGACGTATTTGTACTGTACAATAAAATTTATCTTGAACCTCTGATCTTGTTTAGTTTGGATTGCTGCTTTTCACTCCCTCCTGTATGTCCTCGACAACTGCACTTACTGAGAAAGTGGTTGCAGAACTTGTCTTGCCTGCATATTGAATGAATAGATAATAGGCAATGCAATTGTGGAGTGAGATCTGCATTTTAATTTGCCAGCTCTGTAAGAACATATTTCTCTCTGGCCTGTTCTTGGAAATATGGCCAGGAGCGTATCAAAACTCATGTGAACTTCCCATTCAGTTTATCACGTGGACCCACCAGATTCAACTATCAGGCTCTTAAACCAGCATGGGTAACCCCACTCACCTAAACATTACAGCGATTCTTCAAACTATGGACTCACTTTCAAGGGTTGTCCAACTCCTGGTCTCAGCATTATTTATTTTTTTTGTATTTGCAGAGTTTACTTTCTTTTGCATGTTGTTTGTCAGGCTTTATTTCTGTTTAGTTTTTATTGTACATATTCTAATGTGAATGCCTGCAAGGAAATCTCAGAGCAGTAAATGGTAACATATACTGTAGATACTTTGATAATAGAATGAAGTTTTTGAACTTTAAAGTTGCTGAAAAGTTTATATTATAAAGCAAATAACTGCTTACTTAGTCCCAACTGCTTCATGCAGCTATTTGTCCTCTTTTAGAGATTTCTCCCACTTTACTACTCAATCTTGTCAACATTTTTCTCCAGCCACCTTATATAACTAGCTACCACTAAGTGCATTTAAACTAATATGGTAGCAAATTTCCATATCTGTCTTGACTTCAGTCATGATAAGGTGGTACTGTTACCCATTAATTTGGCTTGGGGTGGATGTGTAATAGTGAATTTGAGGAAAAGAAGTGAATATCCCTTAAGAATGTAAGAAGTAGAAGTAGCCGGGGAGCATCAATGTGATCATAACTGATCCGATCTCTCAAGCCCACTTTCTTACCTTATTCTTATGTTGCGTACCCCATAACCGGGTTGCCAAACCAGCAGAAATGGATCACTCAGTTGGAGTCTGGATTACTAGAACTAAGAAAGTTTTATTAAAGAAACGAGCAACACAGTAATCGAAAGGATAATAAATGCAACAGTTCAGCAATGATAAACACACATGTACACCGAATTAAGATTACAGGATCAATCAAGCTCTATCGTTGTCTAGGGGTAAATGACCAATTTCAAAGTGACGCAGAGTTCAGTCCAATTTAGTTCAGTTCGCAGTAATCGTTGCTGTGGCGATGGACAATGTGGGAGAAGGAGAGAGAGAACAAGAACAAATGATCATTCAAAATGGCTTCCACACACAGACCTGCGATATTGCTCACAAGCAGCTTTTCTGGCGAGTCCTTTGTGATGTCACCTGAGATCACTGACTGTGACCCCTCCTCCAGATGCGGTCGATCCTCTGCAGTGAACCTGGCACCCAAGCAAGGGTGGACATACACCGGGTTCCCGCTGACCGTACCTTTCCACCCTGTGCGTCTATGGCTTGGTTCCGCAACCAGCCTTCCAAACGACTCCCGCCGACTTGCAGGGGGAGCACTGCTTCCAGTGTCTCGTTACCTCGTGATGTCGTGTGTGCCTTGCCTTAGCGAACCTGTCCCTTTTTATCCCCCTGCTGGGGTATCGCCTGTCCATCACACTTCAAACAGTTCAGGGTTCAAAGGGGGAGCCGATCTTGACAATACCCAGACTGATGGCTCCTTCATTAACATCTCCAAATGCTGCTTCATTGTGTTCCTTATCTCTCCCACCCCTGAGGACAGGTGGCAGACCAACTGCTGATGCCACTGGTGCTGGCCCAGGCCAGCAAACATCTTAATTTATGTGTATCTCGTCACACTTAACACTAGATCTTTGGGTTCTAAAAGAATCCAGTGATCTCAGCTTTGAATTTATTTGATGACAGGACATTTAGAGAACTGCAAAGATTTCTCTCCTCCAGTGAAAAGAGATTTATTCTGATCCCAATTCTTAAAACAAAAGTTTGAATCTCTCCTTCATGTAATGACTGTGGTCTCTAGTTCAATATGCCTTTCTGAACCTCTCCAAGCTCTACATTGACTTCAATTTCTTCGATTAAACTCACTTCAGGAAAATATCCAGTAGACAGTTGGAATGCTTTTTGGAATGCACGTCTATTTCCAATTTGTCCCAAGATCCCTCTGAACTAGTTATAGATCTCTCACTGCTTAAAATAATATTTTCCATTATTTCTACTGGAGTAGTTTCTCTTGCATTTCTCTACAATTCATTCCATCCACTTGTCTGCTGATTTGAATCTGACCACATGTGCATGCAGACTCCTTGGAACATTATGGAGGACAGCATGTGTGTAAATGTCTCTCTCCAGCAGACTTCATCATGATCATCATGACTCCAGTATTTCTACTATTTTTTTAATGTTTCTTAATTGTACACATTTTTTTTGTTTTCTATCGCTGAGCAGCAGCGAACCATCTGATTGGCCTCTCAGAGTTCTCTTTGGGAACTAGTTGATTTGATCAGCATTTCTGATCTGGCTATTGCTCACGATTGTACTTAATAAAAAAAAATCCTCTCATCTCATTTTCATGTCTAAATTTGTCAAAGAGCTTTATTCGTGGAGGCCATTAGAATAACTAGCTGCCTGCCCATCATCATCCTCGTCCTGCCCTCTTGTCAGCCCTTCTGGTTTGCATCCTCCGAAAGCTGTGTTAGAGTTATCAAATGTCTCTTTTCTTCATTCATAAAAGGTAGGCAGAAGACCCAGGAGCCTGAGTACTCACAGCACCAGGTTCAAGAACAGTTATTACCCCTCAACCATCAGGCTCTTGAACAAAAGGGGATAACTACACTCATTCTTTTTCTGGTGTTCTCACAATCGATGCTCTCACTCTAAGGACTCTTTATCTTGTTCTTTCATGGTCCCTTTATTTATTGCTATTTATTTATATTTGTATTTGCCAGTTTATTGTTCATTGATCCTGTTTACAGTTACTGTTTTATAGATTCACTAAGTGTGCCCATAGGAAAAAGAATCTCAGTGTTGTGTACGCTGACATGTACAGTACTCTGATAAATTTTACTTTAAACTTTGAAAAGCATTCTCATTGCTTAATCACGAACATCGTCCTTAGTTCCCTGACTCCTTATTGATACCATAATATTTGAGTTTTACTGATTACTGATGTCTGAGTAACTGGTTTGCTTTTCCTTTCCTCTTGTCTTTGTGGCAAATGGTTGCATTTGCTGTTTACGGAAGTAAAAGTTAAAGAAAATTTAATATCGAAGTAGGCATAACCATACTGTCTTCATTTTCTTGCAGGCATTTATAGGAAAATAAAGAAATGCAATAATTTATCAAAGCCTATACATAAACAAAGATTGACCTACAGCCAATGTGCAAGAGAAGACAAATTGATCAAATTGGGGCAAAAAAAATTGCTGAGAACTTCAGTAGAGTCATTAAAAATGAGTCTGTAGGTTGTGGAATCAGTTCAAAGTTAGTTGTGAGCTGTGTTAACCATGTCAGTTCAGTAGCCATATGGTTGTAGGGTAATAACTTCCTGAACCTGGTAGTGTGGGACGGAAGGCTCCTGTACCTTTTCCTTGATGGTAGTATGCCTGATTGAACATCAGCACTGTTGAATTCACTTTCAGCGTTAATCTCCTGATGTGAATCCTGGGATAAGGCAGATCATGTCCAGTGGATCTGATGGATTTTTGCTTATTGTCATTTAACAGTGGGCTCTGTTTTAGCTTAATTTATTGTCTGAGTGAATGCAGATTAAAATAGTATTTGTTTCATGCCTCTGCCACTTTATTTCTCCAGTGTAATTTCCCTTGGCTTCGAAAGATCTGTACTTGTATATTTTTCTTTTATTTGCATACTTTGTGCTCCATGGCAACCACGGATTGATGCACTGGTTTCACTTCGAGTTACTTCACTGGCACTATAGCAGCTGTGTTATTGTCTTGAGCTGAATGGAATGACAAAATGTGAAAAATGCAAGCTCATCAATGCTTAAGGAAAGACAAGGTCAAACAGAACTGGCTTGTCTTTCATACCTAGTTTTACCACCAAACAGCAACACTTATGCAGGTTTGACAATTAATAAGTGGTTCAGCAAAAAAAAAAGTAGTTCTGTATCCTTTCATCCTAATTCCAGTAATTTTCAGCCCGCTTTCCATACTTAATTTTAAAATAATATGGTATGCTCTGTCTAGAAGTTAGGAATTGTAATTTCTTATAGATTTATATTGGCTTATGTTCTCATATTTTGTCCTTGGAGTCTGTTCTGCTATTCACTAACTGATTTCTACCTTTAATCATTTATTGTCCTTGACCTAATAATGCTTAATATCCTTGAATACAAATCTAGTAAAAACAAAAGGATCTAGTGCTTTCCCAGCTTACATGATGAATAAATTCTTCTCGGGCTACTGGCCGGGTACAGGTATAATTTTTAACTGATGTGTCATTGACAAACTCTGCCATTTTCATCAGGGATGATGCCTAGGCACGTCTAGTCCTGTGGTATACATACTCACAATGTCCGTCTCTCCTGATTGGAAACCTGATTGGTTGATGACTAACCACAGTCCCACCTTGTTTGCAACGGAATTCCAGTCAACTTAATTTGGTCAACTTGAACCTAAATTAAATTAAATCTAGTCAGCTTAATTTTGTTTTTACTTAGCCACCTATATTTTGCAAGTCTGGAAATCAGATCCAAATGTCTATTACACCTTGTGTAAAGGGGTTACTCCTGACATAGCCCTTTTTTGTCCATGACTATCCTTCACCCCATTAATGCCAGTCGAGGATTAGTATTTGATATTTGTCACAAAGTGCACTGATGGAGTACTACAAAAAGGGCAGGGTGGAATTGGAATTGGTTTATTCTTGTCCTATGCACCAAGATACAGTGAAAAGCTAGTCTTGCATACTGTTCATACAGATCAGACCATTACTCAGACATTGAGATTCAATAATGAAAAACAATAACAATGCAGAATAAAGAGTAACAACTCTGGAGAACATGCAGTGCAGGTAAACAATAAGGTGCAAGATCATAATGAGTTAGATTGAGGTCAAAAGTACATCTTGTCATACTAGGGAACTGTTTAATTGTCTTACGGCAGTAAGATAGAAGCTATCCTTGAGCCTGGTGGTATGTGCTTTCAGGCATTTGTAACTTTTTCCTGATGGAATAGGGCAGAAGAGAGAATGTTTTGGATGGGTGAGGTCTTGTCTATACTTGTCACTGCCTGAATAATGGAACCAGTATAATCAGCCTGTAAAGGGGAGGCTGGTTTCCATGATGTGCTGAGCTGTGTCCGTAACTCTGCAGTTTCTTGCGGTACACGTACAGAGCAGTTGCCATACCAAGCTGTTATGCATCCAGACAGAATGTTTTCTATGGCACATTGGTAAAAATTGTCAAGGTCAATGGGGATATGATGCAAGACATGGAATCCCTTGCATTTGTTTAGTTGACCAAAGGTACTGCATTTTTTGTATTCACACAGGACTTTACTCTAGAAGAGAGTACGTTTGTAAATCTTGGGGATGGTGGGATTGAAAATAAGACTAGGGCCTGAGGTTGGGGGTTGGGGGGTGGATACAGAGTGTTGGTTGGGATGGGTGAGAAATTATATAGAATGCAGAGTGACAGTGAAAGAGGTGAAGACTTGCCTGAAACACTGGATTTCTTGCAAGTAAAGATTACTGATCCTAGGGTTCAACATTTCAGTTTATTCCTTCTTTGTTAAATGAGATCCATGCCTTTTCATGTTGACACCAGAAAATGATTTTGTACTATTAGATGCCGCTGCATGCTTGGCCAACTCTTCCTGTGCACAAGGAGTCCTGTCTAATTTATAAAATTATGCCTTTGTGCACTAAGTATAAGGCACAGCTTGATTGAATTTCTTGACTTGATTCTCTCAATTCACTCTGTTAGATCAATTCAATCATTTCTTTCCATGGGGGATCATTACCTCAATACCATTTGCTTTACGTCTCGCCTTTATTTTTTGATATTTCTGCTATGGGGAGAATTTTTTTCCTACTCATTCTTGTTGGCTCCAAAGAGAATCAATCCAGCCTATCCAGTGTTTCATAGCTGAAATACTCCCAGTATCCAATACAACAGCCTGGAAAATCTCCATGGCACTCTCTCCAGTACAAGCATGATTTTTCTATAGGGTGGTGACTCCATCTACACTTATTGACCACTTTATTAGGTAAAGGAGTGGAACCAGGTGTGGTCCTCTGCTGCTGTAGCTCATCCACTTCAAGTTTTGACATGTTGTGCATCCAGAGATGCTCTTCGGCACATCAGTGTTGTAATGAGTGGATATTTGAGTTACTTCCTGTCAGCTTCAACCAGTCTGGCCATTCTCCTTTGATTTCTGTCACTAACAGGGCATTTTTGCCCACAGAAAGTCATTGACTGGATACCATTTCATTTTTTTTTTTTTTTTTGCACCATTCACTGTAAACTCTTCTTTCAATTTTTTTTTTATTGATTTAAAAGATTAAGGATAAATACAAACCAGCGGAGAGATTATCTCAAATACATATTTCAATAATAGTACAAAGAAAGAAATATACACTGTCAAAATCATATATAGTATTAAGCTAATATAAAGAGAGAAAAGAACCACTTCTCTAACAGTTCATAGAGAAAAAAGATTCAAGATTTCCTGTTATTGAGAAAAAAACTCCACTAAACTAACCTAAAACCAAAAAAAAGGGGGACTGGGCAGTCCATTTTGAGGATACAGTTTTTAGAAAAAAAAAGGGGGAAATCCTTCTGATCAAATCTAAAACTTCGCAGAGAAAAAAAATAACTGGAAAAGTAAGAAGAATTAGATCATATGAAAATATTGAATAAAAGGTCACCAAGTTTGCTCAAATTTAAAAGATGTATCAAGCGTCCGACTCCTTATTTTCTCCAAACTTAAACAAGACATAATGAGGAGAGCCAAAAAAGAAACAGTAGGTGGATTGGGATCCTTCCAGTATAATAGAATAACTCTCCTAGCCAATAAAGTTGAGAAAGCTATTGTGCATTGAGCGGAAGCAGGAACGTTTCCTGCTTCCGTTGGAATAATCCCAAAGATTGCCGTAAACGAATTAGGTTGTAGGTCCATACCTATGACTTTTGATAATGTTCTAAAAACATCTCTCCAAAAATTATTTATCTTTATGCGGGACCAAAACATATGAGTTAAAGTGGCCACCTCAGTGTTGCATGTATCACAAGTAGGATTTTATATTAGAAAAAATATGTGCTAGTTTATCTTTTGACATATGCGCCCTCTGCACTATCTTGAACTGAATCAAGGAGTGACGGGCACAAATAGATGAATTATTAACTAAATGACAAATTTTATTCCATTGATTATTTGAAAGTGACTCTTGAAGTTCCAATTCCCAAGCATGTTTAACCTTATCATTAGACATCATTTGTAAGTTCAATAGCTGTTTATGGCTATCAATCCTTTTTGGAATGGTTTAAGCTGAAAGATAACATCTGTCATATTTGGTAAATGAGCAAATCGGTAATTTGGTAACAAATTGCGTAAAAAAAAAAAAAAAAAAAAAAAAAAAAATTCCTAACTTATAAATATCTAAAAAAAAATGTGCATTAAATAAATCGTATTTGTCCACTAGCTGAGAAAAAGGCATTAAACAATCCTCTAAAAACAAATCTAGAAAAGTTATTATTCCCTTAGTTTTCCATGTTAAAAAGGCCTTATCTAAAATTGATGCTTTAAAAAAATAATTAAAATGGATATTACTAGAAAGAACAAAGTTACTTAAGTCAAAAGATCTGCGAAACTGAAACCAAATTTTTAATGTATGTCTAACAATTGGGACTAAGATCTTGTCTACCAATCTTAGAAAACAAAAAGGGAAGAGGAGCTCCCAGTAAAGAACCCAAAGAGAACCTCTTTACCAAGTTCTCCTCCAAGTCCAGCCATGAAGGACAGTCCTGCATATCTATACAGTGAATCCAAAAAGTAATATAACAAATATTAATTGCCCAGTAATAGAATCTAAAGTTTGGTAAAGCCAAGCCACTACCTTTTTTAAATTTTTGCAGTAAAGGTTTACTCAATCTAGAGCTTTTATTATTCCAGATATATGATAAGATTATAGAATCTATTCTATCAAAAAACATTTTTGGGACAAAGGATGGAACAGTTTGAAACATGTATAAAAAATTTTGGTAGAATTGTCATTTTTATAGCATTTATTCAACCAATTAATGACATCGTCATATGGGACCATTTGGAAAGCATTTGTTGTGTATATTCAATTAAAGGAAGAAAATTATATTTATATAAGTCTTTAAAATTTTTAGTAATTTTAATACCAAGATAGGTAAATATAAACTCTAGAGACTGCTGTGCATGAAGATCCCAGGAGATCAGCAGTTTCTGAGATACTCAAACTACCTCGTCTGGCAGCAAAAAGCATTTCATGGTCAAAGTCACTTAGACCACATTCCTTGGCCATTCTGATGCTCAGTCTGAACATCAACTGACCTCTTGACCATGTCTGCATGCTTTTATGGAATGAGTTGCTGCCACTTGATTGACTGATGAGATATTTGCATTAACAAGCAGGTGTATGTTAACGTGTCTAAAAAGTAGACTACTGAGTGTATATACACACTCCTTCTGTGACTTAACTAATGTTTTATGCAATTGCACCTTTATTGCTTTCGTATTCCACACCCAGTCTAATGAAGGAAAGTACCCCATGGCTGCCTTAACCATCTCCTCTATCTGTGCTGCCAACTTCAATGATCCTTGGACTTGTACATCAAGAACCTGCTATCCTCAGTTCTCTCTAGGGCTCTGTTATATACTGGATCTTGTTAAGCTCAAGAAATCCTCCCCTGTGCTGTGTTTGAAAGTTCTAAGCTCTAATCAGAGCTTGTTATATAACCGTGGGTGAGAGGCATGAAGGATGTGGGAATTGGGGGTAAGAAGAACTGTTTGACACAGCAGTTCATATTCTCCAATATGTCTTTGATATAAATGTATTTTTTGTGCATGTGGTGCACTGTGGTACTCCTACCATTTTCTCTTGTACTCAGTAATCATTAAGATTTTATGTTGGCCAAAGAGTTCACACATTTCTCAAGACCCATTTCCTTCGATATAGCCAGCTATTGTGGTGCTTCTCATGTTACGTCTTGGACTGGATGTGCACATTGTTTAGTCGACACACGAATTAATCTCTCAGCTTGCAGCCCAGGAACATCTTGAAGTTGCAATCCTGCTACAAGTCCATCGTAGTGGCATATAATCGAAGGGAGGCCTGCAGAAGGGTCTCAGCCCAAAATGTTGGCTGTACTTTTTCCTCCGGCATTTTGTGTACGTTGCCTGGATTTCCAGCATCCGTAGATTTTCACTTGTTTGTGGTTGAAGTGACGTATAATTGATGGCTATCTTTCAATGACTGGTTCCAGTTTTTAGTGGTAAGTTGAAATGGTTTTCTAATGATTTTTAAATTACATAACAAATGGGACACGGATCACTTTGTGGGGAACAATTACATTTGCCAATATTGCATGTGTTTGACCCCTTTATTTACCACTTTCTAGCATTCATATGTAATACTGTCCAAACATTTTTGTCCTTGCTGTCTCCTTCAGTTTAATTCATCTTAAAGAACCTCCATCCTTTCTGTGTATGACCTTAAAGACTGTCACTTCTTGTCAGAACCACCAGGCAGCCATTTTGCTGCGCCTTCCACTTTGACATTACCAGTTTGGTCCTCCTGCCCTCAATTAGCTTACTGTATTTTTCACACACTACATCTGTTAGTTTCTTGTAACACTCACAACAAACTGGAGGAACTTAACAGGTTGGGCAGCATCTGTGGAAAAGATCAGTCGACGTTTCGGGCCGGAACGCTTCGTCAGGCCCGAAACGTCGACTGATCTTTTCCACGGATGCTGCCCGATCTGCTGAGTTCCTCCAACATGTTGTGAGTCTTACTTTGACCCCAGCATCTGCAGATTATTTTGTGTTAGTTTCTTGTGGTTTGTCTGCACAGCAGACTTGCCCCAATTAACTGAGAGCTTCTCAGACGTGGCTGACCCAAAGCAGATATGTAATCACTGGACCTTCTCAATAACTTATTTAATTTTGATAAAGATTTGCTTTATTTGTCATTGCACACCCAAAGTGAAATGAGTCATTTGTGTTAATGACCAACACAGTCTGAATGTGCGCTGGGGCAGCCTGCAAGGGACACTGTGCTTCTGGCTCCAACGCAGCATGCCAACAATTACTAATCCTTACTAATTTGTGCATCTCTGTATTTGTCAATGTGGAGTGGAGAGTGAGTTTGTAAATCTGGTAGGAGTGAAGGATGTTGGGAATGGTGAGGGGCGGAGCGCTATTGGAAGGGTGTGAGACAAGTGGCAGAGAAGGAGTGCCAGGCGTAGGGGTAGTGTAGGTGCAGACACACTCAGCCCTGAGTTGCCAGGCAAGGTCATTCGATTCTAAACAAATGATTTGTTGATTATTACAGAATGTCTCTCTGGTGCTCCCTGTTCCTACCCCCCTCCCTTCCCCCTTTCCCAACCAAGATTCCCCTCTCCCTGCCCCCTTCCCACTCTCAGTCCGCAATAAAGGCCCATATCAGAATCAGATTTATCACCATTCACGTATGTCATAAAATTCATTTTTTTTGTGACAGCAGTACAGTGTAACACATAAAATTACTACAGTACTGTTCAAAAGTCTTAGGCCCACTAGCTATATATATATGTGCCTAAGACATTTGCACAGTATTGTATTGTACTTTCTTATTTGCTCTGTTTCTCAAATTACCGGGTGAACGAGTAGTCTCTGGGGTACTGCAAATCTGTGTCTTTATTGATGCTTTGCTGCACGCTTGAGTGCTCGGTGCGGGGTGCCAATGCTTTTTTTGCTGGTGGGGGAGGGTGGATCGTTGCTTTGTGTGGGAAGGGGGAGCTGGGGGGGACTTTGGGGTTCTAACATTTAACTGTCATTCATTCTCTAGGGCACTCCTCTATTTTTGTAGATGTTTGCGAAGAAAAAGAATTTCAGGATGTATATTGTACATATTTCTCTGATGTTAAATGTACCTATTGAAACCTTTGAATTTGTCTTTTGCACATTGGTTGTTTATCAGTTTTTGTTTATGCATTGTGTTTCATAAATTCTATTGCATTTCTTTCTTTTCCTGTAAATGCCTGTGAGAAAATGAATCGAAGTATATTGACATATAGGTACTTTGATAATAAATTAGCTATGTTGTTTGACTTTGATTTTGACAGTAGTAATGCTGTGTCTTGACCTAAAGCTTCAACCAACTCTTTAGCTCCTCAGAAGCTGCACATCCAGCAGAGTTCTTCCACCAGTCTGCTAAACATTCTAGTATCTGTAATCTTTTGTGTTTCCATGTCTCACAATTTGGTGGAATCTATCAACGGTGGAAAACGTCGCACTGCATTAAATAATGTCAAATTTGGCTCCGTTTGTCTTTGTTGGAAGTGAAGGCAGGTGCAGCTTTGCACACATTCTATATTGAAGCTTTCAAAGTCAAAGTTCAAAGTAAACCAATTATCATAGTATGCATATGTCACTGTATACTACCATGAGATTGATTTTCTTGTGGGCATTCACAGTAGAACAAAGAAATATAATAGAATCAATGAAAAACTAAATGAAGACTGACAAACCATGGTAGCGTTGCGGTTAGAGGGACTCGGTTACACCTTGGGGTTTTGGAATTCAATTCTGACATCATCTGTAAGGAGTCTGTCCGTCCTCCCCATGAAATGCATGTGTTTCCTCTGGGTGCTTCAGTTTCCTCCCATGGTCCAAACCTGTACCAGTTAGTAGGTTAATTGGTCATTGTAAGTTGTCCTGTGATAAGGCTAGGGTTCATTTGGAGGTTGCTGTACCGTGTGACTTGAAGGGCCAGAAGGGTCTACGCTCCACTGCATCTCAATAAGTAAATAAATGGGTAAACAACCAATGTGCATAGGAAGTCAAACTGTGCAAATGGAAGAGATAATAAATAAGTAAGTAGATGAACATTATTGAGAACATGAGTTGTAGAGTCCTTGAAAGTGAGTCCATAGGTTGTGGAATCAGTTCAGTGTTGCGGTGAGTGGAGTTATTCACAATGGTTCAGGAGCCTGATGACTGAAGAGTAATAACAGTTCCTAGATTACTAGAGGTATTACTAGATGTACGATTATATGAATCAGAATCAGGTTTATTATTACCAGCATGTGTCGTGAAATTTGTTAACTTAGCATCAACAGTTCAATGCAATACATAATATAAAAGATAAAAATAAAGTAAAAATAATAGTAATAAATAAGTAAATCAATTACAGTATATGTATATTGAATAGATTAAAAATGTGCAAAAATAGAAATGATGTATATTTAAAAAAAAGTGAGGTAGTGTTCATGGGTTCAATGTCCATTTAGGAATCAGATGGCAGAGGGGAAGAAGCTGTTCCTGAATTGCTGAGTGGGTGGCTTCAGGCTTTGGTACCTCCTACCTGATGGTAATAGTGAGAAAAAGGCATACCCTGGGTGCTGGAGGTCCTTAATAATGGACGCTGCTTTTCTGAGACAGTGCTCCCTGAAAATATCCTGGGTATTACAAAGTACCCAAGATGGAGCTGACTAGATTTACAACCAACACACATCAAAGTTGCTGGTGAACGCAGCAGGCCAGGCAGCATCTGTAGGAAGATTTACAACCCTTTGCAGTCCTGTGCAGTAGCACTCCCATGCCAGACAGTGATGCAGCCTGTCAGAATGTTCTCCATGGTACATCTGTAGAAATTTTTGAGTGTATTTGTTGACATCCCAAATCTCTTCAAACTCCTAATGAAGTATAACTGCTGTGTTGCCTTCTTTATAACTACATCGGTAGTTACTGAATCATTAGCGATTTATGCTCATTTCATGCCAGTGAATATAGATAATTCCAAGATACTTATCATTGAGTATTTGCCAATTTAGTAAATTCATGCATGCACTGCAAAGAGTTATCCGCCTCATTTACTGAACTTAGTATAGTTAGGCACAGTCTGTGTGTTATATGCAATGTTGTCTTTCTATTGCCGCAGTTAGAAATGAAAATAAGTTGGCACTGCATATTGGATAAAAGGTAACCACATTGGTTATGATACAACCAGAGCAATTAAAAATAAGTTATGTTCTTCACTATAGTTACAAAAGGTTTGACACAAAGACAGCATGTAGTTCTTGGTCACAACTACTGCAATTACCTTGTCATTGACTTTGGATCTGGCTGTGTTTCTTTGCAGTACACCAAATAGAAAGCTTTATTAATATTTAATTAATGGCAGAATTTTGTCCTTACAATTTCACCCTGCCTTTTCAGCCTAATAAATGTAATCATCTTACAATGATGTTGCATGCTCATGCATTGGAAGTATGCAGAATAGCCAATTACTGTAATCTGCAACTTCAAAATGTGCCAGAACAAAATAGGTGTACCTGAGATCTGTGGTTATTTGTGCTGACTTGGCTGTCATTTAAGAGTAAAACTGACAGTGATATCATTCTCAAAACAGCTGTTATTTATATTGAAGTCAGCTCAAGTATTCCCATGGAAGATTGCCATATGTTTGAGGTCATAGATAAAAGATGATACAAAACATTCAAAATTCTTCTAATTTATGCACACAATTAAATTAGAAATGTGACTGATGTTCCAAGTATTATACACTGAGTACCTTCTGTACCTAATAAAGTGGCCACTGAGAGCATGTTCCTGGTCTTCTGCTGTGTAGCCTGTCCACTTCAAGGTTTGATGTACTGTGCATTCAGAGATGTTCTTCTGCACACCACTGTTGTAACACATGGTTATTTGACTTGCTATCACCGTTATGTCAGCTTGAACTAGTATGGCCATTCTCCTTTGACTTCTCTCATTAACAAGAGAGGTCTGAGGAAAATGACCAGACTGGTTCAAATTGACAGAATTCACCCTATCAGTTTGGATGGCAGGGTGGATCCCATCCATAGAATTCGCCCAAAGAACTGCAGCTCACTTGGTATTTTTTTTTAAATTTTTTTGCACTATTCTCTATGAACTCTAGATACTGTTGTGCATGAAAATCCCAGGAGAGCAGCAGTTTCTGAGATACTGAAACCACCCCATCTGGCACCAACAATCATTCCACAGTCAAAGTCCCTTAGGTATCATTTTTTCCTCATTCAGATGTTCGGTCTGAACAGCAACTGATCTCCTTAACCATGTCTACGTACTTTTATGCATTGAACTGCTGCCACATGATTGGCTGATTAGATATTTGCAGTAATCCTCCCAGGAGGGGGGGAAAAGATGGCGGCGTGACAGCAGCGCACGCGGCCACTTCGCTGATGATATCTGTTATCTGTCAAGTAGGGGACTGTGCACAATTCTGATTTGATGGAGACACATGTGAGAGCACAGAGGAACATCTGGGAAACTTCTGAAATGCCCGCTTCGCTGCCACTGCTACTGTATGGTAACCGGAATCTCCGGAGCTGAAGGCCCCGAAATCCTCAGCTTTGTGTGTTTCAGCGGCCGGAGAAAAGTAGCGAAGGCGCTTGTCAGAGGATGGCGCTCGGGAGGCTGTACCGGAGAGGCTGGTCGGAAGCTTGAAGCTTTCGGACGGATGGACTCAATGTCGAGTGTGGTCGGCTGCTTCCAAGGCATCGGCAGCTGTCGGTGCCTGGAGGTTTATGGCAGGGAGTTTCTCCCTTTTGCCACCTGCTATCGGGGACTTGGGAGTCAATCGACTCGGGGACTTTGAGACTTTATTTTACTGTACCCATGGTCTGTTCTTCATCAAATTATGGTATTGCTTTGCACTGCTGTAACTATGTTATAATTATGTGGTCCTGTCAGTGTTAGTCTTTGGTTTGTCCTGTTTTCTGTGATATCACTCCGGAGAAACATTGGATCATTTCTTAATGCATGTATGCATTTCTAAATGACAATAAAAGAGGACTGAGTGTTCTCATAATCTTAATCTTAAATCTTAACGAGCTGGTGTACCTAATAAAGTGGCCACTGAGTGTATATTTTTACTTCATTTCTTGAAGTTCATCTCAGTTCCGGCACACCTGACCTGCATAGAATGTTGATGCCAGTGAAATGGCTATTTGTTATTTCTGGAAGCACACTTGCAGCAGTTGCCTAAGCTTGTCTTGCATGGTGATGCGACCTAACTTCTAATTGAATCCTGCATTGCACAATTACCTTCTGTCTCCCACCACCTCCAAACCTCATGAGTCTCATCACAATTGTTTGTTTTTTGAATTACTCAAATAAAAGCTGCCAGCTATTTGTTTTTTTTTCGTCAGATTTCCTGCAGAGGCAGCTGCTTGGAGCTGATAGTAGATGCACTATTAGTATTTCCAGCTAACATAAATCCAAGCAAGGGAGGATATAACATTAGCACGCAGGTAACAGCTAGCTATTACGGAAAATGTATATCAAATGTAGTCTGCTTTTATTGTAAAAGAGTTAGAGACTATTGAGGTGGGCAGCTGTTGCTACAGTTGCACAAGACATTGAGAACTTACCTGGAATATTGTATGTCATTTTGCTTTCCTGATTTAAGGATCGATATACAGTACCTCAGAGGCAGTTTAGAGAAAGTTCACTAGACTTGTTGATATTAAACAGCTTCCTTGTGAAGAAAGGCTGAATAAATTGCATCTGTACTCTGCAACAGGGGTGGCAAATCTATGGCATGTGTACCCAAGATGAACCACACAAAAAAATTTGTTGATGCTCAGCCTGCAGTGCTGCCTCTCGATTCTTTAACCCCCTCCCCCCACCCGTGATAAAGATACATAATGATCTTTACTGTCAAATGAAGCAGGGATGATATTTTTACAACTCGAGAGCAGTGTGATGTTTCCACAGGAAATATCTTAGGCCAGCTAGATGGTTACAGGGATACGTGAAATTGGATATATTTGAAATTACAATAACCGTACTATTTTGAAATGTGATTTTTCAGTAATCTTTTAAAAAGACTATTAATTTTTGAACAGCTTTACTAAAATGCTCAATTTATTTCAAATTGTCTCTGTTATAATTTTATTAATCATAAAACAGTGAATACACTTAAATGAGCAACAGGATGTCCTATTTTCTTCAAATCCATAATTATTATTATTAATTTATTGATCAGCAATAATCATTGCTCAAAATTTCCATGGTATATGAGAGCATCTTAGCAAATTATTGCCAATTTGGGTGTATACTCTCTAAAGACTTGCCACCACTGCTCTGAAGTTTTAAGTGAGAGGTGACCCTACAAGTTATGCCCTGATAGGGTTTTGCAGGATAGTTGTACTTGTCAATGTTCCTCATAGTGGATGAGTCACAATTGAAGGCATGGCTTTGGGATAAACAGTCAGTCATATGACTGAGCAAATTCTTCTGAGAGTTGTGAATCGTAGGGGTTCTCCTCCTTCGAAATATATGTATTTTGAGCCATTATGTTTGTTTAAAGCCATGTTTAGGTATTTGTTTGAGAGGGGAATGGAGGGTAATAGGGATTGGGCAGCAACCTGGAGCAAAGTCCAAGGATCAGAGCAGTTAAGATTGTATCAAACTGCTTGCATTATAGTTCATAGTTCGTGTATATTGTTGATGAGCAGCAGGATTTGATTCTTTCATTAGCTGAATGACCTCAATCATTTTGAAGCAAAATTGTTGACTTTGCCTCCCTTTTATCCTATGGATTATGGGATATCAGTTAGCCTGATTGTAGCCTTAAATGCAAGACATGCAAGTTAACCCAGCTTGAAGCTAATTTAATTTTGGTCTTGTTATGCAAAGCCGCGTTTATCACCACAAAATGAAATTGGTGTGTTTGGGATAAATTCCAGTACAGGAAAAGAGCTGATAGGTAACTGAAAGTGCAGGGATGCTTTAGAAGATGCTCAAATACAGGGTATGATTAGGCCTAAGCATTTATCCCTTGATGCTTTTTCCTGTGATTTAGTGTCAGGCACATTTATTTATGTGTCCTGAATTTCACTGTATTTGCTAATAAGCAACTTTTCAGCTGACTGGCCTGCAGGAGACAGAAAACTGTGTCGAAAAGGTGCCCTGTGACCTTCTGCTTGCACAAACATCCCTCATCCACAGATGTAGCTGATTTCGTGTTGATAAAAGAGGGAACTCTTTGTGATGGTGCTCTGGCCATTTTCTCGTGTATTACATTACCACGAGGTGCTGGCTGAGTTGTAGCACTGTTGGCATGTGGTAGAAGCTTCTGGAGTCCCATTGAGTGCATGACTCTGGTTCCTGGCTCAGTGTGGTACCCAAGGAGACCTGCGGTGTCAGAAGTTCCACCTTTCAGCTGAGACAATAAATCAGAAGCTTGTCTGCTCTCTTGAGTGGTTTTGAAATGGCCTATCTTTTGATACTGAGCAGAAATGATCATCTCCTCTTACTCATGCTTAATGGTTATGCGACATTATGTCATGCTTAGATTTAGAGAAGATTCGTTGTTCAACTTCTGAATCATGTCAAGACTTTCAAACATTGTGGGGACCCTTTCTGAATTATTTTCAAAACTTTCAAAACCCTCAATTCGTTGTTTAAATTTAGATGTTGGCTATTATCAATTTTTATTAATTGAGAAGGTGTTTTACCTTTTTTCTCCTTAATAAACAGCTTCAGTCTTGGTAGGGGTTAGACTCTTTTTTTGTAATAAATTAGTATATTTCAATATAACCTTGACTAACCTACGTGAATACAGGGTAATGAGATTGTTATTACGAATAGATATAATGTAATTGGTAGTTTTTTTCGACCTTTTATACATACTGTCTTGTGCTCTGTATTCTTCTATGTAGAAACTAATAAAAATATTGAAAGAAGAAATGATCTTTGATGTTGTAGAACATTATAGCACAGTGTGGGCCCTTCAGCCCATTATGTTGAGCCGACCTTTTAACCTATTCCAAGATCATCAATCTGACCCTTCTCTCATATATAATCTTGCATTTTTCTGTCATCCATGTGCATATCTAAAAGTTTCTTAGAGTCACTGCTTCTCCCAGTACCTCTGGCAGGGCATTCCATGTGCCCACCACTCTGTGTCCATTAAAAAAAAAAACAACTACCTCTGACATCCCCTTACACTTTAATCCCAAAACTTTAAACTTATCCACCTCATATTCAACATTTCCACCCTGTGGAAAAGTCTCTAGCTGTCCATTTGATCTCTGCCTCTTATCGTTTTGTACACCTGTCAGGTCACCTCTCCACCTCCTTCACTTAAAAGCCCAAGATCACTCAACCTATCCCAATGAGACATGCTCTCTGATCCAGCAAACATCCAGGTAAATCTCCTCTGTAATCTCTCTAAAGCTTCCACATCTTTCCTGTAATAGGGTGACCAAAATTGAACACAATTTTCCAAGTGTGGGCTGAGACCATAAGACATAGGAGCACAATTAGGCCATTTGGCCCATCGAGTCTGCTCTGCCATTCGCTCATGGCTGATCTATTTTTTCCCCCTCCTCAGCCCTGCTTCCTGGCCTTCTCCCCATAACCTTTGATGCCGTGTCCAATCAAGAATCTATCAAGCACTGCCTTAAATATACCCAACGACCTGGCCTCCACAGCTGCCTGTGGTAATAAATTCCATAAGTTCACCACCTTCTGGCTAAAGAAATTTCTCCTCATTTTTGTTTTAAATGGACCTCCTGAGACTATGCCCTGTTGTCCCAGACTACCCCACCATGGGAACCATCCTTTCCACATCTACCATGTCTACACCTTTCAACATTTAAAAGATGTTGTGTATGTGGCCTGGTTATACAACAATGCTATTAATAAAAACGCTGGAGACGAGAGCTAAGTTTCATGCTTCTTCCCCGGCATAATCCGAACTCAGCACACACGTACAGATCAATATGCGCCTAATAGCGCATGCAACGACGTGTTACTAAAACATAAAGTAATCCCTTGTTATAATGTAGGCTATAACGGTACAAAAGGTTTCAATACGTGCCCCCCTCATCCTTCTAACTTCCATCGAGTACAGACCCAGAGTTATCAAACATTCCTCGTATAATAACTGTTTCATTCCCAGTATCATCCTTGTGAACCTCCTCTGAACCCTCTCCAATGCCAGCACATCTTTTCTTAGATGAGGAGCCCAAAACTGTTCATAATACTTAAGGTGTGACCTCACCAGTGCCTTTATAATAAAGCCTCAGAATCACATACCTGCTCTTGTATTCTAGACCTCTTGAAATGAATGCTAACATGGCATTTGCCTTCCTCCACCTGCAAGTTAACCTTTAGGTTGTTTTGCACAAGGGCTCCCAAGTCCCTTTGCATCACAAATTTTTGGATTTTCTCCCCGTTTAGAAAGTAGTCTGCACATTTATTTGTTCTACCAAAGTGCATGACCATGCATTTTCCAACATTGTATTTAATTTGCAGCATTCTTGCCCATTCTCCTAATCTGCCGAAATCCTCCTGCAGCCTACCTGTTTCCTCAACACTACCTGCCCCTCCGCCCATGTTTGTATCATCTGCAAACTTGGCAACAAAGCCATCTATTCCATTATCTAAATCATTGATGTACAGCATAAAAAGAAGCACCAACGAAACACCAACCCCTGCAGAACACCACTACTCACTGCCTCTTACCAATCAGCCAATACTCTAACCATGCCAGTAACTTTCCTGCAAAGCCATGGGCTCCTTTCCTAAAGAGTGGAATGACGTTTTCACTTTTACAGTCCTCTGACACGGTGAAAGATCATTATTAATGCCACCACAATCTCTACCACTAGGGTTTCAGAACTCTAGAGTGCAGACCATCTGGCCTGGGTAACTTATGTACCCTTAAGTCTTTCAGCTTTTTGAGCACCTACTCCCTTGTAATAGTAACTGCACTCACTCCTCTTCCTTCATACCTTTCACCATCTGGCATACTGCTAGTGTCTTCCACAGCAAAGACTGATGCAAAATACTCATTTAGTTCATCTGCTATCTCCTTATCCCTTGTTATTATTTCTCGGGCCTCATTTTCTAGTGGTCCTATATCCACTATCATCTCGCTTTTGTTTTTTTACATACTTGAAAAAGCTTTTTCTATCCACTTTGATATTGTTTGCTAGCTTGTTTTCATATTTCATCTTTTTCCCTCCTAATGACTTTTAATTGCTCTCTGTAGATTTTTAAAAGCTTCCAATTCTCTGCCTTTTCACTAATTTTTGCTTTGTTGTATGCCCTCTCTTTTGCTTTGTTGTATGCCTTCTCTTTTGCTTTTACATTAGCCTTGACTTCCCTTGTCAGCCACAGTTGTACTATTTTGTCATTTGAGTATTCCTTCATTTTTAGGATACATCTATTCTGCACCTTCCTCATTTTCACCAGAAACTCATGCCATTGCTGCTCTGCTGTCATCCCTGCCAGCATTTCCTTCCAACTTACTTTAGTCAACTCCTCTCATACCACTGTAATTTCCTTTACTCCACTGAAATACTGCTACATCAGACTTTACTTTCTCCCTATCTAATTTCAAGTTGAACTCAACCATGTTGTGATCATTGGTTCCTAAGGACTCTTTCACCTTAAGCTCCCTAATCACCTCCTGTTCATTACATAACTCCAATCCAGTATAACTGATCCCTTAGTAAGCTCAAAGGCAAACTTCTCTAAAAAGCCATCTCATATGCATTCAACAAACTCGCTCTTTTGAGATCCATTACCAAACTGATTTTTCCAATCAACGTGCATGTTGCAATTTCCCATGACTATCACAACATTGCCCCTTTGACATGCTTTTTCTAATTCCCATTATAATCTGTTGTGCACATCCCAGCTGCTGTTGGGAGGCCTGTACATAACTGCCATCAGGGTCCTTTTACCCTTGCAGTTTACTCAGCCCACAAGGACTCAACATCTTCCGATCCTATGTCGCATCTTTCTACTGATTTGATGCCATTCTTTACCAGCAGAGTCATGCCAACCCCTCTGCCTACCTTTCTATACCTCTGATACTATGTGTAACCTCAGACATTCAGTTCCCAACTACAACCATCATTCAGCCACGATTCAGTGATGGCCACAACATTATATCTGACAATCTGTAATACTGTAACAAGATCATCCACCTTATTTCTTATACATTGTGGATTGAGATATAACACTTTGAGTACAGTATTTGCTACCCTCTTTGATTCAGCATGCCTAATGCCCTGCTGGCTGCAATTTTGTCCTATCATTTGCCTGCCCTTCCCAACAGTCTGACCCTACTCTATCTTCGCTTTTTTTTAAACCATCCATCCTGTCCTGAGTTCCTTCACTCCAGTTCCCAACCCCCTGCCAAATTCGTTTAAATCCTCCCCAACAGCTCTAACCTGCCCATCACTATTGAATGGGTCATACCTCCCCCAGAAGCAATCTCAATGATTCAAGAACCTGAAGCCCTGCCCCTGAACCAGCTTTTCTGCCACGCATTTATCTGGCAAATCATCTGTTTCTACTGTCACTGGTGCGTGGCACAGGTAGCAATCCAGAAATTACTACCGGGGAGGTCCTCCTGACTCTCAGCTTTCTACCTAGTTCTCTAAATTCTCTTTTCAGGATCTCTTTGCTTTTCCTCGCTATGTCATTGGTATCAATATGTACCAAGACGTCTGGCTGCTCTCCCTCCCTCTCCAAAATGTTGTGGACGTGATCCAAGACGTCCCTAACCCTGGCACCTTGGAGTCAACTTGCTATGCGGGTGTTCCATTCACATCCACAGAATCTCCTGTCTGTTCCCTTAACTATTGAGACCCCTATCACTTCCACTGCCCTCGTCTCCCTCTTTCCATTCTGCCCCATGGACCTAAGCTCAGTGCCAGTAACCGGGTCTCACTGACATTCCCCTGGGAGGTCATCCCCCACAACAGTATCCAAAACACTATACTTACTATTGAGGAGAACAGCCACAAGGGTGCTCTGAACTAACTGCCTATTCACTTTCCCATTTCTCCTGACAGTCATCTGCTACTCGCCTCCTGCAACTTCAAGGTGACTGCTTTTCGGTGTACTCTGATTGATTATCTTCTCACTCTGCTGTAGAATCGAAAGGTCATCCAGCTGCTGCTCCAGATCCCTAACGCGGTCTTCAAGGAGCTGCAGCTGGATGCACTTCACGCAGCTGTAGTTCCCTCCGAGACTGTGGGTCTTCCAGGACGACAACATCTGGCATCAAAAACACACAGTAGCCATTTACTACACGAGGTATAGTAAGAGAGGAGGAAAAAGGGGAACCTTAACAGAAGCTCACCCAGTGCCAGTGCTTCTTTCGAGTCAAAGCCTGACACTCCTACTCTCACTACTGGCCTACTCCCAACAGGCAGTGGACCAGTTTACTTACCTTGGCAGCACCTTCTCCCGAGCGGTGACTATTGATACAGAAGTTAACTGCAGAATACCGAAGGCAAGTTCTGCTTTCGGTAGACTGCGCTCCACTGTATGGGAACGTCGAGGAATCGGTCCAGCAACAAGACTGAAGGTCTGCAGAGCCGTGGTACTCGCTACCCTCCTGTTTGCCTGTGAAATGTGGACTGTGTATTGAAGGCATGCAAGACAGCTCAACCATTTCCACGTGACTTGTCTTCGCAGAATATTAGGCATCAGATGGCAAGATAAAGTACCAGACTCTGAAGTTCTCTCTAGAGCAAGTCTACCACCAGTCCGCACACTGCTGATGAGAGCACAGACCCGGTGGGCAGGTCATGTCATCCACATGCCGGACGAGCGCATACCCAAGCAGCTTCTTTTTGGGAAACTCTCTGCTGGAAGATGCTCGCATGGAGGGCAGAAGAAACGTTACAAAGACACACTAAAGTCCTCCCTGAAGTCATCTGACATAGACACGACCTCCTGGGAAACGCTGGCACAAAACCGCCCTACCTGGCGCGGCCTCATCCACAAGGGCTGTCAAGCTTACGAAGCAAGGCGCACTGCTAAAGCACAACATAAGCGCGAGCTGCGCAAGTCCAGAGCCACCAGCGCAACAACTGCAGTGCCTGCACATGTCTGCCCAACATGTGCCAGGACATTCCGTGCCTGAATTGGCCTGACCAGTCACCTTCGGACACACTGCATCCAGTCTCAAAGTGACTAATGGTGTCGAGGTCTTCATTGATGACGATTGACGAACCACTCCCAACAACAGCCCCAGTTGTTCCTTCTGTACTTATAAACAAGTGTTGCCAACCTGCAAGGAACCTCTTCACTGTGGCCTGCTCCTGCTGAATGTTTGGGCCGTCTAACCAGGGTTTTATAGAGCCAAAACATTACCTTGTTCTGCTCAATATTTATGTTTTCATTTAACCAGAGAATCTGTTTTTGTTAACAGATTGGTATTTATGGGGTTTCCTGGGCACAGATTGGTTTCTGCATAATTGTGACTGCATTTATGATATTTCATTTTCTGTAGAGTACTTTTGGGCACTTCTGAAAGGGATGTGAATAACGACAGAGTGATAGTCTTTTCACGAGCTGAGCATTTATTGGCTGTGTCAGTGTTGTTGATGAATTGAAGGTGAGGAAGGCTCTTTAGTTTACTTCAGACTTTGGTATGGCAAGCAAAGTCAATTTGCTTGAAGTGAAAAGTGTGAAGGAAACATAAGTTCTCTAAATGAAAACAGCAATTTTTCCATTCTAATGCAGTTTATCTTATTTAATCAGCTTTTGGGCTCCGGGCATTACCAGCAAAGCCAACATTTATTCTCCCCACCTAATTGCCCTTGAACTGAGTGGCTTGCAGGCTGATTTGAGTGGATAACACGAGGTCTGGAGACAAATAATTCAGACCAAGTAAAGTGACAGTAAACCCTTGCTTATGAATGAGATTGATTTTTTTTACAGCAATATGGTAGTTTTATGATTATCATTACTAATAGCTACCTTGGTTTGTTTTATTTCAGACTGTTAATTAAACTGACATTCGCAGCTGCCATTTGCTGTTGTGTTCTGCGTTGTCCTGCTGAGCATCATGGCCATGCTGTGTTGGCACTGGAATGTGCGGTGACACTTGTGGGTTAGTCCCAGCACACCCTTGGGTGTGTTGGTTGTTAATGCAAACAACACATGTCTCTGCATGTACATGTGACAATTTTGAATTTTACCATGGAGTTTCAACTGGCATCATGATCACTCCATCATCTTCATTTTGTGCTGCGTCATGTGACATGCGCAATTGTGGTCTTCCTTCTCCATCACTGACCGTGATTGTTCCTAGCGAATTTTTCTACAGAAGTGGTTTGCTATTGCCTTCTTCTGGGCAGTGTCTTCACAAGATGGATGACCCCAGCCATTGTCAACACACTTCAGAGACCGTCTGCCTGGCACCAGTGGTCGCATAACCAGGACATGTGATATGCACCAGCTGCTCGTACGACCATCCACCGCCTGCTCCTATGGCTTCACGTGACCCTGATCAGGGGCAAAGGAGGTGCTACACCTTGCCCATGGGTGACCTGCAGGCTAGTAGAGGGAAGGAGCACCTTGCAACTCCCATATGATTACTAGTCCAGTGATTTAACCATAAACAAAAATTTTAAGTGTGCATATGCTGGGAATCTGAAACAAAATACAGAAGAGGCTGGAAAAGCTTGAGGTCAAGCAGGATTTGTGGAAAGTGTTATGGTTTCAGGTTGTAGACACATCAGGAATCTTTTTTTTCCACAGATGCTGCCTGACCTCTTGAGCATTTTTAGCATTTAACCACTGCGCCACCCAGATATTCAGTGCTTGGAGGGTAGGTGAATAGAAAATAGCGCATAAACTCAGTCTCAGGTGGTTCTAGCATTGTGGTCACAAAACCTGGTTGACAGGACAATTGATAATTAATGATCTCCCTTCTAACTGGTGATGGCATTGCTGTTCTGCAGCCGTGCTTGAATGTGCATTTAACTTTTATGCTGAGAGGTTTCCTTGCCACTGGAGACGGTGATACAAAATGATAAAGGGAACTCCTCAGTGACCCCTGGTCTACTTAGCCAGCAGGTTGCAAATTTTGCTGGACTTTGAATCCCTTGTGTGATCAGCCTCTCAGCAGAGGGCAGGACATCACTTGCCCCATCACAGACTGTTCCCACAACCTATGGACTCACTTTCAAGGACTTGTCATCTCACGGTTTCGACATTTATTGCTTATTTATTACTATTTTTTTCTCTTTTTAAAATGTTTATTTATTGACATACAGTTGTGGAGTAGACCTCTCCAGCCCTTTGAGCCACACCAGCCAGCAATCTCCCAATTACTAATCTTAGCCTAACCATGGGACAAATTACGATGACCAACTAACCTTCTAATCAGTATGTTTTTGGACTGTGGAAAGAAACCAGAGAAAGCCGAGGAAAGCCATGCATTTCACAGGGAGAATGTACAAACTCCTTACAAGCAGCGGCAGGAATTGAACCCTGGTCGTTGGTACTGTAAAGCAATGTGCTGACCACAATGCTACCATGCCACCCCAATTTGCACGGTTTATCTTAAGCACATTGGTTGTTTGCCCATTGTTCATTGCGTGCAATCTTTCATCGATTCTATTGCGGTTCTTAGATTTACTGAGTATGCCCACAAGGAAACAAATCTCATGGTTGTATATGGTGACAAATATGTACTTTGATAATAAATTTACTTTGGACTTTGAAGATGCCAATTTTCACACCAATGACCTCAAACGGTATGGAGCCTGACTGCATGCAAGTAATGCTGTTGTGTGATGACCTAAAGCCTGGCTTCCTGATGGTACCCTGCTGTGATACTCTAGCACAGCATTGAGAAAATCCTTCTTGGCACTGATCCAGTGCAGGAAGAGTCCAACTTCAAATGCTTGCGGAAAGCAGGCTAAGTTTTGAGTAGGGCCTCGTGTTTTCGTCTGTTCCCTTCACTATGGCCTGATCCATCTTAATGCTTGAGATCTTTAGCCTTGTGAGCTGTGTTATAGGGTGGATTTTAATCTCATACAATAAGGTTCTACATCTATGCCACCTTCATTGTTACAACTTAGTGAATACTTGACACTCTAATACAGGGGTCCCCAACCTTTTTTGCAACACGGGCTGGTTTATTATTGACAATATTCTTGCGGACTGGCTGACTGGTGGGGGTGGGGTCGTGTTGCCAATGGACAAGAGTAGCAGTCAAATATGTTGTGTTTACCCTGAGAAAGACTACAATGACTATGAAGCCTTGCGCGGGCACCAGTGCGCATGCGTGACTTGCGCATGCGTGTACGTGCGGATTTTTTTCTACAAATTGTTTTTGGCGATTCTGTTCGGGGGTGGGGGTGGGGGATGTTAATCATGACCGGAATATAGGTGATAAGTGGCTAATACACTCAATTTTGTTTCTAAAAGGGTTTATCTAACGAATTTAATATTAAACACACAGCGCATATTTTCCTTGCATGAATATAGTGATAAGTCAATTATCAGGGGAGGACAGGGGAGCTTGAAGTAAGTGTTGAATGAACTTCCAGTAGAAGTGGTAGAGGCAGGTTCGATATTACCATTTAAAGAAAAATTGGTTAGGTATATGGACAGGAAAGGAATGAAGGGTTATGGGCTGAGTGCACGTAGGTGGGACTAGGTGAGAGTAAGCATTCGGCATGGACTAGAAGGGCAGAGATGGCCTGTTTCCGTGCTGTAATTGTTATATGGTTATATAAGTCACTTATAAGTCAATAGCATCATAACATTTTAAGTAACGTTTGGATATTAAACACACAGCACATATTTTCCCCATATGAACATATAAAATCATTGCAACACACCAATATCGCTGAATCAGTGGAAGCCCTGGGCTTGTTTCCCTGCAACAAGACGGTCCTATCGAGGGGTGATGGGAGACAGCGATACTCGAAGGGGGTTCCTTGTGTCCAGTCTATTCCACAATTCAGTTTTCGTTGCATTCCTTGCAGAGATATGTTGGAAATGGAAGCAACGTTTTCAGTGCTTTCGTGGCTGTCTCAGGATATTTAGCCTTAACTTTGATCCAGAATGCTGGCAGAGATGTTATGTCAAACAACTTTTCAGCCCACTGTCATTTGCAAGCTCGAGGAGTTGACCGCCTTCCCGGGCTGACATGGATGACGTGTGCGTCTTGACCTCGCGTGCGTTCAAGCTCAACAGTGCGTGACAGGGAATGAGGAAAGGTGCAGCTGACTCATATCGCCAAATCATATCATTTCCTTGTGGCCTGGTAGCACATGCTTTGCGGCCCGGTGGTTGGGGACCACTGCTCTAATAAATCTCAACTTCAATCTAAATTTGTATAAATGTATATGTGTGTGTATATGTATGTATGTATGTATTTACATATATATTAGATTAGATTCAACTTTATTGTCATTGTGCCGAGTACAGACACAAAGTCAATGAAATGCAGTTAGTATCTAACCAAAAATGCGAAGGATAGTGTTATTTGCAAAATAACTGCGAATAAAAAGTAAGTGCTACAGCACACAAATATAAAAGTACTGAGACAGTACAATATGGGTGCAATACTGCTTAGTGCTGTGATGTGAGGTTCAGCAGGGTCACAGCTTCTGGGAAGAAGCTCTTCCTGTGCCTGCTGGTGCAGGAGCAGAGGCTCCTGTAGCACCTACCGGATGGGAGGAGAGTTTAAAAAGTCTATGGTTAGGGTGAGATGCATCCTTGATAATGCTTTTCGCCCTGCCCAGGCAGCGTTTGTTGTAGATGTTCTCAATGGTGGGCAATTGGGTGCCGATAATCTGCTGGGCAGTTTTCACCACACGCTGGAGTGCTTTGCGGTCCGATACGGGACAATTGCCATACCACACTGAGATGCAGTTGGTGAGTATGCTCCCAGTGGTACAGCGGTAAAAGTCCGTCAGTATCCTGGGACAGAGGACAGATATATATGCACACACACACATACATATATTATTTATATTTATATATATAAATAATATATGTGTGTGTGTGTGTGTGTGTGTGCAAATATAAATTTCGTTCTGGTTGTATTTCAAAATAAAGTGTAATTTTGGCTGATTATTAACAATAAGATAGCCGGGTCCTAAGATGTTGCAAACTGGAACAGAACTGTTTTAAAGCTCTGGAAGGGGTTCTCAGAGGATAAAACAAATAGAAATCTAATGTATAGACTTGCAGAAATCAATGAAAGTTTTCAACACCAAAGGAAACCGTTCAGATCAGTGTTTGTGTGTGGTAATTGAAATATACTACTACTACGTCGACTCAGGCCTAGGGGGCCGACGTCGGGCAAGGGCATGAATTGAAATAAAAACACAGCTTGATTTTACCCCTTTACAATTGAGCCAATGCCCCTCACCCTCCCCTTCACAGCTCTGCATGTCTTGTATACAATTATGTTTTAAATGCATTAGGCATTTTATTTCTGCCACCTTTTTCAGATAGAGATTTCTGGACACCTACTGTCCTCTGAGAGTAAACCAATTTTCCTTCTCTTACCTTTAGTTACTTCACATCTGCAAACCTGGTTTTGATCCTGTTGTAATGTGAGCATTATTAAAAGTAAGTTAATACTAATTAGGGGGGGGTTCTACTTCTGTTCTTTTACTTCCGTTGGGCTTTGTATATAGTGTCCCTGCCATGCCGTATGAGTTGTGAAAGCCTGTGTGTTTGTGTAATGGTTTTGAAGTTCGACATAGAGTTGTTTCTTTGGCATGGAGTAGTCGAGTGTGCTTTTTTCAAAGTAGGAGTTACTACATAGTTTTGGCGACAAGGTGAACTGGCTTTGTGAACATATCGGCACGTTTTTCGAACGGGAGCTTCTTGTTTCAGATGGCTACATTTGGAACTGTCAGAATTTCTGGAAGGAAATGAGGACTGGCCGGAGTATGAGGAAAGGTTGGGACACTTTTTTGGTGCTAATGGAATTACTGAGGAGGCTAAGAAGTGCTCTATTCTCCTGAGTGTGTGTGGGGCAAAGACTTACAAGCTAATAAGGAATTTAGCCGCACTGCGGAAACCGGGGGACTTTCCATATACAGGTGTCCCCCACTTTTCGAATGTTCGCTTTACAAAACCTCACTGTTACGAAAGACCTACATTAGTTACTTGTTTTCGCTAACAGAAGGTGTTTTCACTGTTACAAAAAAAGGCAGCGCGCGGAAAAAGCAGCACGTGATAAAAGGCAGCGCATGCCCCGAGCAACCAAGCTCCTCCCCCGGAACTGCATTCTCGCCAGCATTGCTTAAGTATGTGCCTGTGAACAGCCATTAGCAAGATGAGTTCTAAGGTATCGGAAAAGCCTAAAAGAGCTCGTAAGGGTTTTACACTTAGTGTAAAACTAGACATAATTAAGCGTTTCGATCGTGGTGAATGAAGTAAGGACAAAGTGAGTTTGGCTTGTGGAAGTTGACGAAGATGAGGTTGAAGAGGTTTTGGCATCCCATGAGCAGGAACTGATGGATGAAGAGCTGATGCAATTGGAAGAGGAAAGGATAACAATCAAAACCGAATGCAGTAGCGAACGGACCGAAAGTGAAGTCGTCCAGGAACTGAACGTGAAGCAACTGCGTGAGATCTTCGCTGCAATGATAAAGTACGACTTTAATTTTGAAAGGATACGTCGGTTTAGGGCATATTTGCAAGATGGTTTGAGTGCTTACAAAGAACTGTATGATAGAAAAATGTGTGAGGCTAAGCAGTCAAGCAAGCCTTCCACATCAGCCACAGCAGACGATGAACCTCGACCTTCGACATCGAGGCAGGCAGACATAGAAGATGTCCTGCCTGCCCTGAGGGAAACAGACAACGATGAGATGACACCCCAGTGTTCCTCCACCCCAGCCCCCGGGCCGTGGACTGATACATTGCCGTGGAGAATGCAGTGGTAGCCGGGACGCACCCAACACATCTTTAAGAAAAAAGCCGAAATAAACAAGCTAATTAATTAGGTGCCACCCGGCACGTAAATGTTGGCCCAGAGCAGAGGCGATTGCTGTCTTCCCAATTCCGGTAAGTGATACTACACTACATACATTATTTCTACTTTATATTGGCTGTGTATTTTTATGCGTTACTTGGTATGATTTAGCAGCTTCATAGCTTAAAGGTTACTGGAGAGAGTGTTTCTGCCGAGAGCGCTTGCGTGAGATTTTTGCTATGGAGAACAGTGCGGCAATGATTGTAGAGAAGTATTTCTACTTTATATAGGCTGTGTATTTATCATATTATTCCTGCTTTTACTATATGTTACTGTTATTTTAGGTTTTATGTGTTATTTGGCATGATTTGGTAGGTTATTTTTGGGTCTGCGAACTCACAAATTTTTCCCATATAAATAAATGGTAATTGCTTCTTCACTTTACAATATTCTGACTTACGAACCATTTCATAGGAAAGCTCTACCTTCGGATGGCAGGGGAAACCTGTAACAAACTGGTCAAGCTCATTGGGAACCACTACAATCCGAAACTTTCTGTGATAGTCCAGTGCTGTAAGTTTCACAGCCATTTCAGGAACCCAGTTCAGTCTGTGGCCAATTTCGTTGCCAAGCTTCGGCAGCTGTCAGAACATTGTGATTTTGGAGTGGTGTTGGAAGACATGCGCCATGATCGATTGATATGTGGCATTAATAATGACGACATACAACGTTGCCTGTTAGAGGAAACCCCACCGCTGACTTTCAAGAAAGCCTTGGAGATTGCCCAAGGCATGGAGATGGCTGCTAATAATGTCAAGGATATCCAGAAAGGACATGGGGGGGGTCGCAGTCGGCGGCAGTGCACCAAGTCGGGAGGGAGACTGGTAAACAGGCAAAGCGAGTGGAATGTTTCCAGTGTGGAGCGACGCACTACGCAAATGATTGCAAATTCAAAGACACTCTGCCATGCTTGTAGCAAAAAGGGACTTTTAGCTAAAAAGTGCAGGAGTTCAAAGGGTAAGATTAAGTCTGGGCAGGGGAAAGCTTAACAGGCTCAGGCAGCCACACGCCATCCAGAAGAAGCAGATGAAGAGGCAGCATGTGTCTACGACATGTTTGCACTGGAAACAGATGAGGAACCACCTGAACCATATTATGCCACAGTCACTGTCAGAGGAAAGGACATTAAATTTGAGATTGACTCAGGGGCTACTGCACTGGTCATTAGTGAGGAGACTTACAGGAGGACATGGGCATCCAACCTGCCTCCCATCAGACTGTCAAAGCTCAAACTTAGGACCTATACGGGGCACTCCATATCTCATTTAGGGGTGATATATGTGACATTTCAGCTGGGGGTCAGAAGGCTGAAGCCAGGCTAGTGATAGCTAAGGGCAGGGGGCTCAGTCTTTTGGGTCACGATTGACTTTGCAAAATCCGGCTAAGCTGGCATGAAATTAAGTATGCACACACGACGGAGGACATTCTGCAGCGGTACAGTGATGTTTTCAGGGATGAACTAGGAACACTGAAGGGCATGACAGTGAAACTCAATGTCGACCCTGAGGCTACACCATGATTTTAAGCCCAGGTCGGTGCCCTATGCCATGAAAGGCAAAGTCGAGGAGGAGCTGAAACATTTACAGAGGCTGGGCATTATTCAGCCTGTCCAGTTTTCAAGGTGGGCAGCTCTCATTGTTCCAATTTTGAAGGCAGACAAAATGGTGAGGATATGTGGAGATTATAAGCTTACGGTGAATCAGGTCTCGAGGCTGGAGGAGTACCCATTGCCACGGGTGGATGACAATGTCTATGTGAGAAGCAATCAGCAATGACTGCCTGGGGTTATTCTTAAGCAGAGTGGTCCCGTCTCCTATGTTGTTAAGCTGACCGATGGGCGTGTTTTCCGCAGACATCAGGATCATGTGCGCCTGCGTCATGATACCGGCTCAGAGGCAGACAGCTCCATGGAGTTTCCATTTGTGAGACAGACTACAGTGGAAGCATGTCCACCAGTGACTTTGCCAGAGGGAGGGACGTTGGCAGAGAGGTTGGGATTCCCTGAGGAGGATGGACATTCTCACGCAGACACACAGACCCTTCTCATGCCCGCAACACCAGATCCACCCAAAACACCTTCACCAGCGGTGCCTGCTGGGTCACCGGGTGTAGCGTGCTCGTAAACCTCGACAGACTGAATCTTTGACGGGACAGTTTTTTGTTGTTGTTAGATTGAATGTTGAATCTGTCATGTTTCCCAGGTGTTTTGTATTGATAAACTGTTGCTGAGATACGAGTATAAGTTTTCAGGGGTACGCGTTAATAATACCACTGTTTTTATTTCCTAGTTTTTTACATTTGGGGATGTTGGATTTTAAGGGGGGAGAAGCGTTGTAATGTGACCATTATTAAAAGTAAGTTAATACTAATTGGATAATGGGGGATTCTACTTCCGGTGGGCTTTGTATACAGGTTTCCCCCGCCATCCGAAGGTAGAGCGTTCCTATGAAACGGTTCGTAAGCCAAAATGTCATAAAGCAAAGAAGCAATTACCATTTATTTATATGGGAAAATTTTGTGAGCGTTCGCAGACCCAAAAATAACCTCCCAAATCATGCCAAATAACACATAAAACCTAAAATAACAGTAACATATAGTAAAAGCAGGAATGATATGATAAATACACAGCCTATATAAAGTAGAAATACTTTTCCACAATTATTACTGCACTGTTCTCCGTAGCAAAAATCTCATGCAAGCGCCATCGACAGAAAATCTCACGCAAGTGCTGTTGGCAAAAACATGGCACAAGCACTCTCCAGTAACCTTTAAGCTATGAAGCTGCCAAATCATACCAAATAACACGTAAAAGTACTCAGCCTATATAAAGTAGAAATAATGTATGTACAGTGTCATATCACTTACCGAAATCGGGAAGACAGCGCCGAGCACACTGATGATGGTGTGTTAGGCTGAGTCGAAGTTTGGGTGGTGCAGTGGTCCCCACCCTCCAGGCCGCTGAGCGATACATTGCTGCGAAACGTGCAGGGGTGCAGTGGTAGCTGGGAGGCACACAGCACATCTTTAAGAAAAAAGCTGAAACAAACATGCTAATTAATTAGGTGCCGCCCGGCACGTAATTGTCGGCCCAGATCAGTGCTGATTTCCGATTGCGTCGTTTCCGATCTGGGCTGACAATTATGTGTCGGTGGCGCCTAATTAATTAGCATGTTTATTTCGGCTTTTTTCTTAAAGATGTGCTGTGTGCCTCCCGGCTACCGTTGCATTCTCTATGAATCGGTATCTGTCCGTGGCCTGGGGGTTGCGGTCGTGGGACACTGGGGTGTCATCTCATCATCGTCTGTTTCCGTTAGGGCAGGCAGGTCATCTTCTATCTCTGCCCACCTCGATGTCGAAGGTCGAGGTTCATCGTCTGCTGTGGCTGACGTGGAAGGCTTGATTGACTGCTGAGCCTCGCGCATTTTTCTATCACACAGTTCTTTGTAAAGACTCAAACCATCCTGCAAATATCCCCTAAACCGACGTACCCTTTCAAAATTAAAGTCGTATTTTATCATTACTCATTCGGTTTTGATTGTTATCCTTTTTTCTTCCAATTGCATCAGCTCTTCATCTGTCAGTTCTTGGTGTTGGGATGCCAAAACCTCTTCAACATCATGTTCGTCAGCTTCCACAAGCCAGACTCACTTTGTCCTTACTTCGTTCACCACGATCAAAACGCTTAATTATGTCTTGTTTTACGCTAAGTGTAACACCCTTACGAGCTCTTTTAGGCTTTTCCGATACCATAGAACTCATCTTGCAAACGACTGCTCACAGGCACGTGTTTAAGCAATGCCAGCGAGAATCCGGGGGAGAGCGGCTGCTCGGAGCGTGCGCTGATTTTTTCACGTGCTGATTTTTTATCGTGCGCTGCTTTTTTTCATAACAGTGAAAACACCTTCTGAAAGTGAAAACAGGTAACTAATATAGGTCTTTCGTAACAGTGAGGTTTTGTAAAGCTCGAAAAGTGGGGGACACCTGTATAGTGTCCCTGCCATGCCGTACGTGTTGTAAAAGCCCTCTATATATACATAACGGTTTTGAAGTTCGACATAACTTTGTTTCTTTGGCATGAAGTTATTGAGTGTGCCTTTTTCAAAGTAGAAGTTACTACAGATCCCTCTGCTGGAAGCAACAGGTTCTTCCGAATTCTTTTATCCAAGCCCCTTTTGGAATTTATGCTGCTCAACAAAGGTCTCCCTTGATTTCTCTTTTGCGAATTCTAACTTATTCAATATTTAGATAAAGAAACCATTTTTTTCAGTCCAGGCACAGTAACTCCTGTGGATCCATATTGCTATTTGTAACATTTGTTTCATTTCATATTCTGTCAGAGGTGGGATGGGTGGACCCTGAAAATGTTTTGTTTTGGGGGAAAATACCACCTCAGTAATGCCTGAAGTTCACAATGAACTTTGGAGTGCTGGTCCAGAAAATGCTTCATTGATTTTTGACTTTGATAAATCTGTGTCAGTCCATCACTTGAAGGTTAAATTAAACATGCTCAAATCTTCCTTTTATGTTGACACGAATGGGAATATGAAATAGATTTACATCTGAACAGGTTTAGAAAGACTGTTCAGTTAACACTTGGTTTTTCTATTGTGTTTAGATGATCTTGTTTGCCACTTGCATTCTGTTTTGGCTGTTATAATGACTCTTTCATTCTTTGGGGATGCAAGTTAGCAATACATTTTCCAGGAATTGGATTCTCCTTACCTATGGAGGAGATAGATCCTTGGAAAGTGTCAATGGAAGCTTAATTGTTCAGACCAGATTCAAATACTGAGTTCAGATTTAAGGTGAAGTTTAAGTATATTAGCAATTGGTGAAGAAACATGGTTTACTTCAAATGTATGACACAAATACATGTGATCTCATTTGAGAGATTATATCAGCTTGCAGGATAATAATTAAATTAATGCAAGGGTAAACTGCACAATTTAAATTGCAAACATTTTAAAGACTACGTGTGGAAGAATAGTCTTAAATTGACAGCCTTGCTTGGAGGTGATGCAAAATCTTAAATATGTCCTTTTCTCCTAATGGTGTAATTTTCTACATTGTGGCTTAAGACAAAATATATCATAGAATACAGGATAGATGAGGATCTTTGGTTCAGCCAGTGTATGCCAGTCAGCCAATCCCAATTTTCTGTGTTGAGCCGATATTCCTCCAAGCTCTGTCCCATCCAAGGGCTTCCTCAATAATACTGTTCTGCCATCCTCAATCACTTTCTTTAGCAGCATGTTTTATGTACTTGCCACCGTCTACATGGAAAATGTTGCCTTTTTGATCCTTTTCAAATCTTTCCCTTCTCACTCCATATCTATGCCGCCTTGATTTTAAACTTCCCTGCCCTGGGGAAAAGACTGTTACCTTCCACCTTATCTATGCCCCTCATGATTATATAAGCCTCCATGAGATCACCCTGCCTGTGGCTGGGAGGATTACTCAAACTAAAAGTAAATATGGATGAAGCTAATAAATAGGTCAATGACAGATGCCATTTCAATGGCTTTTAACACAGCCTTAGACCATCTGGGCAACACAAACACCTATGCCAGGATGCTGTTCATCGACTATAGCTCAGCATTTAATACCATCATTCCCACAATCCTGATTAAGAAGTTACAGAACCTGGGCCTCTGTACCTCCGTATGCAATTGGATCCTTGACTTCCTAACCAGAAGACCACAATCTGTGCGGATTGGTGATAATATCTCCTCGCTGATGATCAATATCGGTGCACCTCAGGGGTGTGTGCTTAGCCCACTGCTCTGTTCTACTCTATACCCATGACTGTGTGGCTAGGCATTGCTCAAATACCATCTATACATTTGCTGATGATACAACCATTGTGGGTAGAATCTCAGGTGGTGATGAGAGGGCGTACAGGAGCGAGATGTATCAGCTATTTGAGTGGTGTCACAGCAACAACTTTGCACGCAATGTCAGTAAGACGAAAGAGCTGATTGTGGACTTCAGGAAGGATAAGACAAAAGAACACATACCAATCCTCATAGAGGGATCAGAAATGGAGAGAGTGAGCAGCTTCAAGTTCCTGGGTGTCAAGATCTCTGAGGATCTAACCTGGTCCCAACATATTGATGCAGTTATAAAGAAGGCAAGACAGTGACTATACTTCATTTGGAGTTTGAAGAGATTTGGTATGCCAACAAAAACACTCGGAAACATCTATAGATGTAACGTGGAGTGCATTCTGACAGACTGCATTACTGTCTGGTGTGGGGGCTACTGCACAGGACCAAAAGAAGCTGCAGAGGTTTGTAAATTTAGTCAGCTTCATCTTGGGTACTAGCCTACAAAGTACCCAGGACATCTTCAGGGTGCGGTGTCTCAGAAAGGCAGCGTCCATTATTAAGGACCCCCAGCACCGGAGCTTCCCCTTTTCTCACTGTTACCATCAGGTAGAAGGTACAGAATCCTGAAGGCACACACTCAATGATTCAGGAACAGCTTCTTCACCTCTGCCATCCGATTCCTAAATGGAGATTGAACCCATGAATACTACCTCACTTTTTTAATATATTATTTCTGTTTTTGCACGATTTTTAACCTATGCAATATACATCTACTGTAATTGATTTATTATTATTATTTTTTTCTTATTATATATTATGTATTGCATGGAACTGCTGCTGCTAAGCTAACAAATTTCATGACACATGCCGGTGATAATAAACCTAATTCTGATTCATAATTGTTTTATTTTGATCATGGTTTGCAGAAAATGAGCCACAAAAACGTCATTTTGTTTTGCTACAGATTGATTGCCTCAGGCCTCACTTCTGCACCTTTCATCTTCAGATCCATTAACTACAGATAAGATTTATTTTAACTCCAAAATGGAAGAGTGAATATTATTTAGGTCTCCTGCCACAATGATTAGACGTACAGTTTAGGAACAGGTCCTTTGGCCCATAGAATCTATGCCGAACATAATGCCAAATTAAACAAATTTTCTGGTTGTACATTATGTGTATGCTTTCATTTTCTGCATATTCATGGGTCTAACAACCTTTGAAATGCCATTATCATATGTGTTTCCACCGCTTCCCCTGGCAGCATAATCCAGGCACCTGTTGTTCCATGTTTCTTTCAAAGAAAAATCTTGCCCCATGCATCTCCTTTTCAAGCTTCCCTTCTCATCTTAAAATGCATTTCCTGTTGTATTCGATACTTGTAGTCCAGGACAAAGATTCTGACTGCTATGTCTCTCATAATCTTTTAAACTATTAATTCTCCCTCACAGCCTCCATACTAGACAGAAAAAAAAACAAGTTTGCCCCCAATCTCTCCTTGCAGCAGAAAATTGGGATTAACTGGCTGGGAACTGGACATTAATTTCTATGATTTTCTGAGCATTTTCTGTTTAAGTAGCTAATAGTCACATCAGATATGATAGAATGACCCTTCTGAACATCAGAAAGACAGCATTTACCCTAGATGTGTCGCATTTCCTACACTGGTATCCCCTGATTGCACGATCCATGGGAGACTCATCACTTAAGCCACCACTACCTCGGAAGAATTGCCAGAGGTGAGGGAGAAGCGCCGGTGTCCTGGTGAGGCTGAGATGGCGTGCAAATCAACCGCTGCTCCCTAGCATACTCCTGGCTAACGTTCAGTCCCTGGATAACAAGCTTTGTGTACTGAGAACCAGAATTTCCTATAAGTGGGAAACAAAGGAATGCAACGTTTTGTGCTTCGTGGAGACCTGGCTGACAGAGGAGATATTGGATCATGCCATTGAGCCCTCTGGGTTCTTCCTGTTCTGGGCGAATGAGTCGAGAAACCTCACTGGGAAGAGTAAAGGAGGAGGGGTATGCTTCATGGTCAACAATGCTTGGTGCGACCCCCCCCCCCCACCCCCCAGAATGTGCATACACTCAAATCCTTTTGTTTCCCAGACCTGGAATACCTGGTGCTGCTGTGCAGACCCTACTGGCTACCTAGGGAGTTCGCGGCTGTTATCATCACATTCCGCTGCAGGCTGATACTGACCTGGCTCTCAAGGAACTGTACAAGACCATCAACACGCTGGAGACTGCACACTCAGAGGCTGCCTTCATCGCCGCCGGTGACTTTAATCGAGAGTCGCGGACGAAAATCTCTCCAAAATTTTGTCAGCACATGCAGGTGAGCACTCGTGGAGATGGGATACTTGACCACTGTTATACTCCCTTCTGCAACGCTTACAAAGCTCTCCTTAGCACAGCTTTTGGAAAATCAAATCACTCTTTGATCCTGCTTTTGCTGACGTATGGGCAGAAACTGAAACAGGATGCGGCCGTAGTTAAAACCGTCCACTGTTGGTTCGACCAATGCTGTAGGACTGCTTTGATGACATCGACTGGATTGTCTTCCATGATGAGGATGTCTCTGAGTTCACTGATGGAGTCGTGTGCTTCATCCGGAAGTGCATCGATGATGTTGTCCCCTAGAAGATGGTCAGGGTCTTCCCAAACCAGAAACCCTGGATCAGTAGTTCCGTGCGAGCAGCCTTTATAACGTGACATTGAGCTTACATTGCTGGCAATCAAATAGAGCTCAAGAGAAAGCAGTATGATCTATGCAAAGCTATCAAGGCTGCGAAACAACAATACAGGGACAAGACTGAGTCAACATTCACAACGAATAGCACACGTGACTTGTGGCGAGGGCTGCATACTATCGCGGACTTTAAAGCCAAACTTTATGTTGCCGCCAACATCGCGACCTCTCTCCCAGATGAGCTGAATCGATTTTATGCTCGATTCGATGTCAATAACTATGAGCCTCCGAGGAAAGCCGCTGCTTCTACCTGCAACCTGGTTATCTGTGAGGCTGAGGTACGCAGAAGTTTCCAATGAGTGGACAGTCGCCAGGCTGCGGGACTGGACAGCATCCCAGGACGAGTACTCAGGATGTGCGCGGCACAACTGGTGGATGTGTTTACAGCCATTTTTAATCTCTCCCTCTCCCAGTGTAGAGTGCCCTCCTGCTTCAAATTATGCACCATCTTTCCTGTACACAACCAAAAAAGACCAAGGTAACGTGCCTGAATGACCAGCGTCCTGTCACACTCATCTCAATTATAAGCAAAGGCTTTGAGAGGCTGGTCAAGGACTACTACCACCCAAACTAGACTCCTACCGTCACAACCGATCAACAGACGACGCAATAACCACTGCTCTACATACCATCCTTACACATCTGGAGAAGGATGCTTATGTGAGAAAGCTGTTCTTGGACTACAGTTCAGCATTCAACACAATAGTTCCACCTAGGCTTGACAAGAAGCTCAGAAATCTTGCACTTGACCCTGACTTGTGCAGCTGGATCCTGGACTTCCTGTCAGATCGCCAGCAGCTGGTAAGAGTGGGCTCTCTCACCTCCACCCCACTGACTCTCAACACAGGAGCCCCTCAGGGCTGCGTACTGAGTCCCCTCCTTTACTTGCTGTATACTCATGACTGTATCACCACCCACAGCTCTAATCTGCTAATTAAATTTGCCGATGACACTACATTGATTGGCTTAATCTCAGACAATAACGAGGTGGCCTACAGGGAAGAAGTCATCTCTCTGACACAATGGTTGTCAAGGAAACAACCTCTCCCTCAATGTTGCAAAAACAAAGGAGCTGGTTGTGGATTACAGGAGGAATGGAGATGGGCTAACCCCTATTGACATCAATGGATCTGGGATTGAGAGGGTAAACAGCTTTAAATTCCTCAGCATACACATCACTGAGGACCTCACGTGGTTTGTACATACCAGCTGTATTTTGAAAAAGGCACAGCAGCGCCTCTTTCACCACAGATGGGTGAGGAAGTTTAGTATGGGCCCCCAAATCCTAAGAACTTTCTACAGGTGCACAATTGAGAGCATCCTGACTGGGTGCCTCACTGCCTGGTATGGGAATTGTACCTCTCTTTCTCGTAGGACTCTGAAGAGAGTGGTGTGGACAGCCCAGTGCATCTGTAGTTGTGAACTTCCCATGATTCAGGATATTTACAAGGACAGGTGTGTAAAAAGGGCCTGTAGGATCATTGGGGACCCAAACCATCCCAACCGCAATTTATTCCAGCTGCTACCGCAGCACAAAAGCCAGGACAAACAGGCTTCCGGGACAGCTTCTTCCACTGCGCTATCAGACTGATGAACTCGGGCTGATTTGAATGTACTCTATATTACATTGACTGTTCTATTTATAAATTATTATAAATTACTATGATTGCATGTAAGGGGTTTCTTCTTTTATGTTACTGCGTGTGCTAATCAAAATGGTTTCTTCGTTATGTTATAATTAAAATGGTTTCTCTGTGATGTTAACTGCTGAGACAGTGATGCTTTTTCTAGCAGCTAGCAGCTTGTTTGGGTTATCACTAATGACAAGGAGAGAATGAACCAATGGGTGTCCATGTTATTCTTTTTGTGGGGTGATATCCTGTCTCATATGGCTGGGAACCGGCGTGTTGGCGGGCTTTTGAGGAGAGACTGGGAGTAAGACGGACATGCTGGAAGCGCTCTGGTCTATCATTTTGGGTGGTCCTGAACGGTGAGTCGAGGGGCTTGGAGTGGATCGCAGGGTGAAGAGCGAAGACCCCGGGTACTTGAGCTCCAACTGTGTGCACGAAGAAATTGAACTTTGATAAGTCTGGCGCCTTTTTCTTTTTTCTTTTATATTGTAACTCTATTAATCTCATAGTCCCAGTAAGATTTATAAAGTGTAATCTGTTAAGTCTGCATTGTGTGCTGTCTGATGTTTGAGGTCGTACCAGGTGGTATTGCACAGCAACCGATGCAACCGGGAGACACGGTTGGGCGGCGGACGGGGTTTCCCCTAGATAAATACGAGCCGATATAGCAGAGTGTTACATGCACATTGCACATTTATATGGAGCCATGAAGAACTTTACTCATGTATGTGAAGAATGTAAGAAATAAAGTCAATTCAATTCAATTCAATTCAATTCACTGTGGTCAGCATGGACTCGTTAGGCCAATGAGCCCTATTCTGCACTGTATTGCTCTATTGCTCTGTACCAGTGTTTCCCAATCTTTTTATTTTTAGCCCAATGCCCCCCTAAAGCATCTTCATACTTACCAATGCCCCTCTTACAGACAATATACTTTCTGGCACACCCATAGAGTAAAAATGTGTCTACCATATGCTAATGAGAAAAATTATTCTGCTTTAAATTTTTATTTGTCTTTAAACCTAGCTTACACTGTACCCATGCATTGTACAGCAGCTGTGATATCAATGTGAGCTTGATGGTCTTTCGCAAGAGTTGAAATATCTGGTTCAAGATGTGATAGCAAAAGCCTTAAGTCCCCATGCGTAGCAAAGTCCAAGCAGTTTCTGTTTTTTGAGTATGTTGTTCATTGCATTGAAGCCTCTTTCAACAAGGTAGGAGGATTGAAGTGCAATGAGGAGCAGTTTGGCTCTTCTCCAAAGACCAGGAAACTTTGTATGATAGTAAAGCCATATACCACGAAAGCCAACTTTTTTTTGAAAGCATTTTTCCTTCTTCATCATTCTGAATTTCAATAATTTCTTTTTGCAAGCTCTCTTCCTGTTCTTCCACCTAGCAAGGAAATGGGTTAATTACCTCGTCTGGAATTTCCAATAAATTCAAATCCTTGAGTTGATTCTGAATATCCTCCTTCAGTGATTGCAGATGTATGTAGTACTCTTGCAAGTCACCGTCTGTGAAGGAGATGTGCAGAGAAACCGTGAGAAAATTTTCTCCCAATATTTTGCTTTTATATTTCCAATTTTCTGATAAAAGTGAACACTACACTTTTTACCTGGACTACATTGAAATTCTCACCCTGCAGTTTCATATTTAGTATGTTCATTTTGTTATACAGTATGTCACGTCTTCATGTAGAAGTTCAATTTTGTTTCCCAAGCACTTGTCAACTTTGAGCAAAAATTCAACCACAGTGTGAAAAGGATCAAAAGAAATGTTTTAAGCAGCAGCCTTTTGACAGCCAACATGCTTCAGTGTGAAGAAGCAAGCGTTCAAACTCTTCATCGTTATCTTGACATAACTGGCAAAATATTCAGCTATTTAATGGATGAGCTTTAATTTTGTTGATAGTAGATGATACATAGGTCATGCTTGAAAGAAGCTTTTTGGCTGTGAGATGTTGATGATGAATTACACAATGGATTGCAAACAGAATTGGAATTTTTTTTCATAAATGCCACAAAACCAGCATGGTGACCTGAAATGTATTTAGCTCCATCTGTTGCACAAAAAAAATTCCTAATCGGAATACTTTTATCGTCAATAAACATTTTGAGCTTGTCTTTAAGAGACCCTTAGATGGGTATCTGGAGCTTTGGAAAATAGAGGGCTATGCGGTGTGGAAATTCTAGGCAGTTTCTAGAGCAGGTCGCATCATCGGTATAACGTTGTGGACTGAAGGGCCGCTAATGTGCTGTAGATTTCTGTGTAGATTTAAATATGTGAAACAGCAGCAACAAAAGATAAAGTGACCAATAAGCAGGGTTAAGGGCCAGCAGAGATCACTCAGCTATCCAGGTGGCCTGGATCCATTGGAGACTATTGGGCAGTGTGACAGCCAACCAGGCGAATGAACGTGTATATCTTCATCAAAAGGAGAAGAGACACTACTTTGGTAACAATGTGCACATTTTGGACAGGGAGGACAGGTGGTTTGAAAGAGGGGTAAAGGAGCCATCTTTGTCAAACTGGAAAACCCGTCCCTGAACAGAGGGGATGAAGTATGACATCCTCCATCAGCTACTGACAATGTAGTCCTAACATCTCTACCTCAGCATCTCCACAACAGTTCACACCTCCGTTCATGCAAAGATATGACTAATGACTCTCTCATTATCGCTACGACTCTTAATGACCCTCATGTGATTGCTAGACCTTTGAACAATTCAGAGTTTACAAGCCGGAAAACTACCCACCACGGATCAGAAGTGAAGAAGCTTCTCGGATGAGTGGTGAAATGTCTTTCAGACAGTACAGCAAGACCAGTTGCCTTGATTTACTACTGCTTGAGGAACAACATAACCACAATCTTAGTTCTGGAGCACAAGTTTTCATCTTTAGAGCCAAGATGTTCGGTATCAATTGGCTAAAGGCTAGCTTCTCTAATGATGGGAAAGCACCCTGCCCCCTCGACCTTGTTCTGGGTTATGCCCCCTTCCTTTCCAGTTCTGATGAAGGGTCTTATTCCCCTGTGTAAATGCTGCTTGACTTGCTGACCGTTTTTTTCCCCAGTCAGCTGGCTGTCAGAATTTGATTTGGGGACTTTTGTTGGTGAGATCTGCACAGGAAAAACTGAGTTTGGAATCTGCCCAAGCTGGACCCAGTGAAGGAGCTGTTAAATTTTATAATTGACATTTTAACAAAAATGAATCATACTTTATTGTACTTTTGGGTCAGCAGAGAAGTACATTTGACATTAGTCAAATGCGGAAACAAATTGTAATGAGATTTGCTTAAAATTACATTGATTCTGGAAAACATACAACGACCAATAAGTGTGTTAGACCATAAGACATAGGAGCAGAATTAGGCCATTCAGCTCATCAAGTATCTCTCCGCCATTTCATCATGGCTGATCCCAGATCCCATCAAAACCCTATACACCTGCCCTCTCACTATAGCCCTTGATGCCCTGACCAGTCAGGAATTTATCAACTTCGGTTTTGAATATACCCATGGACTTGGCCTCCACCGCAGTCTGTGGCAGAGCATTCCACAAATTCACCACTCTTTAGTTAAAAATAATTCCTCCTTGCTTCTGTTCTAAAAGGTCGCCCTTCAGTTTTGATGCTGTGCCTTCTTGTTCTGGACACCCCCACCAGAGGAAACATCCTGTCCACATTCCCATTATCTGGTCACTTTCTAGGACTTTCTAGTTCTTAATCTTAGTTAACTTTTAATTTGTGCAATGACTCATATACAAGGCAGCCAATATTAAAAACAATAGTGTTTATTGTAGAAACCAGAATATATTACTGGCTGAAAATGGAGATTAAGAATGTGCATAACTTTTAATGTTAATGTACTTTTGTTTTCAAATTGGAATATTACTCATTCTGCAATATACATGACTTTCTGTCTCAACTGTTGATCAATTTGTGATTGTAATAGGTAAAGATAGAATGTAGAATAGTGCAGACCTTTTAGCCCACAATATTGCAACAATCTTTTCACCTTTTTCAAGATCAACCTAATCCTTCGTCCCACAAAACACTCCACTTTTCTTTCATCCATGCGCCTATCTAAGAGTCGCTTAAATATCCTAACATATTTGCCTCTAGCACCACCCCGACAGCTCAGTTCACTTACAAATTTCTGTGTAGAAAAGCTACCTCTGAGATCATCCCGTACTTTTCTCCGATCACCTTAAAATTATGTCCTCTTATAGTACCCATTGCTCCCCCGAGGAAAAGGTGTTGGTTGTTCTCTCTACCTTTGCCCCTTAATCATCTTATACACCTCTTTCAAGTCAAGTCTCATCCTTCTTCATTCAAAGAAAAGAAAAGCCCTAGCTTGCTAAATCTTTCATCATAAGAGAGACATTCGAATTCAGGCAGCATCCTGGTAAATCTCTTGTGCAGCCTCTCTAAAGCTTGCTATGATGAGGTAACCAGAACTAGTTATAACTCTTCAGATGTGTAACCACAGTTTTATAGAGCTGCAGCATTACCTTGCTGCCCCTGAACTCAATCCCTGACTAATAAAGACCAACACACCATTTGCTTTCTTAACCACCCTATCAACTTGCGTGCCAACTTTAAGGGATCGAGTGGATGTGGATCCCAAGTTTCCTCTGTTCCTCCACACTGCTAAGAATCCTGCTATTAATCCTGCATGCTTCCATCAAGTTCATCCTTCTAAAGTGTATCACTACACACTTTTCTGGATTGAACTCCAACTGTCACTGCTCAGCTCAGCCCTGCATCCTATCGATGTCCTGTTGGAACCTGTGACAACCTTTGTCATTATCTACAATGCCCCAAACCTTTGTGTAATCTGTAAACTTGCTTACACACTCTTCCACTTCCAAGTCATTTCCTATTAGAAAGTGCAGAGTCGCAACAAAAACGCTTGTACAATTTGTTATTTACTTTTTGCCAGTATGACTTATTGGCAACACACACAAAAAATGCTGGTGAACACAGCAGGCCAGGCAGCATCTATAGGAAGAGGTACAGTTGATGTTTCGGGCCGAGACCCTTCGTCAGGACTAACTGAAAGAAGAGATAGAGATTTGAAAGTGGGATGGGGAGATCCGAAATGATAGAAGAAGACAGGAGGGGAGGGGTGGATCTAAGAGCTGGCGAAGGGAGAGGATCTTGGAAAGGGAAGCCTGGGGAGAAAAAGAAGGGGAGAGGGGAGCCCGGAGGGTGGAGAGCAGGCAAGGAGTTATAGTGAGAGGGACAGAGGGAGAAAAAAGAGAGAGCTGACTCACAGGTGAAGTGTCACCTCACCTGGAAGGACTGTCTGGGGCTGTGCATGGTGGTGAGGGAGGAAGTGTAAGGGCATGTGTAGCACTTGTTCCGCTTACAAGGATAAGTGCTGGGAAGGAGATCGATGGGAAGGGATGGAGGGGGGATGAATGGACAAGGGAGTTGTGTAGGGAGTGATCCCTGCGGAAAGCAGAAGGAGGGGGAGGGAAAGATGTGCTTAGTGGTGGGATCCTGTTGGAGGTGGTGGAAGTTACGGAGAATTATATGTTGGACCCGGAGGCTGGTGGGGTGGTAGGTTAGGACAAGGGGAACCCTATTCCTAGTGGTGTGGCGGGAGGATGGGCTGAGAACAGATGTGCGTGAAATGGGAGAGATGCGTTTGAGAGCAGAGTTGATGGTGGAGGAAGGGAAGCCCCTTTCTTTAAAAAAGGAAGACATCTCCTTCGTCCTGGAATGAAAAGCCTCATCCTGAGAGCAGATGCGGCGGAGATGGAGGAATTGCGAGAAGGGGATGGCATTTTTGCAAGAGACAGGGTGGGAAGAGGAATAGTCCAGGTAGTTGTGAGAGTCCGTAGGCTTATAGCAAACATCAGTAGATAAGCTGTCTCCAGAGATAGAGACAGAAAGATCAAGAAAGGTGAGGGAGGTGTTGGAAATGGACCAGGTAAACTTGAGGGCAGGGTGAAAGTTGGAGGCAAAGTTAATGAAGTCAACGAGCTCAGCATGCGTGCAGGAAGTTTTTTTTTCAGTTCTGTGGTGATTAGTATTTTGGGAAACGCATGTGGTGATTAATCCTGTGAGGCTGCTGGTGAGATTGGCAAAATTAAATCAGAAGTGGCCCCAATGAAGAAATGAAAAGACTGGCAATAATGTGTTAAGATTTGGATCTGACTCTTGCTATTATTTTTGCTTCTGAAGGAACTAAGATACTAAATGGAAGACCTATCATCTCCCAAAATCCTCATCTTTTGAGAAGCTAGCCTTTAGCCAAGTGGTACTGGACAACATCTTGACTCTGAACATGAGAACTTGTGCTTCAGAACTAGCAAAGATTCCGGTTAAGTTTTTCTGTCTACGCAATGTGGAAGGTTTCCCAATCACGTCCAACAAAAATTCAGCACAGCAAACTGCCCCGTGATCAGTCTACTGTTAATCATAAAAGTTTTGAAAGGTGACATTGGAAATAGCATTTATTCACTATTATCTTGCTTACTAATGCTCAATTTCGGGCTTGCCAGGAGCGTTGTTTCTGACCTCCTCTCTGTTGGTCTAAATAAGGAACAGGAAAAATGATCTTGTGTGAGTGGAAGGTGGGAATCTGGGACAGATGTCTGCTGGCTGGAGATGCACAAGTGATGATGGTAATTGTAAGTTTTAATCTGAGACAAAGTTGTTGGTATGAAATTCCTCTGGCTTATTTGTCTTGGCTATTTTTAGTTGCTTATTTAGTAACTTTCTCATGTGAGCATATTCACAGATAACTGCAGTATATTCAGCTCCTCTAGTAGCTTCTCAAATTGAGCAGCCCATGTCTCCATGTAGCAAGACATATACAATGTTTAGGCATCGGTTGAAAAATGCCAAATAACATTAATAGCACAAAAGTCACACAGTTACCCTCCTCAACAAGTGAGGGATTTCAACCATCTATCCTTTGGATCAGGAACATTACCACCACTGAATCTTGCACTGTTGCAGAGTCACCTTTGACTAAAACCTTTATTGGACCACTGACCCAAAAAAATGAAGCTTCAAGACTGAGTATCCAGGAGCGTGTGGCTCACCTCCTGCTACTGCAGAGTCTTTCACCATCTGCAAAGCAAGCAAACAATATGATGATTTAGTGTCAACTCACTTGGATAAACGCGGATCCAAGAATCTGCAAACAGCCAGACAATATATCGGGCAAAGCAGCCTGCTTGACTGACTCTGCATCTACCAACTTAAACATTCATTCCTTCCAACATTGAAATCACACTCGCAAAGTTGTATATCATCAACACAATGGACTGCATTAACTAATTGAGGCAGAGGTTGATAGGTCCTGGATTAATCAAGGCTACAAAAGTTATCGGGAGAAGGCAGGAGAACGGATCAGCCATGATGGAGTGGAGAGCAGATGCGATAGGCTGAGATCTGCATCTGTCTTATGGTCTTATTCTAAGGGTAAAAATACCCTAATGGGAGTTATCTACAGGCCCCCAAATAGTAGTCTGGATGTAGGGTGTAAGTTGAATCAAGAGTTAAAATTGGCATGTCGCAAAGGTAATGCTACAGTTGTTATGGGGGACTTCAACATGCAGGTAGACTGGAGGAATCAGGTTGGTACTGGACCCCAAGAAAGGGAGTTTGTGGAGTCCCTCCGAGATGGAGTCTTAGAACAGCTTGTACTGGAGCCTACGAGAGAGAACGCAATTCTGGATTTAGTGTTGTGCAATGAACCGGATTTGATCAGGGACCTAGAGGTAAAGGAGCCAGTAGGAGGTAGTAACCATAATATGATAAGCTTTAATCTACAGTTTGAGAGGGAGAAGGGAAACTCGGAAGTGTCAGTATTACAGTTGAACAAAGGGAACTATGGTGCTATAAGGGAGGAGCTGGCTAAAGTTCAATGGAACAATACCCTAGCAGGGATGACAGTGGAACAGCAATGGCAAGTGTTTCTGGGAATAACGCAGAAGGTGCAGGATCAGTTCATTCCAAAGAGGAAGAAAGATCCTAAGAGGAGTAAGGAGAGGCCGTGGCTGACAAGGGAAGTAATGGACGGTATAAAAATAAAAGAGAAGTATAACATAGCGAAGACAAGTGGGAAGCCGGAGGATTGGGAAACTTAAAGAGCAACAGAAGGTAACTTAAAAGGCAATATGCGGAGAAAAAATGAGTTATGAAGGTAAACTAGCCAAGAATATAAAGGAGGATAGTAAAAGCTTCTTTAGGTATGTGAAAAGGAAAAAAAAATAGTTAAGACCAAAATTGAGCCCTTGAAGACAGAAACGGGTGAATTTATTATGGGGAACAAGGAAATGGCAGACGAGTTGAACAGGTACTTTGGATCTGTCTTCACTAGAGAAGACACAAACTATCTCCCAGATATAATAGTGGCCAAAGGACCTAGGGTAATGGATGAACTGAAGGAAATTTATATTAGGCAGGAAATGGTGTTGGATAGGCTGTTGGGTCTGAAGGCTGACAAGTCCCCGGGACCTGATGGTTTGCATCCCAGGGTACTTAAGAAGGTGGCTTTAGAAATCATGGCTGCATTGGTAATCATTTTCCAATGTTCTATAGATTCAGGATCAGTTCTTGTGGATTGGAGGGTGGCTAATATTGTCCCTCTCTTCAAGAAGGGAGGAGGAGAGAAAACAGGGAATTATAGACTGGTTAGCCTGACGTCGGTGGTGGGAAAGATGCTGGAGTCAATTATAAAAGATGAAATTACGACACATATGGATAGCAGTAACAGGACTGGTCCAAGTCAGCGTGGATTTACGAAGAGGAAATCGTGCTTGACTAATCTTCTGGAACTTTTTGATGATGTAACTATGAAAATGGACAAGGGAGAGCCAGTGAATGTAGTGTACCTGGACTTTCAGAAAGCCTTTGATAAAGTCCCACATAGGAGATTAGTGGGCAAAATTTGGGCACATGGTATTGGGGGCAGAGTACTGACATGGATTGAAAATTGGCTGGCTGACAGAAAACAAAGAGTAGCGATTAACGGGTCCCTTTCAGAATGGCAGGCGGTGACCATTGGGGTACCGCAGGGTTCAGTGCTGGGACCGCAGCTGTTTACAATATCTATTAATGATTTAGATAAGGGAGTTAAAAGTAACATTAGCAAATTTGCCGATGACACAAAGCTGGGTGGCAGTGTGAAATGTGTGGAGGATGTTATGAGAATGCAGGGTGACTTGGACAGGCTGGGTGAGTGGGCAGATGCATGGCAGATGCAGTTTAATGTGGATAAATGTGAAGTTATCCACTTTGGTGGTAAGAACAGGAAGGCAGATTATTATCCAAATGGAGTCAAGTTAGGAGATCTAGGTGTTCTTGTACATCAGTCATTGAAAGCAAGCATGCAAGTACAGCAGGCAGTGAAGAAAGCTAATGGCATGCTGGCCTTCATAACAAGGGGAATTGAGTATAAGAGCAAAGAGGTCCTTCTGCAGCTGTACAGGGCCCCGGTGAGACCACACCTGGAGTACTGTGTGCAGTTTTGGTCTCCAAGTTTGAGGAAGGACATTCTTGCTATTGAGGGAGTGCAGTGTAGGTTCACAAGGTTAATTCCTGGGATGGTGGGACTGTCATATGTCAAAAGATTGGAGCAACTGGGCTTGTATACTCTGGAATTTAGAAGGCTGAGAGGGGATCTTATTGAAACATATAAGGTTATTAAGGGATTGGACATGCTGGAGGCAGGAAGCATGTTCCCGCTGATGGGTGAGTCCAGAACCAGAGGCCACAGTTTAAGAATAAGGGGTAGGCCATTTAGAACGGAGTTGAGGAAAAACTTTTTCACCCAGAGAGTGGCGGATGTATGGAATGCTCCGCCCCAGAAGGCTGTGGAGACCAAGTCTCAGGATGCTTTCAAGAAAGAGATGGATAGAGCTCTTAAAGATAGCGGAATCAAAGGTTATGGAGATAAGGCAGGAACTGGATACTGATTGTGGATGATCAGCCATGATCACAGTGAATGGTGGTGCTGGCTCGAATTGCCGAATGGCCTACTCCTGCACCTATTGTCTATTGTCTATCATGGTCATGAACTCTAAAGAACAAGAAGTAATGCATAGAAATACCAATGTATGCAATTTTCCCCCAAAACATGCTATCTTATTTTAAGGTTTATGATCCAAGATTAGCTTTATTTGTCACATGTACGTTGATAAATACAGTGAAGTGCATCATTTGGGTCCAATCACATCAGTGAGGATTGTGCTGGACAGCCCATAAGTGTCTCTCTGCTTCCATTACCAGCTGAAGGTTGACCACAACTCACTAACCCCAACAGTACATCTTTGGAATGTGAGAGGAAACCCACGTGGTCACGGGGAGAGCTTTCAAACATCTTACAGATAGTGGCAGGAATCAAACCTTGCACTAGCAGTTACACTATCATGCTGCCCTATCAACAGCATCTGGCAATGGACAATAAATGCTGGTGATTCTGAAACCCTGTAAGTGACTGACTAAATATTGGGCAGAGATTGAGAATGTATACAATAATGCTTTAGAAATCTGGGCATGCATAGGAAGGAATGTACAGACTTGTACATTCATGTATTTCAATGTTGGTATTTTATTTGAGAGCTTATCTTTTGCTCTTGGTGTTTGAGATAAGCTGCTTAAAAGGATTTAAAGTTATTTGAACATTAGGCCATTGATCATAGAAGATTTTAGTGTTTTGAAATAAAAATGGGAGTTGGGCTTTACTGTGGGTAATACTTTAAAAGATTAGAATAATTTTTTTCATGTTTCAGATATTCCTACACGATGGATGAGATGAGGTGGCTGGCTGTCTTCCCAAGCTTTTGACAATGTCTTCCTGATGATTATTTGCTCTCTGAGAAGGTCCTCTTTGTAATAATGGAATAAGCAGAAAGAAAGCCCTAACTGTTCATATTCACAGTAGTCAATATTCAGAGGAAAATGGAAAAAATGAAATTAACTACCGAGAAGGAAAGCATATAGTGGACTCAACCCAGACTGGAGGCAATTAGTGAAGCCCTTTTTTTTTTTTGAAAGCACAAAATTCACCTTCTCCTTCTCAGCTATTTTCAAGTTCATGTGCAATACATAGAACATTACAGCCTAGTACAGGACCTTTGGCCCACGATGTACTGACCTTTTAACCTTCTCTAAGATCAATCGAGCCCTTCCATCCAACATAGCTCTCCAGTTTTCTATCATCTTTGTGCCTACCTAGCATTTTGTCATGTTTGTGATTTTTCTTCTGTTGAAAGAAACCTTCCTGATGGGTAGGTCATTTTGGGTCACAGAAGCTTTGGACAACTTTGCCTTTACACAAGCTGGAAGTGAAACTTTGGCTGAAATAATGGTTTAGGTTTGTCTTTTCATATTACTGTGAATCCTAAACCTAAGTTGATTAGCCTCACAAAGATGAAAATTCATTGGCATTTTAGAGAGCTTCTGGCAGCAATTTTATTTTATTACATTTCTTGTTTAGAGATACAGCATGGTAACAGGCCCTTCGGGTACAAAAATACTGCGCTGCCCTATTACACTCGTGACCAATTGACTAGCCTGTATGTTTTTTGGATGTGGAAGGAAACTGAAACACCTGGAGGAAACTCACACAAGCATGGGAAGAACGTGCAAGCTTTACGGCCAGTGGCGGGAAGTCAACTTGGATCACTGGCACTGTGATAGCATCACGCTAAATGCTGTGCTACCACAGTTTCTGTAATTATGTTAGTGGTTTGATCAGCTTTTCTTCATATGATCTTACAGCAGCTTCTGTCAGGAGAGTCTAGACCAGATGCAAATGTGAGAGTGAGTGTCCATTTACAGTAATGGCATTTATGCGTTTCGAGGTAAGGCCTGGTCAACCCTGAGATGATGATGATCTGCTGCAGAATGTGCATTGGATATACTCCCAAAGAGCTTAGAGATGGAATTTCAGGCTTCTGGATTGGCAATGATGGAACATCATAGTTCCACAGAGAGATGGGACAGGAGATGTATCTGCTCCCTTTTATCATCTTGATGTGTTTGGCAGGTAGTATTTGGAATGCATTGTTTGTGTCAATTATGTGTTGTGAAGGGTTTTCAGTCATCATCATCATTATATACCATGTCAGTTTTTCAGTAGGTGGATAAAATGGAGCTATGGAGCTTTCTTATTCTTATTATATTTGAAAACTGACCATTCTGAGGCCAAATAGCCAAAAATATCCTAAAGCAAGATACTTCTGGGGTCATTTCTTTCAAAGAAATCCTCTCGGGTGCTTAATCTCTCTTCAATAAGATCTGCAGAGAAAAGGGAAGCAATTTAGTCCACTAACTTGTCCCTGTACGTGTCTCTCTGTGTCTTTCTCCTTTCCAATATTCCTTTCCAATATTTCCAATATTTTTATTAATTTATATATAAGAATACAGAGTACAGGAAAAAATATATATGTCAATACATTAAACTAAATTGCATATAAAGACTCCTTACCCAATATTTGTACAAAACAATTAGTTCATAACACTGAAAAAAATAATCTTTTTATATGAAAGAATCTAACCCGCTACCAAGACCAAAGCTGATTAATAGAAAAAAAGAAAAAAGATTGTTAGTCATCATCTGTGCTTTAACAGCAAATCAAAGGCTTTGAAAATAATTCAGAAAGGGTCCCCTCAATGTTTGAAAGTCTTGATTAGATTCAAAGATTGAACATCAAATCTTCTCTAAATTTAAACATGGCATCACATCACGTAACCATTGGGTGTGAATAGGAGGGGCCACATCTTTCCATTTAAGCAAAAGCGTCCTTCTGGCCATAAGAGACATAAAAGCCAAAATGTGCAAATCAGATGGCTCCAGAATAATATCCTTTCCTCCAACAATATCAAATAAAGCAGTCAAAGGATTAGGCTTGAAATTTACTTCAAAAAGTCTCAGAAAGGTTTGAAATACTTCTTTCCAATATTGTCCAAGACTCGGTTATGTCCAAAACATATGAATGAGTGAAGCTTCTCCATTATTACATTTATCACAATACGGAGATATATCTAAATAAAACCCGAGACAACCTATCGTTAGTCATATGGGCTCTATGGACCACTTTAAATTGAAGGAGAGTGACAGGCACATAACGATGAAGTCTTCACCAATTTAAAAATTTGATTCCAAGTTTCTGAAACCTTTTTATAATGGATCTATATCTAATATTTATAATATGCTGTTGGGAATGAGAAGTGTTCCTTTAGATAAAATTAAAAATCTTTGGGAACAAGATTTGCAGACTATAATCTCTGAGGAAACGTGTCTCTTTTCTACATTCTGGCTGTGAGTCATGCGGGTTTCCTTTGGGTGCTCCAGTTTCCTTCTTTTGTCCAAAGATGGACTGGTTAGCTGGTTAACTGGACACTGTAAACTGAGCTGTCATTATCTAGGGTTAAATAGCAGGGTTGCTGGGTGGTGGGGCTTGTTCCATGCTGTACCTCTAAATAAATAAATAAATTTGTGACTTGGATAATGGGGATCAGCAGAAATATGGCTAAGTTTGTCAATTAACACAAAGGAGAGTGACTGATAACCCCCTGAACTGCACAGTTGGCTGTGAGGAGAACCCTGACAGGTTCAGGGACGTGAATGTGTGCAGATAGAATATAATATAGAAAAATGTGGGGTTACCCCTTTGGATTTACAGGGAAATGGGAAAACATTTTTTGACTGAGAGGTTAAAAGTTGATTATATACCACAAGACTTGGGTGTCCGTGTGCAATAATCACTGAGAGTTAACGAGCAGATATAGTAAGCAATTAGGAAATCAGTATGTTTACATTTTTAGTTATCTATGGATGGTTAGAGCTCCCCTTGGAATTTTTTTTCTGTCTTGTTGGAATATAGCTATTTTCTTTAAATATCTGACTCTGCATTTCGATTAACTGATTCCTTAGCTTAATTTACCAGGTCACTTCAGATTGCTGTGTTGTCATACATTAATAATTGATCTCTTAAGTTTAAAATGCTAGCCTTGGGACCACTTTTCTCTCACTTTTAAATTGAATTCAAAATTCAGTCATATTATGATCACTTCTCCATGGGGGTGCCTTCACCTGAGGTCATTATATAATCCTTGTATTCTCACAATCCCAGGTCTAGTATAGTTTGCTTGCTGACTGGCAGCTTTTAGCATTTGTCCTGAAAATATCTTTGTGAGCTCTTGGCTGGGCTATAATTTAATACTTGATTTTCTTTTTCCAGTTTATATGTAGATTAAACGACCCAATGATTACCACTTTTTTCTTCTGACTTATGCTGCTGGCATTTAGGGCAGCAATGAAGGTTCTGCATCTCTGGCAGGGTTCAGGGCTTCCTTCGTCATGTCAGTAGCTTCCTCTCAGTTTTCACTGCTGTCAGTTATACAAGTCCCGGGGTAGAGACTCAGGAATAACATCACACTCTGCTGTTGAAGGATTCTTCATTGCTGTTTCCTTAACAGTTTTGTTTTACCAGTCAGGGTTGTTAACCCTGAGCTGAACCACTGAACCTAGAGGATCCAGTGGACTACTCTTAGTCTGTCCACACAAAATACTCTGCAGATGCTGGGGTCAAAGCAACACTCACAACACGCTGGAGGAACTCAGCGGGTCGGGCAGCATCCATGGAAACGATCAGTCAAGGTTTCGGGCCGGAACCCTTCGTCAGGACTGTAGAGGGAAGGGGCAGAGGCCCTATAAAGAAGGTGGGGGAAGGGTGGGAAGGAGAAGGCTGGTAGGTGCCAGGTGAAAAACCAGTAAGGGGAAAGCTAAAGGGGTGGGGGAGGGGAAGCAGAGAGGTGATAGGCAGGAAAGGTGAAGAAGGAATAGGGGAAAGTAGAAGGAGGCAGAACCATGAGGGAGGTAGTAGGCAGCTGGGGGAGAGGGCAGAGTGAAACTGGGATAGGGGGGAGGGAATTACTGGAAGTTGGAGAATTCAATATTCATACCAAGGCGCTGAGACTTCCTAGATGGTAATATGAGGTGTTGCTCCTCCAACCTGAGTTTAGCCACATCATGGCAGTAGAGGAGGCCATGTATGGACATATCCGAATGGGCTATGTCAGTTTTTCAACTGGCACCTACCATGCTTCTCCTTACCACCCTCCCCCCACCTTCTTTATAGGGCCTCTGCCCCTTCCCTCTTAGTCTGTCCTCTACCCTTTGACTTGTTTGGCATGGGTGATCCTACCAAGAGCCACAGCATAAAGCCCTGACCTCAGTCAACATGGCTCTCTGAGTCATTGAGGCATACAAACCTCCAAACTACGACAAGGTTGTGGTCCTCTTGGAGCTCTCCCTTAGTTGCATACTTAGTCCACACTGTGGTGACCATCAGGAGGCCTGTAAAAATACCCTACACATGACTTCTAACCTTTATTTCTCATCTCCATACAAATTGCTCCTACATTGTAGTTTCCTGAACTTGAGTCATCCTTCTCTTTCATGCTAGGGCCAGTATTGATTAAATGAACCTTTTCATGACACGTTTCTTAGCTTCCCGTTCTTCCTTAATGTCATGTACCACCTCAGTATTTAGGTCCTGATCTTTGTCTTTCTACAGCTTGTGTGTGTGTATGAGCGGAGTAAGCTCGTTCACTTCACAGATCATCTGTTCTTCAAATGCCATGCGTATTTGGATGCAAAGCCTTTATCTGCAGATTTGCACTTGGACTTGAAGGAGATTTCAGCTTGCAGGGTGCCGCGGTAGCGTAGTGACTAGTGTAACGCTACTACAGTGCCTGTGACCCTGGTTCAATCCCACCATTGTCTGTACGGAGTTTGTGCGTTCTTCCTGTGACCACGTTGGTTTCTTCTGGATACTCTAGTTTCCTCCCACCGTCCAGAGCCGTACGGGTTAGTGGGTTCATCGGTTACATGGGTGTATATGGTGGCTTGGGCTTGATGGGCGAGAAAGGCTTGTTACCGTGCTGCATTTCTAAATAAATCTAAAAAAAACAACCTGCACAATCTTTTGCGTCACAATAGTACCATTTAACTTAATTGAATGAGCTTAGCCACAATATCCTACAGTGTGCTTCTTACCATCTGCTGGTACCTAGTGAATTAAACAGCATGAAAATAGTCAGTGCCAGTCATTGAACATCCATTTATACTAATCATCTAGTCCCTATGTTCCTATTTACCCCAGATTCTACGAGTCACCAACACATTGGGGGTAATTAACAGTGTACGATTAATGGACGGACCTTGTGTGGCTTCGAGAAGTGGGAGGGAACTGAAGCAACCGGAAGAAAGTGATGTGTCTACAGAGGGAATGTGTGAACTCCATGCAGACAGCATTGGATGTCAGGGGTGAACTCAGCAACTCTAGTTGTTGGAGCTTTGAGGCATTGGCTTTAATCAATTGTCATAGAAACAAAGTGTCCCCCAGCAGAGAGCCAGGCCCCCTGGACCAGTTGATCTATGCTGACCAACCTGCCCATCTAAGCTAGTCCCATTTCTCTGCGTTTGGCCTACAGCTAGCGTTGCCAACTGTCCCGTATTAGCCGGGACATCCTGTATATGGGGCTAAGTTGGTTTGTCCCATACATATAGGACCGCCCTTGTCCCGTATTTCCCCCACTAAGGTACAGTGTTCCTATGAAACCGTTCATAAGTCGAAATGGCATAAAGCGCAGAAGGAATTACCATTAATTTATATGGGAAAAATTTTTGAGTGTTCCCAGACCCAAAAAATAACCTACCAAATCATACCAATAACACATAAAACCTAAAATAACACTAACGTATAATAAAAGCAGGAATGATATGATAAATACACAGCCTATATAAAGTAGAAATAATGTATGTACAGTGTATCAGAATCAGGAAGATTAAGCCAAAACCGATTTGTAGCAAAAAATCGGCATGTACATGTATGCGCACATCTTGCATGCGCACAATGGCTTCATGGTCATGGTAGTCTTTCTCGGGGTAAACACAAGTGTCCCGTATTTGATTGCTACTTTTGTCCCTTATTTAGGAGTGAGAAAGTTGGCAACCCTACCTACAGCATATACCTCTAAACCTTTCCTGGGAATGTACCTGTCCAAGTAACTGTTTAGCCATTTTACTCTGCATTCTGGAACTTTAGTGGTATCACTTTGCATTCTGGGCATTTTAGCCTTTTCTGCATTCTTGTCTTAATATTTCAAAGCAAAACCTGGAGAATTTATTTCATCTATCAAATAAGAATCCTTTTTTCGAACTGCTGGCCTTTGGCAACTGTGAATATGCCATTACTCAGAAGCAAAATCACCGTATTCAAGAAACGTCTGCCTCTCTGAGATGTCTCACCTCATCTGCATTTCTGGCTCTTGATGTTGTGCTGAATAATTTTGTACCTTGTGATCATGTCCATGATTAAGGAGCTGGTTGTGGACTACAGGAGGAATGGAGGCAGGCTAGCCCCAATTGACATCAATGGATCTGGGGTTCAGAGGGTAAACAGCATTAAGTTCTTCGGCATAGATATCACCAAGGATCTCACGTGGTCTGTACATACTGGCTGTGTGGTGAAAAAAGCACAACAGCACCTCTTTCACCTCAGATGGTTGAGGAAGTTTGGTATGGGCCCCCAAATCCTTTCTATCGGGGCACGATTGAGAGCACCCTGACTGGCTGCATCACTCACTGGTATGGGAACTGTTCTTCCCTCAATTGCTGGACTCTGCAGAGAGTGGTGCGGACAGCCCAGTGCCTCTGTAGATGTGAACTTCCCACTATTCAGGACATTTACAAAGACAGGTGTGTAAAAAGAGCCTGAAGAATCATTGGGGACCCAAGACACCCTGAACACAAACTGTTCCGGCTGCTACCATGCGGGAAATGGTACCGCAGCATAAAAGTCAGGACCAACAGACTCCGGGACAGCTTCTTCCATCAGGCTGTCAGACTGTTTAATTTGTGCTGGCACAACTGTATTTCTGTTATATTGACTGTCCTGTTGTACATACTACTTATAAGTTACTATAAATTGCACATTTAGACGGAGACATAACGTAAAGATTTTTACTTATGTACGTGAAGGATGTAAGAAATAAAGTCAATTCAATTCAATGGATGCTTTCGGTATGAACGAGTTTAATGCCAAGTGTCTATCTGGCATTCGCTGTAGTATTTGGTTATCAAGCTGCTCTTTGATGAAGTGAACATGGGCAGCCCTTGTGGGAGGACACTCAAATTTTCAACTGTGCAAATCTCCTGATTTCAACTGGTGAGGTCTTTGATTATGTTGTCTGCTTTGGAAGGGAAGCTGGTTTCTGCGATGTGCAGCATTGTGTCCAGTTTCTTGCAGATGTTTGATCCAATGGTTCTGTTTAAGGGAACATGGAAAATGGCCATGGAAAACGGCCATGGAAAACCCAGTAACAAAGTGTAAGTGCTTTGCTCAGGATTCAGTCCCAACGTACAGGCAGAGTACACAGAGAAGACAATGATTGCATGGTCTTCAGAGGTATTTGGCAAGAAAGCAGTGGCTTATAGATATCAAAAGGCAAGGAGTCTGAGACGAGGGGTGGAAAAGTTGGGGGGATCTTGTGGCTGCTAGAGGAGTTCATCTGGGAATGCTCATTCATTCAGATTTATTGTCACTGACTTATGTTGTTTGGTTAGTGCAGCTCTCTGGTGCTGACTCGGTGGAAGAACAAGTTGGAATAGGCCAACTCAAGGACTAGGGCTATGTTTGTTTTTTCTTCTTTGTGAAATAATAACCATATTGGCCATTTGTGCTGTGTGCTGTTGGTAATGTGTTTTGTACCTTGGCCCCAGAGGAGTGGTTTTTGTTTGTCTATATTTCATGATAATGAAACTTGAACTTAGAAACTTACTTTGAAATTATAACACTTTATTCTGTGCTCTGTTACTATTCTTCCTTGTACAACCTCAATGCATTGATGAAATTATCTGTATGGTGGCATGCAAAACAAAGTTTCTGATGGTTGTTTCGAAGGCTGGTTTCTGTGATGTGCTGGGATTTTCCTCAGTACAGGTGACAAAAATAAGTTAATATTAAGCCATATAATCTCACAAACTTTTTTGCCAACGCTTGCACTAGATGGTCCTCTAGCACCCAATCTAAAGTTGCACTTTGTAATAATTCTTAACTTATCAACTTAATCACCCATTGACTTGTCAGCATTCCCAGTTGCATGTCCTGGATGTGTATCCTGGAAGAATCTTTGAAAGCACTGGAGTCAAACATCTCATGGAAAACCTTGTGTTCTGATATGAGGTCTGTGATGCTAAAAACTTGGTCATGTGTTTTGTGCATCCATGGTCTTGCTACTTCAGACTAGAAGACATATGAGTAGAGTTAGGCCATTTGTCCCATCCTAGCTGATTTATTATTCCTCTCAATCCCATTCTCCTACCTTCTTCACATAACCTTTGACACCCTTAATAGTCAAAACATACGAAGGTCCACTTTAAGCATATCCTATGACTTGGCCTCCACGGGCATTGGTGGCAGTAAATTCCACAGATTCATTACCTTCTGCTTAAATAAATTCCTCCTTATCTGTTCTAAATGGAAGTTCCTCTATTCTGAGGCTGTGCTCTCTGGTCCTAGACACTACCACTACAGGAAACAACCTCTCCACATCCACTTCATCTGGGCCTTTCAGTATTCAATAGGTTTCAATGAGATTCCGCCCCCACCCCATTCTTCTAAACTCCAGAGCCATCAAACACTCCTCATGTTAACCCTTTCATTCCCAGGATCATTCTCATGAATGTCCTCTGGACCCTCTCCAACAGCAGCGCATCTTTTTTTTTAAGATAAGGGGTGAAAACAGTTCACAATATTCTAAGTGTGGTGTCACCAGTGCCTCATAAAGCCTTAGCATTACTGTACATCCTTGCTTTTATATTCTGGTCCTATTAAAATAGCTAACATTGCATTTGCGTTCCTTGTCACCAACTCAACCTGCAAGTTAACCTTTGGGGAATCATGCTTAAAGACTCCCAAGTCCCTTTGCACCTGAGATTTCTGAATTTTCTCCCCATTTAGGAAATGGTATAAGCTCTTATCTCTTCTACCAAAGTGCATGATGATATACTTCCCGTGCTATATTCCATCTGCGATTTCTTTGTCTATTCTTCTAATCTGTCTAAGTCCTTCTGCAGACTCCCTGCATCCACTATCTTGGAATACCTTTTGCTTTTCAATGATGGCTACGTTGCTCTATTCTGTACTATCTATCAACTCAATGATGTCATTTGCTTTTGGAACCATGTTGGCTCTCACCTCTTGCATATCCTTAGCATATCACATGTATTACCTGTTTATTTTGTAGAGGGAACTCCAGCGCTAAGCAGTATTGCACCCATATTGTACTGTCTCAGTACTTTTATATTTGTGTGCTGTAGCACTTACTTTTTATTCGCAGTTATTTTGTAAATAACACTATTCTTTGCATTTCTGGTTAGATGCTAACTGCGTTTCATTGGCTTTGTATCTGTACTCGGCACAATGGCAATGAAGTTGAATCTAATCTAATCTAATTCACATTTTTTTATAAATGTAAAATTTAGCTTTATTTTCGAGCCATGCTGCACCATTTATCATGTGCACATGGAAACGGAGTGAAATACATCACTTTGTGTTATTGACCAATTCAGCCCGCACATTGGGCTAGGGATAATCCTCATTTGCCGCCATACTTCTGGTGCTAACCTGTAATAACACACCCACATCATATGTCTTTGGAATGTGGGAGGAAACCAGAGCAACTGGAAGAAACTCACATGGTCAAGAGAAGAACGTACAGACTCCTTACAGACCGCAGCAGGATTTGGACTCTGGTCATTGCTGGCACTGTAAAGTGCTAGGCTACCATGCTGTCCCTCTCTGCACTTGGGTACTGCCATACTACTTCCTCAGTCACCGTTAAGTTCCATGTGTCCTTTGAATAGATGGTTTATAAAGAAATATCCTATGTTGATAAAATTGTACTTAACCTACAAGAGTGACTGGTGTTGTAGGTCAAGCCACACTTCATTTTTAATCTCTTAAGGGTTATACAAGCCCTAGTATTGCTCCTTTTTATTAACTAGTAAATAATGGATCTCAGATTTTAATCTGAGAGGCTAGCTTCATTTGTTGAAGTATTCCAAACTTCTATTAGTCCTTTTTTTTGTACCGAAGTCTTTCCTTATTTAATTCCTGAAGAATCTGGCTTTCATTTTCAGACCACTCTTCCTGAACTCCCCTATAAGTGGGAATGTCTCAGCAATTACTGTATCAATTTTAATATCTGGTGCTGTGCTGGCTGAGTGTGCTATGTGTTTTGATTGATGTATATGGAATAGTGGACTTGGCAAGGTGACCAAGAAGCCCATCAGTGCTAATTTTAAGACGTGACTGATGCACCAGGGAGTTGATTGACTTGACACCATTATAAAGCATAGTAAAAGTGGAATTTAAATGAAAGGAAGGTTTGCCTTTATATAGTACATTTCACAGCTCATACTTATGAAAATGATTCACTGCCAGAGTATCTGCAAACCAGCTTCACTCATGATCTTTGTTGCTATTATTGTGCATAGATGGGAGAATTATGATATTGGATTGGCATAAATGGGTTTTTGATGGTTGAGGTAGACTTTCAAAGTCAAAGTATGCATATGTTACCAGGTACTATGATGAGATTCATTTTCTTTCAGGCATTCGCAGGAAAATAAATACAATGGAATTTATGAAAACTATACAAGCACAAAGACTGACAAAAACAATGCGCAAAAGAAGACAAATAGTGCAAATAAAATAAATAAATAATACCGAGAATGTGAGTTGTCGTGACACTGAAAGTTCAGAATTGAGGTGATTGAAGTTATCCACACTGGTTCAGGAGCCTGACGGTTGTAGGGTAATAACTGTTCCTCAGTCTGGTGGTGTGGGTCTCAAGTCTCCTGCACCTCCTGCTTGGTGGTAGAAGCACGGAGAGTGAACCAAGGGCTTGCTTCTGTTCTGCGTCACTAAGACTTAGTACAACATAGTGAAATAATTTTTGTCATAAGGAAATGTGGCTGCCAGTGTGTTCACCCCAAACACCCATAAACAGCATTGTGGCAATGGCATTTTTTTGAAAGAATATAAATTTTCAGGAAATTTTGTTCTTTTTTGTACATCAATGTGATCCTCATATATTTAAATGTTTTATTAATTGTCATATGCATTGTGTGAGTGCAGCTGGTCAGAATGGGCCATGACCTCACGATCTGCCTTGTTATGATATTGCACCTTATTGTTTACCTGCACTGCACATTCTCTGTAGCTGTTGCACCTTGTTCTGCATCCATTATTAAGACCATAAGACATAGGAGCAGAATTACGCCATTCGGCCCATCAAGTCTGTTCCACCATTCAATCATGGCTGATCTATTTCTCCCCTCCTCAATCCCATTCCATGGCCTTCTCCCCTTAACCTTTTGATGCCACATTCAGTCAACAACCTATCAATCTCTGCCATAAATACACCCAATGACATGGCCTCCACAGTTGCCTGTGGTAACAAATTCCACAAATTCACCACCCTTTGGCTAAAGAAATTTCTCTGCCTTTCTGTTGTAAAAGGACGCACCTCGATCCTGAGGCTGTACCCTCTTGTTCATGACTCCCCTACCATGGGGAAACATCCTTTCTGCATCTACTCTATATAGGGCTTTCAACATTTGAAAGGTTTCATCCTTCTAAATTCCAGTGAGTACAGGCCCAGAGCCATCAAATGTTCATCGTATGATAACCCTTTCATTCCTGGAATCATCCATGTGAACTGCCTCTGAACTCCCTCCAATGCCAGCTCATTTTTTCTTAGATGAGGAGCCCCAAACTGTTCACAATACTGAAGGTAAAGCCTCACCAGTGCCTTATAAAACCTCCACATCACATCCATGCTCTTGTATTCAAGACATCTTGAAATGAATGCCAACATTGCATTTGTCTTCCTCACTGTTGACTCAACCTGCAAGTAAACCTTTGTTCTGCACAAGGACTTCCAAATCCCTTTACATCTCAGATTTTTGGACTTTCTCCCCACTAAGAAAATAGTCTGCACATTTATTTCTTCTACCAAAGTGGATGACCATGCATTTTCCAACACTGTATTTCATTTGCTACTTTCTTGTCCATTCTCCTAATCTGTCCAAGTCCTTCTGCAGTCTACCTGTTTCCTGAATCTTCGTGTCACTTGCAGACGTTGCAACAAAGCCATTTATTTCATCATCTAAATCATTGATATGCAGCATAAAAAGAAGCAGTGCCAACACTGATGCTTGTGGAACACCACTAGTCACTGGCAGCCAAGTAGGCAAGTATCCTTTTCTTCCTACCTGCTGCCTCCTGCCAACCAGCCAATGCTCTAACCATGTTAATGTCTTACCTGTAATACCATGTGCTCTTAACTTGGTAAGCAGCCTCATGTGTGGCATATTGTCAAAGGCCTTCTGAAAATCCAAACATACAACACCCACTGCATCCCCTTTATCTATCCTACTTGTAATCTCCTCAAAGAATTCCAACAGGTTCGTCAGGCAAGATTTTCCCTTAAGGAAACCATACTGACTTTGTCCTATCTTGTCCTATGTCACCAAGTACTCCATAACCTCATCCTTAACCATTGACTCCAACATCTTCCCAACCACTGAGGTCAGGTTAACTGGTCTATAATTTCCTTTCTTCTGCCTTCCTCCTTTCTTAAAGAGTAGAGTGACATTTGCAATTTTCCAGTCCTCTGCCACCATGGTAGAGTCCAGTAATTTTTGAAAGATAATTAATGCCTCCACAATCTCTACTATTACCTCTTTCAGAATCCTAGGGTGCAGTTCATCTGGTCCAGGTGACTTATGTACCTTTAGGTCTTTTAGCTTTTTGAGCACCTTTGCTCTTGTAATAGTAACTACTCTCACCTCTCTTCCTTCACACACTGCAACATCACACAGTGAAGACTGATGCAAAATAATTAGTTCATTTGACATCTCCTTATTCCCGTGATTATTTGTCTGGCCTTATTTTCTAGCGGTCCACTCCCTATATCCACTCTCCTCTCTCTATGTTGTTTGACATACTTGAAAAAGCTTTTACTACTCCCTTTGATATTGTTTTCTAGCTTGCTTTCATATTTCATTATTTCCCTTCTAATGATTCTTTTAGTTGCTCTCTATAGGTTTTTAAAAGCTTCCCAATCCTCTTGTCTTCTCACTTTTTTTTTGCTTTGTTGCATGGCCTCTCTTTGTTTTTACATTAGCTTTGACTTCCCTTGTCAGCCATAGTTGTACTATTTTGCCATTTGAGTATTTCTTCAGTTTTGGAATATGTATGTCCTGTACCACCTTCATCTTTCCTAGAAATTCAAGCTATTGCTGCTCTGCTCTTATCCCTGCCAGCAACTCCTTCCAATTTGCTTCGGAGAACTCCTCGCTCATACCATTGTAATTTCCTTTACTCCACTAAAATACTACTACTTCAGACTTTACTTTCTTCCTATCTAATTTTAAGTTGTATTCAATCATATTGTGATCACTGCCGCCTAAGAGCTTTTTTACCTTAAGCTCCCTAATGGCCTCCAGTTCATTACATAACACCCAATCCAGTATAGCTGATCCTGTAGTAGGCTGAACGACAAACTGCTCTAATAAGCCATCTCATAGTCATTCAGCAAACTCACTCTCTTGAGATCCATTACCAATCTAATTTTCCCAAGTGGCCTGCATGTTAAAATCTCCCATGACTATCATAATATTGCCCGTTTGACATGCCTTTTCTATTTCCTGTTGTAATCTGTGGTTAACATCCCAGCTACTGTTTGGAGGCCTGTATATAACTGCCATCGGGGTCCTTTTACCCCTGCAGTTTCTTAACTCAGTCCATCGGGTTTCAACATCTTCCGACCCTATGTTCTATCTTTCTACTGACTTGATGCCATTCTTTACCAGGAGAGCCATGCAAATCTCTCTGTCTACCTTCCTATCCCTCCAATACAACATGTAACTTTGCACGTTCAATTCCCATCCTTCAGCCATAATTCAGCGATGGCCACAACATCATACCTGACAATCTGTATTAGTGCAACAAGATCATCCACCTTATTTCTTATATTACATGCACTGAGATGTAACATGTTGAATATTGTATTTGCTACTCTTTTTTGATCTGATCTTCACCCTGCCTGCCCTTCCTGACTGTCTGACTGCACACCATATTTGCTTCTTTTTTCAATTTGTCCTATCCTGAGTCCCTTCATTCTGTTTCCAACCCCCCTGCCAAATTAGTTTTAAGTCCTCCCCAACAGCTCTAATAAACCTGCCCGCAAGATTATTGGTCCCCCTCGGATTCAGGTGCAACCCATCCCTTTTATACAAGTCATACCTCCCCCAGAAGAGATCCTAATGGTCAAAGAACCTGAAGCCCTGCCCCCTGCACCAACTTCTCAGCCACCCATTTATTTGCCAGATCATCCGGTTTTTATCCTCACTAGCACATGGCACAGGCAGCAATCCAGAAATTACTATCCTGGAGGTTCTGCTTCTCATTCTGCCTAGCTCTCTAAATTCTCTCTCTACAGGACCTCATTGCTTTTCCTTCCTATGTCTTTGGTACCAATATGTACCAAGACATCTGGCTGCTCTCCCTCCCTCTCTAAAAAGGTTTACCTTGTTCTGCCTCAACCCCCTGTGTCAATGATTTGATCTGTGTGAATAAAATACAAAATGAGCTTTTCACTGTACCTTAGTACATATATCAATAATGAACCAAATCAAATTCCAATTCCTAGATAGGAAACAAGCTGATACAGAAACAGGCACTGCATGATACTAATCACAGCCTTCATGAATGAAATCTCCTGCTTGTACATTGAACCAAGTAATTTAAACAAAATAATTTGTAATAAAATTTAAATCCAATTAATAAGATGGCCTACTTGTTAAAATATTCCTGATTTCCATTTCACTTCCTATTAATGGACATTTTCAGAGCAGCATCTTGGGCTAGCTCCCTGAACAAATTTCTTCCAAAATGCTGAAATTGTCTGAGAGGCAAAAGTAATGTGATTAACTGAAGCCTTTGAAACTCTGTCAGCTTTTTCCCGTGGACATTTCTCTCCTCCTCTGGGTATTCATAAATACCATCTGTTGTCGGAGAATGGGGAATGGAGGCATTGAAAATAAGCAGCCACTTGGAGATCTGGATGTAAGTAACCAAAGAAATCCAAGTGTTTTCTTCATTAAACCATAGCTGCAGGGTTATTCCTTTGTGACTTGCTTTGACGATTAGTTATTGTCATATTTGCAGGTAATTCTTTTTTTCTTATTTGCTTTTCTGCTGTGAAACTGCTTGTGGCCCAAGATGATAGCTCTATAGTTCCATGCATGGGATTACTTATTGTAGCCTTAAAAAAGGGCTGTGGGAATAACAGTAGTAGCATGTTCTTTCCCTTACCATTTGGCTGTCCCATTTTAATGAAGGAGAATGGAAGAAGAATTGTATGGTGTTAGGATCAGGGAAGTGATGTAATGGTTCTGAAAACGATGCAGAGAGGGGAGTGGAAGGGATTGGGAAGAGAAACTTCCTTTAGGAATCTCCAAGGAAGTAATTTTTTTATACATCCGGAGGCTCGCTCCCGACTGTCTGGAATACAGTAGTTTGTGTAAAATGAGATGATGCTGAGTGATAACACAATTCTTTTTAACATTTAGAAATTTGATGCATTAAAGATGAAATTAAGTATGTACTTGTAATGGAATCCGTATGGAATTCCGGAGAAGTCCACCGACCTTACACAAAGTTGGTGGATCACGAGGAGGTGGAGTAAGTGTAATGGTAAATACACTGAGGAGGAAGGTGGTTGTCAGACATGGGTGAGAGTAGAAGGTGAGATATCACAAGTGTAAGATGAAGTTTGGAATAGAGCATTTGAAGAAGCATTCTTCAGCTGGACTGAAATGTCCTGCTGAAATACTGTGCAGTCTGTGTCAGCATTTTTTTGATTCTAGTTTAAAGACATTATTAATGTACAGTACTGTGTAAAAGTCTTGGGCACATGCAAAACTAATCTGTAAAGCCAAGGTGCTTTCAAAAATAATGAAATGAAAAGATTACTCAAATCAAAAAAGTTACTACAAAGAGCAGTAAATAGTAAAAAAAAACTAAATCAAATCAATATTTGGTGTGATTATCCTTTGCCTTTAAAAATGCATCAATTCTCTTTAGTATATTGTCATGCAAGTTTATAAGAAAATTGGTTGATATGTTGTTCCAAGCATTTTTGAAAACTTGCCACAGTTATTCTGCAGATTTTGGCAATCTTGCTTGCTTCTCTGTCTCCGGGCAATTCCAGACAGCCTTGATGATGTTGTGATCAGGGCTCTGTGGAGGCTATCATCTGAAACCATATTAAAAATCTGGGGTGCTTAAGACCTATGCACAATACAGTATATAAATGAAACAAGTAGTGCAAAAATAGTGAGGTGTGTGCAGATGGATTCATTGCCCAAACAAAAATTAGATGTCAGAGGGGAATAGATTTTTCCTAAAATGTTGAGTATGTGTCTTCAGACTCCTGTACCACCTTCTTGATGGTAGCAATGCGAAAATGGCACATCCTGGGTTCTGGGGTCCTTAATGCTGGATGCAGCCTTTTTAAAGCATCACCTTTTGAAGATACCCTACCAACCTCCTATCAACTCCTATGGTATTTAAAAATACCCAGTACTTATAATTGCCTCTGCCACCCTTTCAAGCAGTGAGTTTCACACCTTACCACCACCACCCTTCCGACACTCCCTCCACCCACCAACTGAGTGGAAGTAACATTCAACAGAATCTTCTAACCATGGACCTTCTGTCACCTCTTCAGGGGAAAATTGCTATTTCCTGAAAGAATAGGGCGTCTAAGAGCCTCAAAATCTCTAGACTACTTTAAGGTGCTGAATGCAATAAAGGAAACAGTAAAAACCTGTATTTTATTTGAAAGTTATAGAATAGTAAAATGTCCAACTGCGGTTCATATGAAACTTATAAATTATGACGTTCCCCCTGAATGACTATTGAGAAACAGGTTTTAAAGAACATCGTAAAGGATGGAAGAGGATAGAATAATGGAGAGCTTTGTGATGTACGGTAAATTTAAATATCTTGGACTAGTCTAAAGACCTAAGATTAAAGCTTGCTGACTACATCTGGTAGTTAGTTGGCTAATAGAAAAAGACACAGATGAATCAAAGGGGAGTTGATAGACACGTGAGAGAAAGAATAAGTTGAGGGGCTACAGAGAAATAAGGACAAGGGCTATGGGACTGATGGGATTGCTCTGTACCAAGCTATCATAGACCCAATTGGCTAAAAGCCCTTCTTTGAGTAGTAAACAGGTCAGTCATATGAAGGAGCAGTACTTTCAAATGAGCAAGAGAAAGCAACACTGGTTCAGAGTTATAAATGGCAAATTTATTCAATGTTAGATATACATTCTTTATTCTGATGGTAATGAATAGCTTGATTGATTGTGAGGGAATTTTATTTAAGCAAAGATGCAGAACTTCTCTAACTAAAAGCCAGACTTTTAATGAGAATATCACTGTAGGTAGTCCTGAAAGGCAAAATCAAATGTGCTAGAGACTCCTTCATCTAAACCAATTCTCTGATCTCAGAAAGGGATCTACAACCCCCTGCTTTCATTGGCACAGGTTTTCTTGATGCAGAAAGAAAATCCCTAATCCTATAGGCATAGGAAAGCCGATCAGATATGACAAAAGCCCTTTGGTTCATGCTGAGGGACTGCAGAGTTTTCAGAGATACCAGGGTATAAGGCCATCCCGTGTCATTGTGCCAAGTACACAATATTGTTGTGCATTATTATTCGGCTTTACTTCATTTGATAGAACCAAATGTCTAAGGTAGTGTGTAATGCACATGCTGTTTACCCTTGCCTTCATAAGTCATCGTCCTACTGTGCATCATACCCTGGATCGAAGAACTGCTATCTTGTTTCTATCTACATTATATGGTGATATACATGTATATAGTTAAATGACAATAAACTTGACTTTTCCAATATAACAGTGTAGGCATGCTGTTTTGGACAAATTTCCACCATCTATTCGATGAAATGTAGAATCAACATGCTGCCTGTCAGATTTGCACTATTCAAAGAATGTAAAGGCACCATACAGTTAATATCAAGACACTTAGTAGAGTTGATTAACAAAGGAGCTTTGAGGTCCATGCATCTTGGAGAATTTGCCACAGTTCTTCTGCAGACTTTGGCTGTCTCGCTTGCTTCTATCTCTCCAGGTAATCCCAGATGATGTTGAGATCATATGAAGCCATATAAAAAATCTAGGGTGCCCGAGACTTTTGTACGGTACTGTAAATCACAAAGTGCTGGAGGAACTCAGCAGATTAGGCAGAATCTATGGAGGGGAAATAAACAATCAATGTTTCACGGCGATGAAGATTCTCGGACTGAGTAGTTTATTCCCCTTCGTAGATGCTGCCTGACTCGCTGAATCCCTCCAACATTCTGCGTGTGTTGCTCAAGATTTCCAGCACCAGTTCATAAATGTAAATATCTTCTGTTCATAAATGTAAATATCCAGATGTTATCTGTAGATTCTCCACATGGCCTTGAATATCTCAATACTCCAAAAAAAAGAAAATAAAAGCAGCATTTATCTTCAAAAACTGGAGTTGTTTTCCTATTGTGGGCCATAATTTGTCAATGCGGTATTCCAGGCCGCTTACTAGTAATGCACCAAGTGCAGAGCCTCAAATATCATACTCAATTTTAGAATAAATCTATTTGTGCTTAGCAGTAAATGCATAATGATGAAAAGGCCATCAACGTCCTTTGACAGCAGGGGTTCCCAGTCTGGGGTCCATGAACTCCTTGGTTAATGGGAAAGGTCCATGACATAAAAGAGGTTGGGAAACCCCTTTTATTTTACAGGGAGTTGTGTTGTCACTTGAGAAAGAAAGAAAGTGATAAAGCCTGCTCTGTTGAAAGGTGAAAAAAAATGACTTGTGCGAGTAGCCCTATAGTTTCTTGTCAGAATGCTTCAGGAATCTCGTTTCCCAAGTTGTTGTCAAGTCTGTTTACAAGGGTTGTTCTTTCTGTGTGAGTGTTGTTGCAAGATTGTGTTCAGAGTTCTAAGCTGCAAGTTCACCATTTTCTTATTTCTCTGATCATAAAATTCTTCTGAACTCTTCCCATAGCTGCAAGCGAATGGGTTCATTAGCACTTCCAGCAGTGCAAGCAGTTACTGTTCTTTTAATTAAATTTTCCGCACATTTGGCAAGTTCCCAACTGATGAATGTACTTACATATTTAGGGTCGCACAGTGGCATAATGCTTCTACAGTGCCAGTGATCTGGGTTCAATCCTGCAGCTGTCTGTAAGGAGTTTGACCATTCTCCCTGTGACAGCGTGGGTTTCCTCTGGATACTCCGGTTTCCTCCCATACCCCAAAGACGTATGGGTTAGTAGGTTAATTCGTCACTGGCTGTTAGTGGACAGCTTGGCTTTTGGGCCTGTTACCCTGCTGTATCTCTAAATTAAAAAAAAATTATCTTGCAACACATGGAATCAAAATCAGGTCTAATATCGCCAGCATACGTTGAGAAATTTGTTGTCTTTGTGGCAGTAGTACAATGCAATACATAATAATAGAAAACAGTGAATTACAGTGAGTATATGTATGTTAAACAGTTAAGTTAAATAAACAAATAGTGGAAAAATAGAAATAAAAAAGTAGTGAGGTAGTGTTCATGAATTCAGTGTCCATTCAGAAATCTGATGGTGGGGGCGGGGGTGGGGGGAAGAAGCTTTTCCTGAATCACTGGATGAGTGCCCTCACGCTTCTGTACCTCCTTCCTGATGGTAACAATGAGAAGAAGGCATGACCTGGGTGCTGGAGCTCCTTAATGATAGACACAGCCTTTGCAAGGCATTGCTCCTTGAAGGTGTCCTGGTTGAAGTCATGAGTTTATGAAGTATCATTGGTAGACTAGGCAGTGCTTCACGTGGATAGTGCACAGGGCAAACTGTTGTCAGGTTGCTCGAGGTAATAAATCGTTAAGTTAGTAGATGGGACCCCCAGCAAGTGGGCTCCTTTTCCAGATTACCATATTGACCTGCTTGCATGTTGTTAAAACTACATTCAACTAGATGTTTCAAACCTATGCCGTATTGGTGGTGGGATAGATTTAGGAAGATGGGTAGAATCATTTGCCACAGAAAAGTGAACATTCTCAACATTTTGTGGCTACACTGGTATCAGGGGTTCCCAAACATTTTTTATGCCATGGACCAATGCCATTAAGCAAGTGGTCTCCGTACCCCAGGTTGGAAACCCCGATTGGTAAAGTGGCTGATGGGATTGCTTTCTCAATAGTGGTGCCCTGCTGAATATTGATGGTAGAAATTTTGCTGACGGTTATGCTATTGAATGCCAGAGTGGAGTGGTTAAACTCTTGTTGGAGTTGGCTACTGTGTGACACAAGCATCTCTCGTCATTTTTGCAAAATATTCCTATGATTGACAGTTGACTATTGTGATGTTGAATGCTTGAATTGAGTTAGCTTGACTTCCTGTATTGGTGTTGCAGCCATATTGGAGCTGGCTTTGTTCTGGAGTCTAAGTGGTCAAGCTGTAAACACACAATCTTGATTCCAGAAAACTTTGGAAATAGTTGAGTGCACTGGAGACCCCAATCATGTTGAATGAGGATTGGATCTGAGTTAGTGCCAATCTTGCGAGTAGGCTGAAATAGATCATCCATTCAGGCTTGTGTGGTGCACCAATTCTTCACACTTGTGGTTGGCTACATCATTGCTGATGATGTTAATGTTTATGGACCTTCTTCCTGTTTACTTTTCCAGCCACATCCATGAAAGGATGTAGAATGTGCTGTTTCTGTGATTCTGGCTTCTTTTCCCCTTCCTTTCCAGTCTGGATAACGTCAGAAAAGACAACTCTTTACTCATTTCCCTTGCCTGACAAAGAACCATATTCAACTGTTATATCTGGAATCCAAAAAACAATTATCTGATATAATTTTCCAATGCAGACCATTTTTATAGGAAACTTTGGTTGACAGAGTCTTGTTGTTCTGCCCATTTATTTTTATATATGGACTATCCAATGCTACTTGGAAATCTCCCTTGTTGCATTGAATTCAGTCTGTTCATGGAGCCTGGGGCATAATTTATATGATAACTTAAATGATTTCAAATTGCTGTGCTGTGCATTATTGTATGTGTTGGGTGTAAAATTGGCCCTTGGAGATGTACTTCATGAAGGTCTCTTATGCCCCAAGCACTTTGGTGCCTCAGGTACATTTGACAGTATTTACAAGTTTGTATTTCTCCAATCTGTGGTATACATCAACATTTGTCTGAATTTGCAAATACTTTCAGTGATTTTTATGGCAGACTGAGATTGGTTGATGTTTTAATGTTCCCCTCAAAGTTGCCTTGTAAGTTGGCCATCCGTATGGTATCGGGGAGGAGCTACTGCCCAGGATCGAAGTAAGCTGTAGGGAGTTGTAGAATTACTCAGCTCCATCATGGGCACTAGCCTCCGTAGTATCCAGGACATCTGCAAGGAAAGGCTGTGTCTATCATTAAGGACCTCCATCATCCAGGACATACCCTCTTCCCATTGCTACCATCAGGAAGGAGGTACAGAGGCCTGAAGGCACACGCTCAATTACTTAGAAACAGCTTCTTCCCCTCTGCCGTCTGATTTCTGAATGGATATTGAACCCATGAACACCACCTCAAATATTTAATTTAACTATTCATATATTCATATTCACTGTAATTCAGTTTTTTTGTCTCTATGTATTGCATTGTACTGCTGCAGCAAAGATAACAAATTTCACAACATATTCAGGTGATATTAAATCTGATTCTGCAAGGACTGTACATTCAGAATCAGAATCAGATTTAATATCACTGATATATGTCATGAAATTTGTTTTACACAGCAGTACAGTGCAATACATATGAAAACATCAAATTATAAATTTATATTTTATGTATTTATAAAAATGTAATGTATGTAAATGAGTGCAAAAAGAGAACCAAAAATAGATTGGTTCATTGTTTGTTCAGGAATCTGATAGTATAAGAGAAAAACCTGGGCCTAAAACATTGAGATGTGTCTTCGGGCTCCTGTACTTCCTTGCTAATGGTAGCAAAGGGAAGAAGCCATGTTCTGGATGATGGGAGTCCATATTGATGGATACTGCCTTTTCAAAGCATCACGTTTTGTCAATGTTTTGACAAGGGAAAATGAAGACATCTCCTGTTTCACACTTGGTTGCCTTTATTTTTTTTACAGCCTTTCAGTCTCCCTACCAGTTTATCTCAGTGTCTGGTTGCTGGAATGTTGCTCCCCTTCCCTTTGGGTGACTTGAGTTACTCACTAGAAGTTTTCGCTTTGTATGGAATGGTTTCAGGTTGCTGTCCAGGGCCTGTGATGAAAATGGGGAATATATTGTCTTCATCTGAGTCCTCTGGGTCAATGGATGTGTCAATCCTCTCCCTGGACATCTACAAAGTGAATTCCAATGTCTGGCCTTAAACAAGATCCCAGTTGCTCCTCTCTGATATTTGCCTTAATGTTTGTCTTGAGAAGTCTGTGATTCCTTGTGATATTGTTCCATTGCTAGGCCATGCCATCTACTTGTTGCTACTATTAGGCAGGAGGTACAAATCCCAAGGTCTCACACAACCAGATTCATGGTCATAGAGAAGTACAGAATGGAAACAGACCCTTTGGCCCATCTAGTTCATGCCAAAGCCATTTAAGCTGCTTACTCCCATTGACCTGCACCAGGACGATAGCTCTCCATATCCCTACCATCCATGTACCTATCCAAATTTCCCCCAAACATTGAAATCGAGCTTGCATGCACCAATTGCGCTGGCAGCTCTTCCCACACTCTCAGGCCCTCTGAGTGAAGAAGTTTCCCGTCATGTTCTCCTTAAACTTTTCACTTTCAATGTTTAACCTGTGACCTTGGGTTATAGTCCCACCTGCTTGCATTTACCCCTCATAATTTTGTGTACCTCTATCAAATCTCTCAACCTAAAGAATACAGTCCTAGCCTATTCAATTTTTCCTTATAACTTGGGTTCTCCAGACCCATCAACATCGTTGTAAATTTTCTCTGTACCCTTTCAACCTTGTTTACATCTTTCCTGTAAGTAGGTGACCAAAACTTCAATCTATACTCCAAATTAGGCATTGGTAATGTCTTACACATCTTCAACATAACATCCCATCTCCTGTGTTGAGTGCTTTGATTTATGAAGGCCAATGTGCCAAAAGCTTTCTTTACAACCCTTTCTACCTGTGATGCCACTTTCAATGAATTATGTACCTGTCCACTACACCCCCAATCTTGGTATCACCTACAAATTTGCTGATCCAGTTTACTACATCATCCAGATCATTGATGTAGATGACAAACAACAAAGGACCCAGCACCGATCCCTACGGCAAGTCACAGGCCTCCAGTCAGGGAGGCAACCTTCTACTATCACTACTTGGCTTCTTCCACAAAGCCAAAGTCTAATCCAATTTACCACCTCATCTTGAATGCCAAATGACTGAACCATCTTGACCAGCCTCCCACACAGTACGTTGTCAAATGCCTTACTAAAGTCCACGTAGATGGACTTGATATGAAATGTTCTGGATCCTGGCACCTGGGAGGCAACATACCATCTGGGAGTCTCTTTCTCATCCACAGAACCTCCTGTCTGTTCTCTTAACTAATGGAACCCTTATCCCCACAGCAAGCCTCTTCTTCCCTTTTCCCTTCTTGCCCTTCTGAGTCACAGAGACTGACTCAGTGGTGGTGACCTGACCACTGTGACTTCTTTTTGTTAGGTCATCCCCCCAACAGTATCTAAAATGATATACTGTACCTGTTGTTGAGGAGATGGTCACAAGGGTACTCTGCATTGGCTCCTTAAACCCTTTCCCCTTCCTGGCTGTCACCTTGTTTCCTGCGTCCTGCACCTTGGGTGTAACTACCTCTCTATATGTCCTATCTGCCACCCTTTCAGGCTACTGAATGATCTGGTGTTCATCCAGTTCCAGCTCCAACTTTTTAAATGTGCTTCTCGTAGATGTGGTTGTCAGGAACACTGGAGGTCTCCCTGCCTTCCCACATCCTGCAAGAGGAGCATTCAACCCTTCTTCCTGGCATCTGTACTGTCCTAAATGAGCAGATGTAAAGAAGGGAAGGGGAAAAAAAAGACTTTACTGTGAGCTTTTTTTGCCGTCTTTGACTGAAGCCTCTTCTTGCGGAAGCCTCGAAGAGCTAATGTCTCTCTCTAACTCTGTCCACTCAGACTATGGTCATATCTCATTTCATGTCCCTGCTAGACTCTTCTAATAATGGCGTTGGCAGGTGTTCTGATAAAGTTCCTGACCCCTACTTTACACAGGAGCTCTCTCCTTGTGTGCATCTCCATTCATCTGGACTTCTACATTTTTCCCTGTCAATGTCTCCCTTGATCCTCAGCTCCTTGCTGTTGAGAGTGTTACCATCTGGCTGCTACGGGGAGTGTGCCTTTTAAGGCCTGGCCACTTGTCTGATTGCTGCAGGGACAAATATCAGTAGGTGTGCTGAATTTGGTGCTGTCTTGTTGGATCTTTTTTTGGGTGTAGACTACCAAACGTTCTAAGTACCTTGACAAAAATTGAAATTTGATTCTTTCACTTGGGGCAGGATGGTAGTGCAGTGGTTAAGGTATCACTATTATCGTGCCAGTACCTGGGTTCAATTCCACCGCTGTCTGTAAGGAGTTTGTACATTCTCCCTGTGACCACGTAGGTTTTTTTCCTGGTGCTCTGCTCTCCACCCACATTCCAAAGATGTGTGGGTTAGTAGATTAATTGGTCACATGAGTATAATTGGACTTAAGGGGCTGGCAGAGCCTGTTACCTTGCTGTATCACTTAAAGTTTTTTTTGAAGTGTGTCTTATCTGATACTAACAACAAACACACATTTTATGCATCAAAAATAAGTGAAATCTAATTTCTTGGCAAGAGTTGTACTGTGGGGCGTGCAAAAAAGAAAAGTTTCTTTTTTTTAAACATTATAGTTCCTACGTCAAAGGTAACATTCTCTCTCTATCCAGAACCTTCATTTTATATATTTAAGAAATTTCATCTTCCCTTTCAGTTAGCAGCATTCTTGTTGATTAGATAATTTGGGATGAGTGTCATATACCATAGATGTCACTGGGGCAGAAGTGTGTTGGCTGATCTTAACTGGTCACTTTGGAATAGGATGTGCTTCACATCATGTAGTGATATTTTTCAGTCTGATGTTGCCGAACTTTTTTGTCTTAAAACTGGTCAATTGACACACTTCAAACTGATTATTAATCTGCAATGTGTGACTGCATTTTTTGAAAGAAGATACTCATGCAGGAGAAGTTTCAATGGATAAGTATGACATGTAAAAAAAATAATTTCATGTGCAGAGAAATTTAGCAAGTTCTTGGCCTGTTGTACGAACCACAAATAGCAACTGATCTGACTGATGACGTCCCAGGCCATGAAGCGCAAAACCTAGTCTTGCGGTCTTGCATTGCGGCCTGGTACGGAAACACCAATGCCCAAGAATGGAAAAGCCAGCAAGAAGTGATGGATAGAGCCCAACTGAACACGAGAAAACCCCTCCCCATCACTGAGTGTATCTTCAAAGTGTGCTGCCACAATAAAGCAGCATCCATCATCAAGGAAACCCATCATCCAGGGCATCCCCTCTTCTTGCTGCTGCCATCAGCAAAGGAGGTACAGGAGTCTGGGGTCCCACATCACCAGGTTCAGGAATAGCAATTGCCCTTCAAACACCAGGCTCCTGAACCAGCATTAATAACTTCACTCGCTTCAGCACTGAACGCAACATATGGACTCACTTTCTGCAACTCCATAATTCTTGTTCTTGGTATTATTTATTCATTTATAGTATTTACACAGTTAGTCATCTTCTGCACTTTGTTGCTTGTCCATCTTTCTGTGAAGGTTTTCATTGATTCTATTGTATTCCTTTGTTCTACCGTGAATGCCTGCAAGAAAATGAATCTCAGAGTAGTAGTTGGTGTCCTATATGTACTGTGATAATAAATTTGTCTGGAGCCCAAACAACCATATCGGCCGTGCAAGCTCTGACCCAGACGGAACTGGCTGCAGGGTCTACGTATGCCTCATGAGAGGCACTCCAGATTCAGATTCAGGTTCTGAGGCCTTCCACCACACACTTAACTCCTGGTTGGGGAGATCCATTTCTGGTGACATCGCACACTGCCTCACCTGAAGTGAGCAAATGGGTTTCTAACCTTGACATTGGACCACAAGTGTTGCCACTTTCATAAGTGTTGCCACTTTCATTCTATGTTGAATTGAATGTGGCTCAAAGGTCTCTGCTAGTTTGAGCCACTTTGTGGAATCACTTTATTATGCAAGCTAGCTTGGTATAGATGACGAGACAGTTTGGACATCCTGTGAACAGGGCCCACAGTAATTCAGTGCAATGTATTTGGTTCTCTAACCTGGTTTGAAGCTTCCTACCTCGACACTACCTTGCTCCTCCTTGTTTGCACTATTAATTAATTCATTTTAAACTTTGAACTTGTAGTTTTCTTTTTATACCTTGCACTACACTACTGTCACAAAGCAATACATATCATGATATATGTCAGCAATAGTCAACCAGATTCTGATACAGATTCTGGAATCTGGAGCAGCAATTGATTTGCTAGAGGAATTCAGTGGTTGCACTGTATCTGGGGGGGAGGAAGGGATTGGCCATGTTTAGGGTTGACTGAGCCAAAACATCAACAGTTCCTTCCTCCCACAGATGCTGCTCACCCTGCAAAATTCCTCCATCAGATTATTTGATGGTAATCATGATTTGCAATAAAAATATTGGCAGAAAATTGACAATTTTAAAACAGCTACTTCTTTGTTGTATAACTTAAATATGATACATCGAAATTTATGTATTAATTTTAACCTTTAGGAAATTTGGCCACCATTGAGAACATCTATCATACAACGCTGCCTGGACAGGGCGAAAAGCATTATCAAGGATGTATCTCACCCTAACTATGGACTTTTTACTTTTTACTCTCTTCCCATCCGGTAGGCGCTACAGGAGCCTCCACTCCCGCACCAGCAGGCACAGGAAGAGCTTCTTCTCTGAGGCTGTGACCCTGCTGAACCTCACATCACAGCACTAAGCAGTATTGCACCCATATTGTACTGTCTCAGTACTTTTATATTTGTGTGCTGTAGCACTTACATTTTATTCACAGTTATTTCGTAAATAATACTATTCTTTGCATTTCTGGTTAGTTGCTAACTACATTTCATTGGCTTTGTATCTGTACTCAGCACAATGACAATAAAGTTGAATCTAATCTAATCTAATTTTTTAAGTATTTTTGTTTTGCTTTGTGACTAATGCAACAATTCCTTAATTGCTCTTCATCAAATGACAAGTGTTGGCTTTGTGAAAATAGACCGACAGTAATGAAGTTTAATGAACCAAATTTTTCCAGCCAGTTTATTCACCAACTGAATGGTTCCAGGCATTAACACATAGAACTTCAATAGCAGACCCTACGGTGTATTTTAAGGTAATTCATTGGGTTTAAAACTGTACAAAGCCTTTCGTAAATCTAAGGCAACTAATTCTTTGGTCAGAATTAAATGATACTATAGCAGACAATGCTCATGAAGTGTTACAAAGAGTGCCTGAGAGCTCTGGCTGTTCTGTCTGAAATTGTTCAAGTCGTTTGAGAATGATTCCAGCCGCAGGAATACTGAAGTTCAAAATTAGTGTCACACTGTGACTTGTGCTCATTTTCCCTTATTTTCTGATTTTATTTTAGGGCATTCTGCAGGATGTCAAAATCATCTTGATGCCTAATGGATATATAACGCAGTGCCCAAATCTCAATCGCAGTAAGTACCCAGTATGTTCCTTCCATAATAATATCTGTCGGGGGAACACATGGCCAAGCAAACGAGTTTCATGCAAAAGGCAATTTCAAGTTGCACGTCTTAATCTTTGCATATGAAAGGAGTAAATACTGAGAAAAGAAAGATTGCAATATGTCTTTGAAATACTTTAAATTGCAGATTTTTCCTGTTGAGATTTTCTGCAGTGTGTGCTTTAGCAGTTGGAGTACCGACTGAGAACTTTAGCAACTGTACTGATTTCTGACCGCTTTGTACGTCAAGAACTGTGGGCGACAGTGTTCTGAATTTGTTGACCTCATCAGCTCTGTTCAAAGGGTAACACACTTCCTTCACCTTTAGAGTTTGCAGTTTCAAGCACTCACCACATTTTCAGTTCTTTCGTGGTTACTATCTTAAGCAAAATTACGCAAATCATCATTTTTTCCCTTCCAAATACCACCAAGTCGTTAGTACATTCAGTGCTCACAGTCTCTGTACGTTTATCAGCATGTTGAGAACCAGATTTATTTTTTCTTATAGGAGCAGATTTAAGCCATTTAGCCCTTTGAATCAGCTCTGCTGTTTCATCATGGCTTGATGCATTTTCCTTCTCAGCCCCAATCTCCCCCATATCCCTTCTTGCCTTGACCAGTCAAGAATCTATCAACCTCTGCCTTAAATATACATAAAGAATTGGCCTCCACAGCTGCCTGTGGCAAAGAACTCCACAGATTCGGCACTCTCTGGCTGAAGAAATTCCTCCCCTTGTCTGTTCTAAAAGGACACGCATCTATTCTGAGGCTATGTCCTCTGGTCTTAGACTCCCCCAACATAGGAAACATCCACTCCATGTCCACTCTATTGAGGCCTTTGATAGGTTTCTATGACATTGTAAAAGCAAAATTTATGGTTGAAATTGGGTATCTCCGTAAGAGAGAATAGCATGGAAGCAGGCCCTTGGGTCCATGGAGTCTGTGCTGACCATCAACCACCCATTTACAATAGTCCCATTTTATTTTAATCCTCCATCCCCAACTCTACCAATCCCCTACACTCTAGGAACACTTTGCCATGATCAATGAACCTATCAATGCACACATCTTTGGGATGTGGGATGAAACTGGAGCACCCTGTGGGAACTGCTGTTGCCAACAGAGTTCTGTCACTGTGTAAGTAAAACAATTTAAATGGATCTCCAGGAGGGGTTGTTGGGTTAAAAGCAGAAAACGTTGGTAACACTCAAGCCCAGCAGCTTCAGATCAGAAGCTGTTCATCACAGCCGGAAGGTATTTTTTAAAAAATAAGGCCATTTTTCAGTGGCAGAGAAGATGAAAGGAGTGAGGGATAGAACAAAGGGAACAAATGTGATAAGCTGAGGCCAGGCTAAATAATGTAATGGGGCAGGCATGTAGAGAGTGATTATGGTTCTTTCAGTTTTGTGCTGCCAATATCAAGCCTGTGGGACATGTCCAGCAGGTCAGGCTGTATAATGGAGAGAGGAAAAACTGAGCCAATATCACAGATGGCCGATTTTCAGCAGAAAAGGCCAGTTCTAGTATAGGCAGAGAAAGTAAGTTACCGACAGTTCAGGAGGCTGCAACAAACATGGATGAAATGGGCTGCATTCCTCAAGCTTGCTTTGGCACTTGTCAAATGTACTTCAATCCTCCATCCCACTCTCATTCTGAGGGCTGTGGCCTCCTGCATTGTTACGATGAGGCTCGATGGCAGTTGGAGGAACACCACTGCATTTTCTCTCTGGGCAGTTTGTAGCCTTTGTGTTTGGTGCCCTGAGGTGAAGTACGAAGTAGGAGGCCTGAAGTCTGAAAATCCGGGGACGAGGAATGGAGGCCCGGAGGTGGCCTGTCCTGGAGCTGGAAGACTCCCTGTGTGTGTGAGCGGCTGGGTAGGCGGGATATGAAAGGGGCTTGTTTTGCTGCTGTTGCTGCTGCGTGTATTGTTCTGTTGAGCATTGTGGGACTGCTATGTTGGCAACAGGATGTTTGGTGGCACTTTTTTGCATTGCCCCTGCATTGATCAGTTGGATTATTATTATGGTCCAACATGTTGAAAGGCATGGACAGAGTGGATGTGGCAAAGTTGTTTCCCATGATGGGGGAGTCTAGTACAAGAGGGCATGACTTAAGGATTGAAGGGCGCCCATTCAGAACAGAAATGCGAAGAAATTTTTTTAGTCAGAGGGTGGTGGATCTATGGAATTTGTTGCCACAGGCAGCAGTGGAGGTCAAGTCATTGGGTGTATTTGAGGCAGAGGTTGATAGGTATCTGAGTAGCCAGGGCATCAAAGGTTATGGTGAGAAGGTGGGGGAGTGGGACTAAGTGGGAGAATGGATCAGCTCATGATAAAATGGTGGAGCAGACTCGATGGGCCGAATGGCTGACTTCTGCTCCTTTGTCTTATGGTTTTATGTTGGAATGTTCTGCAACCCTGCTCTCAGCAAAGCATAACACAAAGAAATATCATTGTCCTCCTGATCATCATGAAGCTGTCTGACTGGGCTGACCCTATCAAACCTTATCCTATCAATGTCTCCCTCCCAGTATCTCTAGATTAAAACTCCCCTTTCAAATCTCTCTTCGTCAGTTCTGAATGAACATGAAATATTAACTAATCTTCTTCCCAGAGAAGCCTCCTGACTTTGAGATTTTCCAGCATTTTAGACCATAAGACGGAGGAGAGAATTAGGCCAGTTGGCCTATTGAGTATTCTCCGCTATTCAATCAGGGCTGATCCTTTTTTATTCTCCACCCCCCCCCCCCCCCCCCCGCCAGACCTAATCCCCGGCCTTCTCCCTGTGACCTCAGATGCCATAGCCAATCAAGGACATATCAATCTCTGCCTTAGATACACCCAACAACCTGGCCTCCACAACTGCCTTTGGTAACAAATTCCACAAATTCACCACCCTCTGGCTAAAGAAGTTTCTCTGCATCTCTGTTTTAAATGGTTGCCCCTCGATCCCGAGGCTGTGCCCTCTTGTCAGTTTTAACTTGAGATTACCAGCATTTGCAGGTTTTTGGTTTTCAGGTCCTTTGGGGACTTTTCTCTCAGTTGTTATTAGACCATAAGACCATAAGATACAGTAACAAAATTAAGCCATTTGGCCCATCGAGTATGCTCCGCCATTTCATCATTGCTGATCCAATTTTCCACTCAGACCAATCTCCTGTCTTCTCCCTGTATCCCTTCATGCCCTGACCAATCAAGAATCTATCAACCTCTGCCTTACATATACATAAAGATCTGGCCTCCACAGCTGCTGGTGGCAATAAATTTCACAGATTCACCACTCTCTAGCTAAAGAAATTCCTCCTCATCTCCGTTCTAAAAATAACTCCTATTCTGAGGTTGTGTCTTCTGATCTTAGACCTTCCCACCATAGTAAACCTCTTCTCCACATCCACTCTATCAATGCCTTTCACCATTTGATAGGTTTCTATTAGGTCTTCCCTCATTCTTCTGAATTCCAGTGAAGGCCCAGAGCCATCAAGTGATCTTCATTTGACATGCCATTCAATCTAGGAATCTTTTTTGTGAACCTCCTTTGAACCCTCTGCAGTTTCAGCATATCTTTTCTAAGATAAGGGGCCCAAAGCTACTCAAAATACTCCAAGTGAGGGCTGATTTATAATTCTGCGTCAACTCGAAGCCATAGGTATGGCGTTGCCGCGAACCCTACACGGATCCCTATGCCGTAGCCTGACGTGCACCTCTCCCAAAGTGTAACTATGCGTCGCAGCAACGCAGACCACAGCAGCTGTGATTGGTCTGCTTGGTAGCATCGCATGTCTTCCTACGCTGCAATAGCTTCCCATTGGCTGACTGAAGGGCGGGGAAGGAACTCTGGCTGCAATGCTTTCCATAAAGCTTTACAGACGTCCGAAATTATGGAAGGCACATTTCGCTTTTACGAAAAAAGACGCTCGCTTTAAACTTGTTTACCCCGAGAAAGACTACCATGACCATGAAGCCTTGCGCGGGCAGGTGTGTACGCATGCATGACGTGCCCGAATTGCAGAGCGACACAGATACACCAACGCACAAATATAAATGCTCACAACGCGCGTAGGCCACTTGTGTAGGTTACGGTGTCGAGTTGATGCACAAGTATAAATCAGCCTTGAGGCCTCACCAGTGCTTTATAAAGTCTCAACGTTATATCCTTGCTTTTATGTTCTAGTCCTCTTGAAATGAACGCTAATATCACATTTGCCTTCCTTACTGCTGTCTCAACCTGAAAATTAACCTTTAGGTAATCCTGCACATGGACTCCCACATCCCTTTGCACCTCATGTTTTTGTATTTTCTTTCCATTTAGAAAATATTCAACCCTCATTTCTTCTACCAAACTGCATGACCATACACTTCCTGACACTGTATTCCATCTGCCACTTCTTTGCCCATTCTCTTAATGTGCCTAGGTCCTTTTGTAGCCTCTCTACTTCCTCAAAGCTACTTGCCCCACCACCTATATTCATATTGTCTGCAGGCTTTGCATCAAAGCCATCAATTCCATTATGCAAATCATTGACATGTAACGTAAAAAGAATCAGTTCCCCCACAGACCCCTGTGGAACACTACTAGTCACCTGCAGCCATCCAGAAAAGGCTCCTTTTATTCCCACTCTCTATCTCTTGCCAATCAGCCACTGCTTTTTGCATTCTAAAATCTTTCCTGTAATACGATAAGCTCACAGCTTGTTAAGCAGCCTCATGTGTGGCACCTTGTCAAAAGCCTTCTGAAAATCCATTCACACAACATCAACAGATTCTCCTTTGTCTATCCTGCTTGTTACTTTTTCAAAGAATTCCAACAGATATGTCGGACAAGATTTTCCCTTGAGGAAATTATGTTGACTATGGCCTATTTTGTCATGTGCCTCAAAGTACCCTGAGATCTCATCTTTATTGATAGGCTCCACCATCCTCCCAACCATTGAGGTCAGACTAACTGGCCTATAGTTGCCTTTTTTCTGCCTCTATCCCTTCTTAAAGAGTGGTGTGACATTTGCAATTTTCCAGTCTTCTGGAACCATTCCGGAGTGTAATGATTCTTAAAAGATCATTACAAATGCCTCCACAATCTCTCCAGCCACCTCTTTCAGAACTCTTGGGTGTACATCATTTGGTCCTGGTGACTTACGACCTTCAGACCATTCAGATTTCCAAGAAATTTCACTCTAGTTATGGTAACTTCACATACTTCATAAGCTCTGACACCTGGAACTTCCATCATACTGCTAGTGTCTTTCACAGTGATGACTGATGCAAAATATTTATTCACTTCGTCTGCCATTTCCTTGTTTCCAATTACTATCTCTTCAGCATCGTTTCCAGCGGTCCAATATCCACTCTCGTCTCTCTTTTACACTTCATGTTGCTGAAAAAACTTTTGGTATCTTTTTGGTTAAACCTCATTCATACGTTGAAATTTTACATTTTAAAGTTTTATATGATTAACACGAGATTCTGTAGATGGTGGAAATTGAAATGTCGACTGCTTATGTAGATGATGCCTGACTTGCTGAGTTCCTCCAGCGTTCTGTTTGCTTTGAAATGGTGTGGGAGATTACTATGCAAATTCAGGCTTTATTTCTTACTTTCCCTTTTTGTTCCTCTTTCCTTGAGTCGGGTTTTTTTTTACCCGTCTGAAGCAAGTTCCATTTCAAAATAATTATACTTGCTACCTTCCTGAAAATACTTTTTAATAACAATTACATCCAGTGCCCTGAAGCTAAGAAAGCCATGGATCATTTTATTTAGATTTCAGGACTCTAATGACGTCATTGGCAGTGTTCAAAGGATCAAAGAGTGAGCTGAACCATAAGGCTAAAAGTGAGCTTTATATAGTGCCTTTCATGGCCAGAGGGTGCCCTAGAGCTCTCTTTCGGCAAATAAGCACTTTTGAGGTGTAGTTACTAATGGAATGAAGTGGATCATTAATCTTCCAAAAGCTGATCAAATTTTGCTGGTGGTAAATAAAATAATTTGAGTAAAACATGAGGCTATATTTAAAATAATTAAAAGGATTGGTGAGAAAGATAGATGTTGGAGTCAGAAGGGATTATGCTTAAGCGCAAAACAAGCCCAACTTGTTTTCTTAAAAAACCTCAGTAGAGTTTCCTTGTACACAAGATCTGCTGCCTAATCAAACAAGGACTATGACAGGAGTCTGACAAGCCCTACAGCTTTGAGAAAAGTGTGAAGATGTTAGCTTGGGTTTCAAAAGGGACGTTAGTAAGATCATAGTTTGCGCACTCTGTGTAATTCTAGTCACCCAGCTATATGATGGATGTCGTTTAGGCTGGAAAAATTGCAGAAGAGAATCATGAGGATGGCCTTGGCCTGGAAGGTCTGAATTGTAAGAAAAGACCTGGAATCTATTTTCCTGGACAATTGGAGGCTTGTGGGGGACTTCATAAAAGTCACTATTGCTTCATAAAACACTGATAGTTGGTTCATGTTTTGAAGGATTGCTCTTTATCTCAGAGCTAACTACCAAAAATCCTCTGTAAAAAAAAAGTGTGTGAAATCCAGAAGGGATTCCAGTCGCATTCCTTATTGAACCTTTGCTCTTTCCATTCTAATCACACTCATTCATACATTAGAATCACCCAATCCAATGCAGACCCATTCCAGAAACACCTCTGGTGGAAATTAGTTCTCAACTGTATGCTCCGCATGCAGTATTGTATTGGCACTGGAGAGGGTCTAGAGGAAGTTCAAGAGAATGATCCTGGGAATAAAAGGGTTAATGTATGAGGAGTGTTTGACGGTTCTGGTCCTGTACAACCATCAGGTTTCTCAACCAGCATGGATAACTTCATTCACCACTACTCTGAACTGATTCTATGATCTCCAGGGTCACTTTCAAGGGCTCTTCACAGCTCATGTTCTCAGTGTTTTTTGTGTAGTTGGTTTTCTTTCACACATGGCTTGCTTATCAGTCTTTCTCTATTTGTGCATAGCTTTTTTATGTAAGCTCTATTGTATTCCATTTCTTGTAAATGCCTGCAAGAAAATGAATCCCTAGTATATGGCAACATATATGTTCTTTGATAATCAAAGCTCAAAGTAAATTTAAGTCTTCTACAGTTATTTTTCACTAGAATTTACTAAGTAAGGAGCAATAGGGTTCCATCTATTTGGGCTTTCATAGCAAGATCACTAAACATCAATATCAAGGCTGTGTCTAATTTAGAAGTCATAGAGTAGTGGGAAAATTTGAAATACTTTGAAGATTTCTGAATTTTTATTTGCCTATTGTTTTCCTTTCCAATGACTAATGCAGTCTTCGACTTCGGCGAACCAAATGATTGTGATGTTTTAAAGCTATTATCCTGTCGACGGCTTTTTAGTTAGACTCCCTTCTTCTTGCTCAGCTGTTTGTGCCTAAAGTATTTTTCACTTGGCTCACTCATGTTAGTCAAACTGAGAGTGATTGATGTTTTCTGAGTGCTCAAAGTGAAATGAAGAAAGTGCGTCAATCATTGGGGCATTGTCTCCTAACCTAATGTCTCTCACAGCACTTAAAATGCTATCAGAACGGCAACTGGAACAGGATTTGACAGCTACTGTTTTGATTGGATGGGAGGTTTGAAAAGAAGTATATATTTTTTGACACAGATAAAATGCAGGAGATCATTTGGTACACTGTGTTCTCCATTTCTCAGAGAGCTTTTCAATTAGTCCCACAGCCCTGTAAATGTCTCCATTGTCTTAGTACTCAAGCAATTCTCTTTGGAAATTTGCTGTTGAATCTGCTTCCACTGCCCTCTTGGTCAGTGCATTCCTGATGCCATAAACTCACTGAGTTTATTTTTAAAATAGTATCTTCACAAGAGAATCTGCAGACGCTGGAAATCCAAAGCAACACACACAAAATGCTGGAAGAACTCAGTGGGTCAGGAGCATCTATGGAGAGGAAAAAACAGTCAACATTTTGGGCTAAGACCCTTCATCAGGACTGTCAAGGAAGGGGCACAAACCAGAATAAGGAGGAGGAGGAAGAGAAGGAGTGCAAACTGGCAGATGATGAAACCAGCTGAGGGAAAGATGGGTGGTAAGGGAGATGGAATAAGAAGATTGTAGGTGGAAGAGGTAACGAACCGAAGAAAAATGTGATGGGAAAGGATGGTGAACCATGGGAAAAAGGGAAGGAGGCAGGGAACCAGAGAGAGGTGATGGACAGATGAGAAGAGAAAGGATAAGATGTGAGCTGGAATGGGAAAAGAGAGAAAGGGAAAGGGGAGAAATTACTGAAAGTTAGAGAAATCAACGTTCATGCCATCAGGTTGGAGGCTACCCACATAGATTATGAGATGTTGCTCTTCCAACCTGAGTGTGGTCTCATTGTGGCAGCTGAGGAGATGAGCGATCAACGTGTCGGAATGGGAAGTTGAATTCATTGGCAACCTGTGTTCTCTTGTGGTGGATGGAGCAAAGCCCTCCCCCAATCTACTCCGGGCCTCACCGATGTAGCGGACATCTCACCAGGAGCACCTGATGCAGCAGATGATCTTAACAGACTCACAGGTGAAGTGTCTCCTAATTGGAAAGGACTATTTAGGGCCCTGAATGATGGTAAGGGAGGAGGGATAGATGCAACAGTGATGGAGGAACAGAGAAAAGGGAATTGCATTTTTACAATGACAGGGTGGAAACGTATTAGTAGATAGTCTGCCTCCAGAAGAAGGGAAATCAAAAAGGAGATAAAGGTGTCAGAGGTGGACCAAATAAATCTGAGGGCAGTGCAGAAGTTGGAAGGAAAGTTAATGAAATTGACGAGCTCAGCATGGGTGCAGGAAGCAGCGATGTTGTATAGAAAGAGTTGGGGAGCATTGTGTAGGAAGAGTTGTAGTGTTACTCAACTCTCTATGCAAAGAAATATTATAGGAGCTTTTAACTATTAATTTATGTGGCCCTAGTTATTTTGCCTTTGGGTGCACTGTTGTTTTCAACTGTATATAAAAACATACGTTTTTTATATAGTTTTTTGAAACTTTCATTTATCAGCTGCTCAATTCCAGCTTATTCACGCTACGCAAAAGTCGTCATTCATCGCTGCTGCAGTTCTGATAAGCGCCCTCTACAACTTCTCCAGGGCCTTCAGGGGATTCCAGAACAGATGTCATGATAAAAGGTGGTTTTGTCCACAGAGTATATGCTGCTCCACACTGTACTCCTGGCCAGTGAGTGCTTTTTGTTGCACTCCCACATTCTTGCCAGATGTGGGATTCTGAATCACGTTTCACAATGGCAGAAGGGAAGAAGCTGTTCCCAAATTGTTGAGTGTGTGCCTTCAGGCTTCTGTACCTTCTTCCTGATGGTAGCAATGAGAAAGAGGCATGATCTGTGTTGTGGTCATCATCACTGTTTCATTCAGAATATGGGTGTGATGATTACAGACCTCCAGGAATTATCTGTGTTACCATACCCATCTTTTCCTTTGTGGTGGCTGTTCGGGACTTCCTAAGACTGTAGGGTGACAATAACCTGAAATCTCTTTCTTAGGAAACACTTGGTATGAATGTCCCATAGTTTTCTTCAAACTTGGAAGCTCTTGGCATTTTTGGAGAGACTTCCTGTAAACATGGGCTCCTGGCCACCTGCAGCATCCTGATAAAACATGTTTCTGAATTGCGTATAACTGTTCCATGACACTAATTAAGACCTTGAATTGCTTCAGATTGATTGATCAAATTTGTGTAATTACTATTAACTTTGCTGAAGTAGACATCAACTTTCCTATTCATTTTTCAAAGTAAATACATAAAGACAAAATTTACAGGAGCCCACTCGGGCTTTGCAGTCTGTACAGAGGAAGGCTGTGCTTTGTAAAGGTTCAGCGTTTGCTGAACTCTTTTCTCTCAGGGTCCTCTTCATGGTCGGCTGAGCTTTCCATGTCTGCTAGCCTCTTCTGATGTCCTCATGGAGCTAGCAAACATCAGGTTTTATCGCAGATGCATCTTTGTCTCTTTCACTAAAGAGTAATACTGCAGTAGCAGTGTTTTAGTCTCTTCTGCTGAAATTTTAAGTCTTATTGACTTAAATTGGAACTGGCTCTTCAGGATCCAAAGATAAAACATTTACTGCTCGCATTTACTTGCTTAGTACTAGTGATGAAAGGACAATTTCTACTCTTTAAGAACCTCAAAAAAGCAATCTTGGAATTCTTGTCTTCTGTGACTCCAAACCTTGGTTGAATGCGAGAAAGCTTTACCTTCCTCTCCACCGAATTCCTTTGATCACTGAAATACTGAAATGAACCTAATCGTTTTTGCAAGCGACCTTGCCTCTCAGCCCACAATAGCAATGATTGCATATACAATCAATGATCACGTTATTAGGTACACTTGCTTGTTATTGCAAATATCTAATCAGCCAATCACATGGCAGCAACTCAATGTATAAAAGCATCAGGCATCATCAAGGGGTTCATTTGCTGTTCAGATCAAACATCAGAATGGGGAAGAAATAGGATCTAAGTGACTTTGACCATGAAATGATTGTTGGTTGCAAATGAGGTGGTTTGAGCATCATAGAAACTGCTGACATCCTGAGTTTTTCATGTGCAATGTACAGTTAACAGAAGATGGTGTGGGGAAAATAGAACATCTAGCGAGAGGCAGTTCTGCTGGTGAAAATACCTTGTTAATGAGAGAAGCTGGTGGAGAATAGCCAGACAGGTTCAAGCTGAGAGGAAAGTAACTGTAGCTCAAATAACCACGTGTTACACCAGTGAACTCACAACATGTCAAACCTTGAAGTAGATGAGCTATAGCAGCAGAAGGTAAAGGAGGTTCCTAATAAAGTGATCTCTGAGTGCATCTCTCATTTTATTGGAGGGAAGGAGTACAGATAATCCCTAATGTGCAAAATTGTGCAAAAGGCTGCAGTTTAATTGAATTGTTAAAGTAATTAAAAGGACTGTTTATTCAGCTAGTGGTCACTCTGTTGAGCAAGCTGTGGGTTAATTCTCCAGATCTTGATCATTTGTTTTTATTCAAGGGAAAGGTGCCTAGGTGAGGTGCAGTGGCGTTGGACAGTTTCCATTTTTAGCTCTTAAATTGGCTGGTTGCTATTGGGTGCTTTTCAGTGGCAGGTAAAAGGGCAGCATATCTTGTAGCAAGCTCTCCAGAGGCAACTGCCAGACTACACTGGGTCCAGGGATCTAATTAGCAGCAGCTTCAGTGCATGGAAGTGAACAGTATGCTGGTTTAATTCATGTTTTAATTCAAGCTATCCTTCACCTCTGAACATTTCTGTCCAGTATTTTGTTATTGCGCTGTGCAAAATAGATTGTGTACCTCAGTCCTTCTCCATATTCAGCCTTGCTACAAGCTGTTAGCTTTGATTAACTTGCAGCAATACCTGAAAACTGACGAAGAAGAATCTGGCTAGTATATTTCTGGAGAACATATGAGGCATATTCCGTGATTTCCAAAGACCCTCCTCTCTCTTAATTTGCTTCTGGATTCAAGTTTCAAGTTCATTTATCACGTGTACATCGAAAACACAATGAAACACATCATTTGCGTAAACAACCAACACACTGGAGGCTGAGGTAGGGGCTGAGATGAGGCAAGTGTTGCCTCACATTCTGGTGCCAAGATAGCATGTCCATAATGCTCGAGAGAATGATACAGAACACAACAAGCAACAAAGCAATAGCAGCAAAACAAGCCCTGTTCATCCCTCCCACCCATGCACATACAGTACATACAGTAGTCTTTAATCCCAGGCCAGGCCTGAAGCCTCCAGTGGAAATGAGCCTGCAGGCACTGGGTTGGACTTCCCCAGCAGACTCCCAGAGATTTGCAGACTTGGCTCCAGCTAATGGGCCTCAACTTCTGGACTTCTGTTTTGATTATCTGGCCCTGACCCTCAGCATCTATCTTAGGACATGCTGATCGTTGAAAGCACTAGCTCTTAAACTCCGACTCATCATGGACAAGACAAAATAGATGATTGTTGAAGTTGGAAAAGTGCAGGTTGCGTGAAGAACAAAAGTTCTTTGGTGTGCACGCAATGGATGGTCTCACCTGGATACAACACCTCCTCATTAGTCATGAAGACACAGCACCTTCTGAGGAGATTGTGGTCAACAATGATCCCCGCCCCTATTCTAACATCTTTCTACCGGAGCACTATCGAGAGTGTCCTGCCTGGCTGCATCATTGTGTGGCTTAGAAGCTGTAACCTCTAGGGTTAGTAAAAACTGCCAAGGGGGATCACCAGGGTCTCCCTCCCCCCTATATGTGATATTTACTGGGAGTGTTGGTGACAAGGGGTCCACAGCGTTGTTGAGGATCCCTACCACCCGTCCCACAATCCCTTTGACCCACTACCATCAAGAAGGAGGTCCAGAAGCATCAGGATTAAGCTTGGTAGCAGTTTCTTTACTCAGGCAATGTCACTAATTAATAACTTGTCACCACCAAGGGCTCATCACTAGTTTGCTATTTACCTGTGCTGCACACTACATGCATTTTTAAATTTTTATTTTATTAATTTATTCATGCTAATATTGTGTTTAATCTGCTTTGTGTGATGGATATTTTATAGGTGCATCGTTGTCAGAGGAATATTGTTTCATTTGATTCTATATATCACAGTCAGGATGGGTTACACCTGAACCTGAGGGGGGACCAATATCCTTGCAGGTTGTTTTGCTACAGTTGTTGGAGAGGATTTAAACTAATTTGGCTAGGAATAGGAAATGGAATGATAGGGGTGAGGATGGGGCAGTTGGTATACAAGTAGTGAGACTGTGAGGAAGGACAGGCAGATGACAGGGCAAAATTGCAGTCAGTGGGCTGAGTTGAAGTGTGACCTGGGGGTAACCTGGCAAAATTGAAAGGGATGATGAAGATATTATATTTCAATGCTCATAGTATTCAGAAAAAGGTAGATGATCTTGTAGTGCAGTTAGAGATTGGTAGGTATGATGTTGTGGGCATCACTGAGTCATGTCTGAAAGAAGATCAAACTTGGGAACTTAATACCCAAGGATGCACATTGTGTCGAAAGGACAGGCGGATAAGCAGAGGATTTAAAGAACTCTGAACAGTAGACAGGATGTGGGATACAAGTTACAATGGGGGATAGAAAAGGCATGTACAAAGGGCAACGCTGTGAGAGTCATGCAGTTTTATAATATGATAGAATTCACCCTGCAGTTGAGAGAGAAAAGATAAAATCAGTTGTAGCAGTATTAGTGTGGACTAAAGGACTACAGAAGCACGAGAGAAGAGCTGGCCAAAGTTGGTTGGAAGGGGACGCTAACAGGGATTACTGGAGAACAGTAATGGATGTATTTTCTGGGGGCCATTTAGGATACATAAGATACAGGATACATAAATCCCAAAGAGGAAGGAGTATTCTAAAGGGAGGATGAGTCAACTGTAACTGACAAGGGAAGTCAAAGACAACATAAAAGCCACAGAAAGGGCATATAATATGGCAGTAGGAAGTTGGAAGATTGAGAAGCATTTAAAAACCAACAGAAGGCAACTAAAGAAGCCATAGGAGAAAAGCTGAAATAAGAGGGTAAGTGAGCCAATAATATAAAAGAGGATACCAAAAGATTTTTTTAGATATATAAGGAGTAAAAGAGCGGTGAGAGTAGATATTGGACTGCTAGAAAATGACACTGGAGAGATAGTAATAAGGAACAAAAAATGGAGGATGTACTTAATAAGTATTTTGTGTCAGCCGTCACTGTGGAAAACATGAGCAATATGCCAGAAATTCGAGAGTGTCAGAGGGCAGAAGTGAATGAGTTGCTATTACTAAGGAGAAGGTGCTTGGGAAGCTGAAAGATTTGAAGGTAGGTAAGTCACACGGACCAGATGGACTACACCATAGGGTTCTGAAAGCGGTAGCTGAAGAGATTGTGGAGGCATGTGAAGTGATCCTTCAGGAATCACAATATTCTGGAATGGTTCCAGAGGAATAGAAAATTGCAAATGTCATTTCACTCTTTAAGAAGGGAGGGAGGCAGAAGGCAGGATATTATAGGCCAGTTAGCCTGATGAAGTTGTTGGATTCTATTATTAAGGATGGGGTTTTGGGTTCTTGGAGGCTGATGATAATATAGGCCAGGGACAGCATGGTTTACGTAAGGGAAAACCTTGTCTGACAAATCTTTTGGAATTCTTTGAGGAAATAACAGACAAAGGAGTCAGTAAATGTTGTTGATTTGGATTTTCAGAAGGCTTTTGACAAGGTGCCACACATGAGTCTGCTTAACAAGATGAGAGCCTGTGGTATTACAGAAAGATACCAGCATGGACAGAAGATTGGCTGGCTGGCTGGAGCAAAGATCGGGAACATATGGGGCCTTTTCTGGTTGGCTGCTGATAAAAAGTGGTGTTCTGCAGGGGCAGTTTTGCGGCTGCTTTTCATCTTGTATGTCAATGACTTGGATGAAGGAATTGATGGACTTCTGGCCAAGTTTGCTGATGATACAAAGATAGATGGAGGGACAGGTAGTGTTGAGGAAGCAGGGGGTCTGCAGAAAATCTTGGATTGAGAGAAAGGGTAAAGAAGTGGCAGATGGAATATAGTATTGAGAAGTGGCAGATGGAATATATTGTAAGGAAGTTTCCGCTCATGCACTCTGGTGGAAGGAATAAAGGCGTAGACTATTTCCTAAGCATGGAGAAAATTTAAAAAAAAATCAGAAGTACGGAGGAACTTGGGACTCCTTGTGCAGGATTCCCTAAAGGTTAACTTGCAGGTTGAGTTGGTAGTAAGGAAGGCAAATACAAGGACTAGAATATAAAAGCAAGGATGTAATGCTGAGGCTTTATAAGGCAGTGGTTAGACGACACTGGGAGTATTGTGAGCAGTTTTGGGCCCTTTATCTAATAAAGGAAGTGCTGGCGTTGGAGAGGGTCTAGAGGAGGTTCCCGAGAATGATGCCAGGCATGAGAAGCTTTTTATGGCTCTGTGTCTATACTCACTGGAGCTTAGAGGGTGGCAGAGGGAATCTCACTGAAACCCATCGAATATTGAAAGGACTTGATTGAGCGGATGTAGTGAAGATGTTTCCTATAGTGAGTAATTCTAGGATAAGAGGCCAAAGCCTTAGAGGGACCTTATTTAAAATGGAAATGAGGAATTTCTTTAGCCTGAGGGTAGGGAATTTGTGGAATTTATTGTCACAGACAGTTGTGGAGGGCAAAGGCATTGAGTGTCTTTTAAGTGGAGGCTGATAGGTTCTTGATTAGTCAGGGCATCAAAGTGTAAGGAATGAAGGTGGGAGAATGGAATTAAGGGAAATAATAAATTAGCCATGATGGAATGGCAGAGCAGATTTGATGGGGTGAATGGCCTGATTTTGTTCCTATATCATCATCTTTTGATCAGATGATAATAAACTTGAACTCAAACTTGATGGGACCCCGAGATGCGTCAGGGTTTTGAAATGATAAATGTAGGAAATGGATCATTACTATCCCAAAGAAAAGACAGTGATTGTCAGACTCCTCCGTAATTGTCATTGCTTTGACTACTGTTCCCTTTCTAACAAGAATGTCTACTCATTGTATAGCGACCTGGCACTTTACTATACAGACTGGGATTTGCCTTTGAATTTTCCTGTCAACCTCTCTAAATGAGCAATTTGTGCAAGGTTTAGAGGATTATTTGTTTTAGAACCCTCTTAGTAGATGGATTGATAGCTAACATTCTGTGTTGAAACTGAACCATATGCGATTTTAAAGCTGTTTTGCATCTAATCCTGTCACTAATTAGACCATCATTAATTATTCCCCGTCAATTATAGAACCAGGTCTTAATATGGAAAAAAGTTTTCTTATAAGTTTTCCTGCTGTCCTCAAATTTATCCTCTTGAATGCACCAAATAGACATAGTAATATAGGCACGTTAATTTCTGTTACTGAAACTGGCTTCCATGAAAGTAGATGGAAGCAATTTTCCAAGACGATGCTCAGCGTACAAATCCTCATTGCAGGTTATCGTCTGAAAAATCCATGATGCAGTGGGCCTATCACATAATGCTAGTTTTAACTCGGAGCCATGAACTGAAACTCTGTGTTTGTGTGTGTATGTCCTGTTTCAATGAAGCATTAATATTTTAATGTTTCTGGCAAAGAAATGTCCATGCCATTTTTGAACAATCTGCTGCCCTGTTCAGCACTCACTGGTTTTGTCAGAAGGTGTTGACATTTCTCTAATTCATTAGTCATGAGGAGCTTGAGGGCAGTGCTGGTGTTTGTAATAATGGCAAGTGTTAACTGGTCATGTTAATTGGCTAAAGGGCCTGTTGCTGATTGTATTGTTCCATGTTTTGCTTTTGTTTAAAGAAAAGTTCACAGCAACATTTTACAGAAAGTTTGCAATCTAACGTAACCATCGTAAGACCAGCATTAGGTGAATAATACCACGTAGCGCATTCATGTGCACAAAGACATGCAAACTGAAGACATGCAAGTCCTCAGTTGCAATAGAAATCATTATGCATGGAGATCAACTATAATGGCTGTTGTTTCACTATATTAATGCCATTCCTGCCCAGTCTTCGGCTTCAACTGGAAGTTCTAGGCAGAAGGAAAGTGGGAGTTGAACAGTCTGCCAAAGAATCGATGTGTGGTCGTTGTGAAACTGCTTAACAATCTTGATGAGAAATGTCAATTTAAAATTTAAAGTGGGATTCTGAGTAGCTGGGTTTCTATATGTTAACATATAGTCATGCAGCGTGGAGGCAGGCCTTTAGCCTAACTGTTCATGACTTGTTTTGCTGTTGTTATTTTTTCCCTTGTTGTGTTCTGTGCCGTTCTGCCGAGCACTATGGACGTGCTATGTTGGCACCAGAGTGTGTGGTGACAGCTGCAGCCTGCCACAGCACATCCTTGTGTTGTGGTGTTTGTTAATACAGATGGCGCATTTCTCTATAGGTGTCAACGTAGATGTGATAAACAAGCTGAATCTGATCCATGCCAACCAAGATGCCCCATCCAAGTTAGTCCCATTTGCCAGTGTTTGGCCCATAACCTTCCAACCATTTTCAATTTGCATATCTGTCCAACTGCCTTTTCATTTGATATTGTACCTGTCTCAACCACTTCCTCTGGCAGCTCATTCCACATACATACTACCCTTTGTGTTAATAAAAAAAAAACTTGTCCCTCAAGTTCCTATAAAATATTTCCTTTCATACTTTAAACCTATGCCTTCTAGTTCTTGAATTTCCCCAATCCTGGGAAAAAGACTAAGTGCATTTGTCCTGCCTGTGCGCCTCATGGACAGAGGGAATGCACTCAATCATTTTCAGTGGGCGTATCCATTAACTTGCAACATTGAGAGGATGTGTGTTTTTTAAGAATGCTTCTGGTTTAATTTCATCCTTGAGAAAGTGTTCCAAAATTACCAGGGAAACTCTGTATAGATAATTCAAATATTTGGGCTCCTTTACATGAGTCAAATTTACCTTCATCTAGCTCTAATACCTATTTGCTTTTGCAATAGGGACCTTTTTTTTCCAGTTGTGTCTGGGCTTTGGAAACTTTCCCTTGGAGCAGAATATCTCAAGTGCTATGGCACCTTGGGCTGACCATATTGATGCAATCATGACAAAGGCACACCAATGGTTATACTTCATTCGGAGTTTGAAGAGATTTGGCATGTCACCAAACACTGGCAAATTTCTGCGGATGTACCATGGTGAGCACTCTGACTGGTCTGGTGTAGAGGTGCCAATGTATAGGATCGTAAAAAGGCTCTGTAGGGTTGTGGAGTCAGCCATTTCCATCATGGACACAACACTCTCCGGCATTGAGGACATCTTCCAAAGGCACTGACTCAAGAAGGTGGAATCTATTCTTAAGGCCCCTCACGAGGGATGAGTTCTCTTCTTACAAACATCAAGGAGGAACTACAGTATCCTGAAGAACCAGGCTCAACATTTTTAGGAACAGCTTCTTCCCCTCTGTCATTGGATTTCTGAACGCTTTGAACCCTTGAACACTACCTCACTTTTTCTCCTTTGCACTATTTTATTGTTTGATTGTAACATTCAGTATAGTAATTGTTATGCCTACACTGTACTGCTGCCACAAAACAACAAATTTCATGACCTGTGTCAGTGGCAATCAACCTGATTCAGATTATAACTTTAACACGTTTACGTCTGTGCCTCCATCATTAAAATAAGCCTGAGATTCAGAATGAATTCAGTTGCAGAGTTTATACTTATACTTTATACTTTATTGTCGCCAAACAATTGATATCAGAACGTACAATCATCATAGCGTTATTTGATTCTGTGCTTCCCGCTCCCTGGATTACAAATCGATAGTAAATATTACAAATTTAAATTATAAATCATAAATAGAAAATAGAAAAATGGAAAGTAAGGTAGTGCAAAAAAACTGAGAGGCCGGTCCGGATATTTGGAGGGTACGGCCCAGATGCGGGTCAGGATCCGTTCAGCAGTCTTATCACAGTTGGAAAGAAGCTGTTCCCAAATCTGGCCATACGAGTCTTCAAGCTCCTGAGCCTTCTCCCGGAGGGAAGGGGGACAAAAAGTGTGTTAGCTGAGTGGGTCGTGTCCTTGATTATCCTGGCAGCACTGCTCCAACAGCATGCGGTGTAAAGTGAGTCCAAGGACGGAAGATTGGTTTGTGTGATGTGCTGCGCCGTGTTCACGATCTTCTGCAGCTTCTTCCGGTCTTGGACAGGACAACTTTCATACCAGGTTGTGATGCACCCTAGAAGAATGCTTTCTACGGTGCATCTATAAAAATTAGTGAGTGTTTTAGGGGACAAGCCAAATTTCTTTAGTTTTCTCAGGAAGTAAAGGTGCTGGTGGGTCTTCTTGGCAGTGGACTCTGCTTGGTTGGACCAAGTCAGGTCATTTGTGATATTGACCCAGAGGAACTTAAAGCTTTTGACCTGTTCCACTTGCGCACCACCGATGTAAGTTGGGTCGTGCGGTCCGCTACTCCTTCTGAAGTCAACAACCAATTCCTTCGTCTTACTGACGTTGAGGGATAGGTTATTGTCTTTGCACCATGCCACCAGGTTCTTAATTTCCTCTCGGTACTCAAACTCATTATTACCCGAGATACAGCCTACAATTGTTGTGTCATCAGCAAACTTATATTATTGAGTCCAATTATTTACTCCAATGATGCTGCACAATGTATTCCCTTGAAAGCGTCCATGAAGGCTCTTTTCAGGATCAAACAAATGCATATAAACAATTATTAAATAAATTGTAATGTATTTTTCCTAAATTTCATTGCTTAGTGCTATATTTTTGGGAGTGCAAGATTTGTGTGAAAATTGATTACTAGCATCATTTTAGCAGCTCCATTGTGGTGTGGAACACTATTGAGGTACTCGTGACTTGTGTAAGAAGGCCCCTAGATGTTAGTCAGAGGGCAATCAAGAACTGATTTCTCAATTGTGACTGAAGATTATAATGCAGGTTTTGTAAACTTGAAAGATGGTGTTGGTTAAAGAAGCTTCACTTTTTGGGCAGTTGTTGAATTGCCCAGCAGAGAAGCAAGATGTTGAATCATTATGGATAATCCTGATGCTATCCATCTAACATGAGGGCCCTGTTCTTTTGGACATATTGAGACGATCCAACCACTGTGCTCCTTCATTGAGATGTGTGCTACCTACTCCATTGTCTACCTTTTAGAGACCACTGTTTTAAGAGCCCGTATGGCAAGAGATTGAACTTCAAGGTTTCGTCTTCAAGATCCACTCTGGTGTTAGCTTATAGTTTCTGTCAGTAATTGTGCAGATGGTGTACATTTTAATGCCACTTTATTCTGCACCAATGTATGTTGGAAATTTTCATCTTTCCATGAGAAAGCAATTCACTCACTGCAGCTTTTTGAAGATCTGAAAAAAAAAATCTCACCCTACAAATCCAAGTTTATTCCATTATTCCCAGGATACTCTTGTCAAAAAAGGTGCAACAGCCTGTCAGGCAGCATCTCTAGGAAGAGGTGCAGTCGACGTTTCAGGCCGAGACCCTTCGTCAGGACTATGAAGGGTCTCGGCCTGAAACGTCGACTGCACCTCTTCCTAGAGATGCTGCCTGGCCTGCTGCATTCACCAGCAACTTTTATGTGTGTTGCTTGAATTTCCAGCATCTGCAGAATTCCTGTTGTTTGCAACAGCCTGTTAATCAATTGCAGGATAATTAGATGTTTATAATGTATCTACTCCTAACACTTTAGTTACTGGCTTTTGTACCTTAAATCAAGAACATTTGTCTGCTGCTGTGACTAATTCAATTTTACAATTTGAATGAGTCACACTAGCCAATCCAAGCTGGTTTCATTATGTCTGTTATGTAATATTTTTTCCCCTTTTTAGCAAATCTCTGCTTATCTCTATTCATTACATTAGTGTGCACTCTTTACTTCTGTAGTTGCCTTTTTGAATTTCTTGTCCTTTGCCCCATCTTGCGCTCTAGTTTTTAAACGCAGTCTTGCCTTGTCAGAAATGCCAATTCATGCCTCACTTTGAGGAGCTCAGTATGAGATCTAGGACAGTATTGAGAAAGCTTGGCTCTATCAGAGGCAGAAGTAAGTTTTGATGTCTATTCCATGCTATGTGATGGCTGTAAAACACTATGACACTACTTGAAGGGAAAAAAACAGGAGAATTCTCTTTGTCTTTTGGGTAATTGCTCAACTAATGTTTAACAGACATTTGGACAGACACCTGAACAAGCATAGAATGGAGGGATGCAGATTACGTGCTGGCAAGTGGGATTACTTAGATTAGTATCAGAGTGGCACAGATCTGCTTGTACGCTCTACTGTTCTTTGTTCTAATCTTGCGAGAAAATTAAGCTTGTCACGTGCATATTTGTTCAGTATTCAGTTTGTCCTCAGATCATGAATGGAATGGTATGTGGAAAACCTCCCTCTATTTTCAGCTCCCACTTCGCTCACCAACTTTTGTTCTTCCTCTCACCCATCTATTTATCCTCTCTTGTTCATTAAGTTTGTCTTGGGGCTGCTGTGGCCCGCATCTTGTCAAAATAATGTGCAGGTTGTTGGCACTCACTCACTGCTGTTTATTCTTTAAATGAGGCCGTGGTTTAAGAAGAAGACAGATGTTCAATTAAATGCAGAAATTCAAAGGCATGGCTGTGGAGCAGTTGGTTCCCCTGTGCCTCTCTCCATTGCAATGAATTGGATTCTGATGTTCTGTATTAGTGTAGCAGATGCAACCAAAACTTGGAATGTTTGCTTACCCTGTAAGAGTCTGAGACTAATAGTTAATTAACAAAATAGGCATCTCATTCTTTCATGATTTAATTTTTGTTGCATTTTTGAAACACAAGCTTTTTTTGTAACTTTCTCTTCATCTTCAAAGTTCAAAGTAAATTTATTATCAAAGAGCATATATGTCACCATATACTACCCTGAGATTCACTTTCTTGCAGGCATTCACAGTAGAACAAAGAAATACAATATAATCAATGAAAAATTACATACTGACAAGCAACCAATGTGCAAAAGAAGAGAAACTGTACAAATACATAAATAAATAAATAAATAATACCAAGAACATAGATAGATAGATATACTTTATTGATCCCGAGGAAAATTAGGTTTCGTTACAGCTGCACCAACCAAGAATAGAGCATAAATATAGCAATACAAAAACCACAATCAATCAAACAACAATATGTAAACTATGCCAGATGGAAATAAGTCCAGGACCAGCCTATTGGCTCAGGGTGTCTTTCCCTCCACGGGAGGAGCTGCAAAGTTCGATGGCCACAGGCAGGAACAAACTCCCATGATGCCCAGTGTTGTATCTCGGTGGAATATGGCCGGAGTCCAACAGCAAAAAGTTCAATATCCGGTCTACAAACACGTTCCTCGATTGTAATGTGACCAGGATTGCACCATCTGTTGCTAACCAGAGCAGCAAGCCCCCAACTCCTTTATGCTTACCGCTCTCAATGCACTTCCGGTCAACCCGAACAGTCTGGAAGCCCTCCATGGAAAAGTTTTGGTCGGGTATGTCCTTGTGCAGACACGATTCAGTAGAACACATAACACTGCGCTCCCGGAATGTTCTCTGACGCCTGGCTAGCGCCGTCAACTCGTCCATTTTATTACCCACCGAACTGCTCTTCTCCATAAGTCTCTGTTGTCTCGACCCAGTCCTCTTTCCTCGCCTTTGTGATCCCCCTCTGCATCCTCTATGTGTTTTCCTCCAGATTTCAGCAGAGGTGTCCGCCGCTCTGTTCGCTAAACCAGCCGGCATAAGCACAATCAGCTGGTCCCTGGAATAAACAATGCGACCATGCTTCTGCCCCACTAATGAGACATGTCTGAATGTAACTATTTCCAGCGCTAAAAACCCAAATAAGAACACGAACTACAGAGACCTTGAAAATGAGTCCTCAGGAATCTTAATCCAATGTCCTTCTTTTTCTGGGATAAACTGAACACTAAATTCACCCACTCTAAATTATAATCCTCCTCTGCATTCGTGCTATTTATTTCACACTCTTTCAAATAAATCCACTCACTACCATCCTAGACCCCTAGATTCCATCACTATGACATTATCTGGTTATATAAGCAAAATCTGAAAATGATGGAAATATTTAATTGGTCAGGGGATCTGAAGACTATGGTTGTAGTGTCTCTTTCCCAGTGCTGGATTTGTTGTCTGTATTTGTCTCAGTGTTCAATTGATAACTGAAGGCCTATATCCTGAACAAACTGGACCCAAGCATTGGCCAAATCACTAATGCATGATAGAGAAGCATGGATGATTCAGAACGCCCTGCCCAAAATTTTACCTGAAAGTAGTTGGAAAAAGTCCTGTGCTCAGCTTTGTTTGTTTGTCAGTGTTTTTAAATAACTGAAATTGAGAATTATTTTGGAAGTATAAAAGTCCTGAATAATTATTTCTGGTTCATATATTCCATAGAATGTAATATGACTATATCTTCATTCCTCTGCAACCTGAAATCCCCAAAATTGAATCAATGGACTCTTCTTGCTCCTGGAATAGGGTATGAGAGAAGCTTTGTCAGCATACTTGCTGGGGCATCTCAGCAAAATAAGTGTTCTGCTTTTGGATTTAGTGGATGATTGACTGTGAAATACTCTGACAGTTTGGTCCAAATTTGCAGGGATTTTCCAGTAAAACCTGGTGACTTGAAATTAGGTTGGAAGTATTTGTAGAGAAATGAAGTAGTGACCCCAATCTTCCTGAGAATTGGTGGCAGCCTCATGTCAAAAACCTAGCTATCAGAGAGCTTGGGTCTTGTGCATAAATGTAATACTTCCTAAGAGATGCTTGGTGAGTTTTCTTTCAACATTGCACTCTTTGTGGAGTTCCAATTTATCAGAATTGACCAGAAATTGCACTTGAGTATTCCATTCATTTCACTGGAGAGGAGAGAGACATGTTTTGGGTAAAACTCAATATTTTCAATTTTATTTTAATTTTTTGACAGGGTTTCTAGTACTTTCATGTTTCTTGGTATGATTCACTTGTAATCAATTTGAATTTGAGTCATTGATGACTTTTCAAATAGCTTCAGAATAGGGTTTATTATCACTGGCATAAGTCATTAATTTTATTCTTTTGTGACAACAGTACAGTGCAGGACATAAAACCCTAGTTCCAAGTTCAAAGTAAATGTATTATCAAAGTACGTATATGTCACCATACACTACACTGTGATTCTTTTTCTCGTGGTCATTCGCAGCAATTTCAAAGAAACACGATTGAATCACTGGAAAACCACACACAACAAATACAGGCAAACAAGCAATGTGTGAAAGATGACAAACTGTGCAAGTACAAAAAGAAAAATAATAATAATAGGTAAATAAGAAATAAATATTGAGAACATGAATTGTAAAGTCTTTAAAGGTGAGTCCATAGGTTATGGAATCAGTTCAGTGCTGAAGTGAGTGAAGATGTGGAACCTAAGGTTCTTAGATTATGAGAGAACACTCAGTCCTCTTTTATTGTCATTTAGAAATGCATACATGCATTAAGAAATGATACAATGTTTCTCCAGAGTGATATCACAGAAAACAGGACAGACCAAAGACTAACACTGACAGAACCACATAATTATATAGTTACAGCAGTGCAAAGCAATACCATAATTTGATAAAGAACAGACCTTAGGCACAGTTAAGAAAAAGTCTCAAAGTCCCGAGTTGATCGATTCCCGAGTCCCCGATATCAGGCAGCAAAGGGGAGAAACTCCCTGCCATAAACCTCTTGTACCTCCTTCCTGATGGCAGCAGTGAGATGATAGCATGGCCTGGATGATGGATACTGATTTTCTGTGACAGTGCTCCGTGTGGTTGTGCTCAATGGTGGGAAGGGCTTTACCTGTGACAGACTGGACTGTATCCACTAATTTTTGTAGGCTTTTCTGTTCAAGAACATTGGTGTTTCCATACCAGGCCATGATGCAACCAGCCAATATACTCTCCAACGTGCATCTATAAAAAATTGTCAAAGTTTTAAATTATAAAAATAATAAATGGTGAAAAAGTAAAATAGTGAGGTAATGTTCATGGATCATTCAGAAATATGATGGCAGAGAAGAAGATGTTCATGTCTCAGACTCCTGATCTTGGTGATAGTAGTGAGAAGAGGGCATGTCCTGGATGGTGAAGTTCCTTAATGCTGCTTTCTCGAGGCACTGCCTTTCAGAGGTGTCCACAATGCTGGGGAGGTTTGGCCCTGTGATGGAACTGGCTGAGTCTGCAATCCTTTCCAGCCTCTTTCAATAATGCATTTCAAAGCCTCGATATCAGTGCTTGATAGCAATTGTGGCTGGATAGATATAGGCACGTAGTGTACCTTGTTATCAATCTGGTTCAGATTTTCAGTGTGAGGGGCTTTTTAGCCCTGTCACGTGATATTCTTTACAACTGGCACACTGCTAAGCAGGTGTGCCGAACAAAATCGGAACTGCTTTGTCACTGCTAAGGGACTACTGCAGGTCCATTGGGGAAGGAACCCCTGCTTATTACTGTCCAGAAATTCTTGCCCATTGCATTTGTTTATTTCTCCACAGGAGATATCAAATCTGATATTTTTAGTTTTTTTTATTGCAAATTCCCAGTATCTAAAGTATTTTGATGTTATTGCCTCACACTTCTAGCAGATTTCCAAAGAAAATATTAGACCTAACTGGGCAAAGAAAGGTTTAGTAAAAGTCATTAGATCCTCTAGATCTGCAAATCATTGACCCGATAATGGCTATTAGTCACAAGGTTGGGTTCAAGCCCTATTTCACTGTTCGACCGCGTAATTTAGGCTGATCCTCAGGTCTACATTGGCAGCAGTTTTCAGACCACTTCCAAGCTTTATCTCTGTAATCTACGCAAAAATATTAATGGGTTATTTGTTATTTCTGAGATCTTGCTGTATGCAAATAACTGTCTCTATTTTCAAATAATGGTGAAAATTGCATCTGAAATGATTTTTCAGAAATGAAGCATTTTAAATTTTAAAAATTATTAAAATTAATGTCTACCTCTCCTCCATTCCCCCCTCAAAAAAATATTTCTTTTCCAATTCTCCTCATTTCTTTTTTTTCCCCAAGATGACATGTTTTTATAAAGCTCAAGGTATTATATGATGTCAATTTCTACCTAACAGGCAAGTTGAGAACATGCTGTACTCTGATTTGATAGAGTATAAAAATTCAATTGCAGTGCTAGATGACTGATGGAGTACTGTAATAACAGTGATGTGTAAAAACTCTTTTGACTGATATTCTGTCTGTTCCAAAATCTTCTAGTGTTGAAACCAGTCCTTATTTGAACTCGTTGAAGGAAGATACAGCTCACAGCTAAACACACTGTTCTTCATTTTACACCCAGTTTATTTAGCGTGCTGGATGATTATTGTGATTTTGCTGCTCCTTACTACATCTTACTTGCTATTACACTCAGTGGCCACTTTATTAGGTACCCGTCATTAAAGACCTCAACCACCCAGGAGATATCCTGTTCTTATTGTAACCATAGGAGGTACAGAAGCTTGAAGGCACGCACTCAGTGATACAGGAACAGCTTCTTCCCCTCCACCATTTGATTTCCGAATGGACATTGATCTCATGAACACTACCTCACTACATTTTTATTTATTTTATTTTGCACTATTTATTTTAACATAACTATATACTTAATGTAACTCAATTTTTTCTGTATATTTATTTACCATCTAATTCATTGTACTGCTGCCATAAAGTTAACAAATTTCAAGAAAAAGGTGATATTAAATCTGATTCTGACCTCCTGTACTCAATAAAGTGGCCACTGAGTGTATGATCATGGTGTTCTGCGGCTGTAACCCATGCACTTCGAGGTTTGACGTGTTCAGACATGCTCTCCTGCACACTACTGTCTCCTTCCTGTCTGCTCAACCAGTCTGGCCATCCTCCTCTGACCTCTCTCATTAGCAAGACAATTTTGCCAGTAGAACTTCTGCTCTTCTGTTTCTCACACCATTCTTTGTAAACTCCGATGACTGCCGTACATGAAAATCCCAGAAGATCAGCAGTTTCTTAGATAGTCAAACCATCCCCTTCTGTCACCAACAATCATTCCACGGTCAAAGTCATTGAGATCACATTTCCTCCCTATTCTGATGTTTGGTCTGAACAACAACTGAACCACTTGACATATCTTCTGACCTTCAACTTTGGGCCAATATAAAAAGGGTAAATCTTGGAACTGTAAACAGAGAAACCAGCATTTGTTTCAGGTTGATGACTTCTTGTAGAATATAGGAAATAGGAGCGAGTGTAGGTTATATGGCCCTCTTGAATCTGCTCAGCCATTCTTCAAGGTTATGGCAAATCTACCACTGTATGTTTTTCCGACACTATCAATATGTCTTCTGATTTCATTATATATGTGAAGAAATACCTCTTCATGTCATTTCTAAATGGCCCATCCCTTATTTTGAATCTGTGCCTGGTTGATTTTAGACGGCTCAACTAATGGAAACCTCCTTTCTGTGTTGAGCCTGAGATGTCCTGTCAGAATTTAGCAAATTTCAATGAGATCTCCTTTGATGCTTCTAAATACTCAAAGCCAATCCCACATTAAATCACTCCTAATACAGAGTAACATGCTGTTCCTGGAACTCACTGCAAGAGTCTTTACTGAACTTGTAGATGAGCTCAATGGTGGGGAGGGTTTTACCTGTGATAGACTTGGTTGCATGCACTACTTTTTGTAAGCTTTTCCATTCATAGGAATTGGTGTTTCCATACCGGGCAGTTATGCAACCCGTCGGCATACTCTGCACTGTGCGTTCATAGATGTTTGTCAAAGTTAGTACGGTAATAGAGATTACTGTAGTGTTTTGTTCTTCTATACTTGCATGTTGCCATTCAGTGACTTGTTTACAAGCACACTTAGTTCCGTTTTTAAAAATCACCATCACCCAAATTCTTACCTCTTAACAAATACTCTTTTGTATTCACATTTTTCATCTGCCATATTTTCACCAACTTGTTTATCTTATGCCTACTCACCAGGTCTCTATGTCCATCCCTTCATTCATTGTTCTCCCAGTTCGAGATTCTCAGCGAAATTGGAAGTATGATATTTAGTTCCCTCAAAATATAGATTGTAAATACAGTACTGCTAAAGTGTCTCAGCCTACAATGTTGACTGTTTATTCTTCTCTATAGATGTTGCCTGACCTGTTGAGTTCCTCCAGCATTTTGTGTGTTTCTCTAGATTGTAAATAGCTAGGGGCTATATATCAAACCCTTGCAATATTGTTTAAAATCGCAAACTGCCTGGCCAAAAACTTCCATCTACCTCTGCTTTCTGTCCAAAAAAACAACTTGTGTTGATTGAAGCAAAGAAGGTTTCAGCCTCTACTTTAGAGATTTCCCAAGTCTGAGGTTAAGGTGCAAGTTATGTAGTAAATGTTAAACATGAGAAAGTCTGCAGATGCTGGAGATCCAGGGCAACACACAAAATGCTGGAGGAACTCAGCAAGTTGGGCAGCATCCACGGAAATGAATAAACAGTTGATGTTTCAGGCTGAGACTCTTCTCCAGTCCTGATGAAGGGTCTTGGCTGTTTATTCATTTCCATTGATGCTGCCTGACATGCTGAGTTCCTCCAGCATTTTGTGTGTGTTGCCCTACAATAAGTGATGCTTGTTCAGGTTACCCCACGAGTGGTTTGTCAGTGAATATCAACTTCCAAAGTCAAAGATGAGGTTATTGTGAAATGCGCAAGTGCATGTGTACACAGATGCAGTGGTAAAACTTAATTGCAGCAGCATCACAGGGGCTTAGCATCAGATAAGTTGCATTTGCAAGAAAGAAAAACATATATTAAACATAAATTATACAGAATTTTACAAGAAAGAACAACAAAAAGCCCATTGTAGTGCAAAGTGCTCATAATATTCTAGTGATCGGGGTTTTGCAGTTGGTTCAAGAACTGAATGGTTGAGGGGAAGTAGCTGTTCATGATCCAGGTGGTGTGGGACTTGAAGCTTTTGTATCTCCTGCATGATAGCGTCCGCAATTAGAAACAAAAGCAAAGTGTTGCAATTGCTGGAAATCTGTACAAAGGATATGGAGGAAGAAACTGAGTGAACCAAGTTTAATTCTTTTACCTGCCAGCTGAGCTCATTTGAACAAAGTTGGCTTCACTTTGAGCTGTGTACATCAGGTAATATACAGTTGAGGATCTGTTACAAGAGGCAAAGCTGTGTCAGATTGGTGGGGGGGGGAGGTTAGGAAATGTACTATACAGGAGATGTTCATCAGAATGAAAATAAAGGTGAACTTTCTTATTCAATTTTTTTGTGAGGCAACATACATCAAAGTTGCTGGTGAATGCAGCAGGCCAGGCAGCATCTCTAGGAAGAGGTACAGTTGACGTTTCGTGCCGAGACCCTTTGTCAGGACTAACTGAAGGAAGAGCTAGTAAGAGATTTGAAAGTGGGAGGGGGAGGGGAAGATCCAAAATGATAGGAGAAGACAGAAGGGGGAGGGATGGAGTCAAGAGCTGGACAGGTGATTGGCAAAAGGGATATGAGAGGATCATGGGACAGGAGGCCCAGGGAGAAAGAAAAGGGGGAGGGGGGGAGAAAACCCAGAGGATGGGCAAGGGGTATAGTCAGAGGGACAGAGGGAGAAAAAGGAGAGAGCGAGAGAGAAAGAATGTGTGTATGTAAATAAATAATGGATGGGGTACAAGGGGGAGATGGGGAATTAGTGGAAGTTAGAGAGGTCAATGTTCATTCCATCAGGTTGGAGGCTACCCAGACGGAATATAAGGTGTTGTTCCTCCAATCTGAGTGTGGCTTCATCTTTACAGTAGAGGAGGCCGTGGATAGACCTATCAGAATGGGAATGGGATGTGGAATTAAAATGTGTGGCCACCGGGAGATCCTGCTTTCTCTGGTGGACAGAGTGTAGGTGTTCAGCAAAACGACCTCCCAGTCTGCGTCGGGTCTCGCCAATATATAGAAGGCCATATCGGGAGCACCGGACGCAGTATATCACCCCAGCCGACTCACAGGTGAAGTGTCACCTCACCTGGAAGGACTGTCTGGGGCCCTGAATGGTGGTAAGGGAGGAAGTGTAAGGGCATGTGTAGCACTTGTTCCGCTTACAAGGATAAGTGCCAGGAGGGAGATTAGTGGGGAAGGATGGGGGGACGAATGGACAAGGGAGTCGCGTAGGGATCGATCCCTGCGGAAAGCGGGGGGGGGGAGGGAAAGATGTGCTTAGTGGTGGGATCCCGTTGGAGGTGACAGAAGTTACGGAGAATAATATGTTGGACCCGGAGGCTGGTGGGGTGGTAGGTGAGGACCAGGGGAAACCTATTTCTAGTGGGGTGACGGGTGGATGGAGTGAGAGCAGATGTGCGTGAAATGGGGGAGATGCGTTTGAGAGTGGAGTTGATGGTGGAGGAAGGGAAGCCCCTTTCTTTAAAAAAGGAGGACATCTCCCTCGTCCTGGAATGAAAAGCCTCATCTTGAGAGCAGATGCGGTGGAGATGGAGGAATTGCGAGAAGGGAATGGCATTTTTGCAAGGGACAGGGTGAGAAGAGGAGTAGTCCAGATAGCTGTGAGAGTCAGTAGGCTTATAGTAGACATCAGTAGATAAGCTGTCTCCAGAGATAGAGATATTTTTGTGAGACATCTTGAATTATTGTAATCTCCTTTGTGTTTCTGAGTGAATATATTTCTTTAAAGAGCTGAAACTAATTAGAGAATCCATAAACAGATATGGCTTTGACTAATCTGGGGGAATTAAAAAAAGTGAATGCATAAATAATTAGTTTATATTTAGACCATAAGGCAAAGGAACAGAAGTCAGCCATTTGACCCATCGAGTCTGCTCCGCCATTTTATCATGAGCTGATCCATTCTCCCATTTCGTCCCACTCCCCTGCCTTCTCACCATAACCTTTGATGCCCTGGCTACTCAGATACCTATCAATCTCTGCCTTAAATACACCCAATGACTTGGCCTCCACTGATGCCCGTGGCAACAAATTCCATAGATTCACCATCCTCTGACTAAAAAAATTTCTTCGCATTTCTGTTCTGAATGGGTGCCCTTCAATCCTTAAGTCACGCCCTCTCGTACTAGACTCCCCCATCATGGGAAAGAACTTTGCCACATCCACTCTGTCTGTGCCTTTCAACATTCGAAATGTTTCTATGAGGTCTCTCCTCATTCTTCTAAATTCCAAGGAATACAGTCCAAGAGCAGACAAACGTTCCTCATATGTTAACCCTCTCATTCCCAGAACCATTCTAGTGAATCTTCTCTGTACCCTCTCCAACGTCAGCACATCCTTTCTTAAATAAGGAGACCAAAACTGCCCACAGTACTCCAAGTGAGGTCTCACCAGCGCCTTATAGAGCCTCAACATCACATCCCTGCTCCTATACTCTATTCCTCTAGAAATGAATGCCACCATTGTATTCGCCTTCTTCACTACTGACTCAACCTGGAGGTTAACCTTAAGGGAATCCTGTACGAGGACTCCCAAGTCGCGTTGCATCTCAGAACTTTGAATTCTTTCCCCATCTAAATAATAGTCTGCCCGTTTATTTTTTCTGCCAAATTTCAATATTTCATCATCTATCAAGTGCATTGTGATTTGATTGGCAGATGTAAGCTATTTGTATCCACACTCACTGTTTCAAGAGAAGCATCCTTCCCTCCACCACCAGATTTCTGAATGGTCCATGAATACTCCCTTACTATATCTCTTTTACACTTTTCAGTTATTTTTTGCAACTTGGAGTAATTTTAATGTCTTGCATTATACTACTGCCACAAAGCAACATATTTTACAATGTGCCTGTGATAAGGAACCTGAACACGAGGAAATCTGCAGATGCTGGAAATTCAAGCAATACACACAAAATGCTGGTAGAACGCAGCAGGCCAGACAGCATCCATAGGAAGAAGCACAGTCAACATTTTGGGCCGAGACCCTTTGTCAGGACCTGTCCTGATGGTCTCAGCCTGAAACGTTGACTGTGCTTCTTCTAATGGATGCTGTCTGGCCTGCTGCGTTCCACCAGCATTTTGTGTGTGTTATAAGAAACCTGATTCTGGTTCTGATGAGTCCCTTTCACAAACTCTGGATATCCCAAGCACCTTGCAGTCCATGGAATTGTTTTAAAAATACTGTATGTTTTTCCCATTTTGCAGTTGATTTGACAGCCAGTTTGCACAGTGAACTCTTTCAAAAAGAAATGAAATAAACAATCAAAAAAAAAGTTTTTATTTTGTACCAATCACAAATGAGAAACCCTGCAGATGCACAAAATGCTGGAGGAACTCAGCTGTTTTTTTTATTGTGGATTTGGATCTTTAAGTTGTATATGGGAATGTATGGATTGACTTGATGGAAATGCTGTTTAATATTGTGATCAAAGTATGGCACAACATCAGGATTGTACTCACAATTCTGCCACTTGGCCAAGGCTGATCTTGTTAGTACTCATTGATTACAAGAATCTTTAAGTATCCCATTTCAAATAGCCATTTCACTTTCCTATTTAAAGGCCGCATGGTCTCTGAGTAGTTATTGACATGGATCAGCCAACTGGTTAGTGAGCACTCTTGGTTGTTCGGGCATATGTCTGTGTACGTGTCTGCATAAACCTATGTGGCCAATGTAGAGGCTTTAGGGGTAGTGAATAGGGCAAGTGCTGGGCAGAGTTCTGAACTGAAAAACCTTGCATACTTTGTAACACTCTGAAGTAATGTTATTTTTCCAATTTCTTTTAGCCTTGGATGTGCTATTGCTAACTGGGATTGGTTAACACCACACAAGAAGAACAGCCATGGTGTATAGCAAAAGTGGTGTATGCAGTAGATGTGGCAGGCGGAATGGGGAAGAGGAATTATAGAAGAGCAAATGTGGTTTCCTGTGTGTCCTAAAGATATTTACTGTTGAATCAGTTTGGGGAAGAAAGTCTTATTTTACTTGTCAGTCTAATTTTTAAAATATTAACATTGCCTAACTCAAACCCACCACTTTTGGAGGCTAAAATTACTCCCAAAGCTTTTCTGTTTGAAGTTTTTGCCAATCATTCAGATTGATGTGGCATGACAGTCATATACTGCCAGAAATAGATTTCAGCAGAATAATTTATACCCAACGTTATTCTGAGACCATCAAACCTAACATTTTCCTATTAAAATTTTAGAATGAACTGTTAAGCTCCATCCTGTGTGGTGAGCTTCACAATCTGGGAGTTATTGAGATCGCTGCTACTCAATGGACCTTGAATGTTTGTATCTAATTCTTTTTCCACTATTTTGACATAAGCATTAACCCATTTAAAATAATGACCTAAAAATTTGACCATGGTATTTTTCCAGTATTAGAACTATATATACTAGTAGGTTCAGAAAAACTTTTTTTTCAATAAACTGTCTTAAATATATTGCAAAGCTACACTAATGGGCTTCCTCTGTTTTAGGACCAGTAGGGTGTTAGGACTTGATCTTCCCGTGTAATCTGCACCTTTCCTCAAACAATATCTTTGGAAAGTAGCCCTTCAAGTACCACAGTACCATTTCTAGATCACCAGTCACTCTGCATCTCCGGTCATTAGTGCCTGCTTCGGGTGCTAAGTGTGCCTTTTGGTTTTCCATACACATGTACACACTTGAAGCCTGAATTCTGCCAGTTGCCATATGGGAGAAACCCTAAGACATATGTAGTGAGAGCCTGTCGCACACATGCAGAGCTGAATAGTCATATTGCTAATCAGCCGACAACCTTGATGATGCTCTACTGTTTTTGAGCTTGAAACTCCAGCTAATGCACTCCATTTCAGTTTGGGATGCCCATCACCCAGTATGTACTCTCTTCTCACTGCTGCAATCAGAAAGAAGGTACAGGAGCCTCAGAAATTACACCAGCAAGTTCAGGAACAGTTACCACCCATTAGCTGTCAGGCTCTTGAACCAAAGGGAATAACTTCACTCAACTTCACTTGTCCCATCATTAAAATGTTCCCACAACCGAAGAACTCACTTTCAAGGATTCTTCATCTCATATTTTCAATATTTATTGCTTATTTATTTATTATTATTATCTCTTTCTTTTTGTCTTTTCACAATTTAGTGTTTTGCACACTGGACGAACGCCTAAGTTAATGCGATTTTTCACTGATTCTGTTGTGGTTATTATTGTATGGAATTATTGAGTATGTCTGCAAGCAAACAAATCCCAGAATCATATAGGGTGACATGTATGTACTTTGATAATGATTGCTGAGTGATGTTGCTCTGATTTACAGGATTCTGAACAAACCTGCTGGTTTTTGTGTGTGGACACTCCATTTGTAGTACTGGATAATAACAAAGTAAACTGCTGAGAGTGAGGCTGTGGTGGACACTTGGCCGAAGGATATTATCAGCCTAGCATATTCAGGAAGCACATTGTCCCATCTGAACCTCAGAAGGAATAATATTTGATCATAAAGATATGCTGGGTGAAATCTGTCAGCTGTCACACCCATAGCCTGTGCAAGGACTGAATTGTCAGAGGAGCTTAAAGTGACAGTTGTATGGCAGTGTAGCAGTTAGCACAATGCTTTACCGTGCCAGATGCAAGATTGAGGTTCTGTTCCTGTCGGGAAGTTATTCTGTTCTCCCTGTGACTGTGTGGGGTCCTTTGAAGTGCTCTGATTTCCTCCCATATTCCAAAGATGCACAGTTATGGTTAGTGAGTTGTGGGCATGCTACACTGGCACTGGAAGCATGGCAACTCGTGTGGGCTGCTAGGCACAACACTTGCTGATTTGATTTGACACGAGCGACGCATTTCACTCTGTTTCGATGCGCATGTGACAAATAAAGCTAATCTCTCAATTATATTTTTAGATCTGTTTTTGGACTGGCACTGGAGTTGGGTATAGCATTTTGCAGTTTGCTGTTTCCTGTTGTGTAAGGGAAATCTTGGAAACACTATTCTAAAGGAGCCCCTCCATTTAGTCAGTCCTGACGTAATCTTGGGAGCTAGGTAGCTTGTTGACTTTGTACGAATTGCTGGCATCATTATAATGCAGGATGCAATTGAGTACAACCATAGTGCTCTGACTGTGGCAATGTTAGCTAAATTACCAAGAAATGTAATAGTTTAGCCTTGACTGAGCTCAGGCAGTGAATTATACAGAACAGTGTCTGGCATCCTTGCTGCAGTCATTGTGTGTTTAATCTTTGCCATTCTGCTGTGATTATTGCATTTGAATGGTAGAGCAAAGGTTGGCTTCTGACTAATGAAGGTATCTGGTAATGACATGGTTTTTTACCCCAAGGTGCATGTGTTGGAGAAAACCCTTTGTCAGCTCAATTGAGTTTCTACACTGCTTCTAAGGCTTGGAAAGAGTCCTGCAGTTCTTGGAAGAGCCAGTGTCAAGATTTGAGAACATAGAACATTACTGTACAGTACAGGCTCTCTGGGCCACAATGTTGTGTCAATACTTGAATCTACTCTAAGATCTGTCTCGTGTAAGTTCTCGCGAATAAAATGAAGTGAGACATTTTATATTTAAGAAAAACCATAACACATTTTATTGAACTCCCAAACCTGAACACCAAAGTGCGCCAAAAACCCTTAACATAATTATGTCATCATCTCAGACCAGCCTCTTAAAGTGAAACCCCAACGCAAAGTAGGTGGTTGTAAATAATGTACATTCCCACCAGTTACATTACCCTACACTCACCCTTCCCTCTTATGTAACCCCCATTTTTCTATCATCCATGTGCCTATCAGAAAGTTTATTAAACGTCCTTAATTTATCTGCCCCTACTATCACTAAAGGCACGGTACTACACACACCCACCATTCTTTATTTTTAGAAAAAGTTTACCTTTGACATCCCTCCCCTATACTTTGCTCCAATCAACTTAAAATTCTGCTCAGTCATATTAGTCATTTGTATGTCATCATAAACAGTTTCTTCTGCCCCCATCCCTGCAGGGAGCAGTTAAGGAGGAAGAGATTATGCAGCCTAGGATCTATTGTCGCATTAAAAGAAAACTTCCATGTGTGTTGTTAATAACACAGTACCCCATTCACTAAAACTTCCATATGTAACCTTGATATTCATCATGTTATCCACATGGCTGCAATATAAAGCTAAATGATATGGCAAAATAAACATGACATTTGAAATTAATAAATGAACTCAAGTTATATAGAATGTAAACATGGAGTTATCATCCTTGTGCTGAAATACTGGGACAGGCACTGTTACTTCCATGGTTGTGGCTTGGCTGGTGGAATACTGCTGGCTCTTAACAGATGAGACTGCAGGTGACTTTGAGCAGTGCCAGGCCTGTTTGGTGTAGCTTCTCTCTACACTTTACGCATGGGCAGCAACGGTTTAGGCAGACCAGCTGGCTGACAGACAGGGCATGAGCAGAGGTGTGGGGAGATGATGAGAGAGTTGGGTGCCATGAAGCCACTGCCATTTTTCACATTGGATCTCAGCTGCCCGATTAATCTGTCAGAAAGCATGGCTGGAGCATGACTCCTTGAGAATTCCTTTCCAGATAATTCTTTGCTATAATGAAAGCAGCCTGAGCCTTGTGTCATTCTGAGCTTGCATGTAGGGTTCTGGCATGGGGAGTGGAGAGGGATATGGTAAATGGGGGCTATTGCTTGTGCCCTAATGGTAGTTGAGGCAATATCTCTCATGATTGCATCGACAAGTATCTACATTTAGTTGTCTCCCCTGTGCTAGGAAAGAGGGGGATTCACACTCTGTACCAAACAGAGTTCCAGTGAAGAGTGACTATCTGATGGCACTGATACACAAAACATTTCTTGGTGCAGAGTCCACCAGCTTCATTCTGTGACCTCCCTACCAACTTTGTGTAACCTGTGCTTGTACTTGGGTTGTCCTTGGTCCCCCATGTCCAGGTTACAGGTCTCTTCTGCCTGTTAACTCATTTTGTGCATCTCTTGCCCCTATTGCTATCCTTTCATTTAACACAACAAAGTTGCATTGCAACACATAAAGCTCTCCAGATGGAGGATCTTTATTCCATGCATTAACTGTTTCTTTCTCTCCATTGATGCTGCTGGACCCATTGATATTCTGCAGCGTTTTCTGTGTTACTCCAGATTCAAGTATCTGCATTCTCTCATGTCCCCAACTTCCCACTGTTTGAATAGATGGGTGTGTGAAGTTGTCTTAATCACTGTTTTGTTGCTGTCAAGCCTGAACAGGTTGCTGACATTGGGTATGTGAAATGGAAGAAAGGGAATCCTCTGGAGCCTATGTTTGTATTAACACAGGCTGATGTGTGGTCTGGAAGCAAAGATGAACAAGATTAGTTATGAGGATATAGTCATACAAAATGGTTTCAGTTGTGCAACTAGTCTTGCACTAAGCAGTGGGAAACCACCAATGGTTGATAACCACATCCTCTGTGTAAAGAATTGGGTGATAGAGCTACCACTGATAGCTAACTGGCATAATGCGCAAGTTGTGAGGTGTAGGTTTGACCTAAGAAATCCTGACTGTGTATGAGAGTCCAATGTATTAGGCATGAATCCAGGATGAGGATTTTTGGAAGCTGAGTGACGGAATTTGAGGAGGACGGATTGAAAATGAACTCACCAATTTTTGACCACTTGAACTTGTTTAATTCCTTGTGAAACTATATCCAGGTTCTCCCGTCCTGGTATCTGGGCTGACCTTCCGATATTATTCCTTCCTTTTACCTTCTATGCAAATATTTGATGCTTCTTAGTCCCCTGTAAATAGAAGACATCATATCTCTTTTCTAGCATATCTCCTGGCATCAGCTGAAGCCTTGGACCTCACTCTCTCAGAGCCTTCAGTGTTTCTGTGGACAGGTTTACACATTTGGCCGTGTTGTAGTGTAGCGGTAAGTGTAACTCTCCGCAGCGCCAGCGATTGTAGTTCAGTTCCTGCCGCTATTAGTAAGGAGTTTGTACATTCGCCATGTGACCACGTGGGCTTCCCTTGGGTGCTCCAGTTTCTTCCCTCATTCCATGGATGTACAGGTTATTGAAGGTCAATAAGGTATGGCCATACCATGCTGGCAGCAGAAGCATGGTGATGCTTGTGGGCTGCCCCAGCACATATTTGGACTGTTGGTTGTTGACCCAAATGATGCATTTCACTGTATGTTTCGATATACATGTAATAAACCAAGCTAATCTTTATTCAAGATACTCTGGTAGTGAAGTGGATATATGTCCCTACCAAAGGAGGTGTAAGACACTCCATCCCTCCACTAGCCTACAGGTCACCCTTGGGCAAGGTGTAGCACCTGCTTAGCCACCAACCCCCCCCCACCCCAAATAGGGTCACGTGAAGCCATGGAAGAAGGTGGTGGATGGCTTTATGAGCAGCTGGTGCATACCACAAGTCCTGGTTATGTGGCCACTGATACCAGGCAATGTCTGAAAAGTATTGATATGGTTGGGGTCACCCGTCTTGTAAAGACACTGCCCAGAAGGCAGCAGTGGCAAACCACTTCTATAGAAAAGTCTGCCGTGAGCAATCATGGTAATGAAAAGACTGTGTTTGCCCATGTCATATGTCATGGCACATAATGATGATGATGATTATTCAAGATACATTGCTCCCTCTCTATAAAATTTAAACCAATTATTCACTGTTATCTATACTGGTAAGTTGGCTGGTGTTGCTGGAATTGGTTGAATGCTGAAGTAATGTAAGTTAACCAGCTGCATACATGTTGTTCAACTTTATCCTTCCAGAGATTCCCACTGCTTTATTTGGGTACTTTTTAAAGATTAGCTTTATTTGTCACTTGTACATCAAAACATACAGTGAAGTGCGTCTTTGCATCAAATCAAATCAATGAGGATTGTGCTGGGAGCAGCCTGCAGGTTTGCCATACTTCTGGCATGGTAACATAGCAATTTTCCCTCTAATTTGTAATGACCGGTGTGCGCAAAAATCTTGTGCTGTGCAATTATTTCCCCAGCAACAACAAACTGTGAATAATCTTTTCAATAAATACAGCATAAATAAGCCAGTTCTGCAGACAACTCATTGCAAACTCCATGTTGTCAACACCATCCACATCAGAAACTGGAAAAGGAAATGTACGTTCATGGAATATACTTATTATGCCAATGAGGTAGAGGGTGACAATCTTTCGTGCGCAGTTCAAATTCCTTTGTGCGCTAGTTGCAAAAGATGTGTGCCATGCATACCTTAGAGGAAACATTGTAACATAGTGGTTAACACAGCGCTTTATAGTTACAGTGACCCAGTTCAATTCACGCTGCTGTATGTAAGGAGTTTGAACGTTCTCCCCGTGACAGCGTGGGTTTCCTCTACCTATGTCCAAAGATGTACTGGTTGGTAGGTTAATTAGCCATTGTAAATTGTCCTGTGATTAAGCTAGCGTTAAAACAGGGGTGCTGGGCAGTGCAGCTCGAAGGGCCAGAAGGGCCTATTCCACACTATACATCAATAGATCAATAAGCATACTGTACCCACAACTTACTAACCCTAACTTTATGTCTTTGGATTGTGGGAGGAAACCGAAATGCCCAGAGGAGCCCCACACAGTTACGGGGTGAACTTGCATACAGACAATATCAGGAATTGAACCCTGATTGGTCATTGCTGATGCTGTGAAGCGATTGCGCTAATTGCTACCTTATCATGTCATGCATTTGAATTTCCCCTTGTGTGTGTATCCTCTTGTAAAATAACTTAGCAAACCAGGAAGCCTAACCTGATAAGTATTAACAACAAGCTCTGTTCTGCTTTGGGTTTCCAATATCTGCGGTGCTTTAGTTTTGGATTTTTTTTTCTAATTCTTTGCTTATTTTTGTGACTGTGGAAGCTTTTAGCTGCCCAGCAGCTTCCTATGCATGTTACGTGAGAAGACATGAAACCCCTTTTCACTAGGTGTCTCTAGAGATGCCCCTCGCTAATAGCCACTGGACTCAGCTGTGAGAAAACTACTTGTTATATGTTCCATTTGTCTAGGGTGGATATGACCTAGGTCTCACAAAACCCATGAGGGTGGGATGTCTCACCCACCCGAATCCCGATTTGTGTGAATGCTGTGTAACCTACTAATCTCATGCAATCACCCGTTGGCAAGAAATAACACACCGTACACAGCATACAATCATAAAGTATATTTAAAAATGTTAACTTATCCACACAGTTATTACAGAAAAGAAAGAAAAAAACACAAAAGGGCTCACCATGATAAAACAGTCAAATGTGCACATAAATTGGGGCTCATCTTGAAGTTGTCCTTAACTCGCGCAGGACCCTCAGTCCGCATGAAAACACACACCACCTTCCAAATGATGCTCAGTATCGATCTTGAACACACGGGCTCCCCCACAGGAGTATTGGTCCTTCCTCCTTGAAGCCATTCTTCTACACAAAGCACCTTGTGCAACAGGGGCAGCATCCTCAGCCATCTTCCTGCCTGTCTTCTCCCAGCTCCTGCCAAAAAGACCTTGACCTACAACAGTGTCCCTCACAAAAAACCCCCAGCTCAGCATTCTCTAGAATCTTCTTCCAGTTCCACCATCCTGATTGACTGACACAACATTCCTAAGCTGAACATCAAAGCCCAAACAGGCTGAAAGCAGGCTGCTCTTACAGAACTGCTAAAAATGAAATGCCTACAGCATAGCAGTAAAAATCTTAACTAGGGCATTACAAACATTATCTGTGACTCAGGTAAAGGTTAATAGTGGTGCAAGAGCAAATCCCATGGACCCCAGACAGTTACTCCTTCCTGCTTCCTGATTTTTGTTTGGTAATATTTATTTTGGGATCTGGGAAACTGCATGGAAAGACACCCCATTCCCAACAATAATCTTGGTCAAAACAGCTATTGTTGGCATAGAGTGTATTGTTATGTTGCTGTGAAAACCAAGCATCCAGAAAGTTCAAGTTATTTCTGTAGTCTTCTTGATTATTGGCAGAACATGTTCTTTCTAGTCTCTCTTAAACAGGGAAAGATATTGCTGTCCATCTGACAATCTGATGTGCGAGTGAGTATGCAACCTAACATTATTATTAGGAACACAGACATTTAGTAAATTATGCTGATACAATCCTCCCCATAAAGAGATTAATCTGTAATATGATGTGTCATACCAGGTCAGTCAAGAAGATTAAAGAAAATATCAGGCCAAATACCATGCCTTGGGGGAATCCAGCAGTTAACGTATGTCATAATTGTTCTTGGATTACTGTCTGGAACTGTCAGCTGACGTTGAAAGCTAACAGCCATTGAAGCAATCACTCTCAATTATATAGATAGCTTAGGTTTCCTGTTGAGGCTCTGTATCGTATATAATTTGAAAATTATGCTGGGATTCAGCCATGTTAAATCTTTGTCAAATTTCATCCAATCGATATTTTTCTTCATTGAGGCAAAGTCCACAGAATGAGTGATTCACCTTGTATAACTTGAGCAAATTTATCATCTTGTAGAGTGCTACAGCACAGATCCTGGCACTTCAGCTCATCTAGTCCATGCTAAACTGTGATTATGACTAATCCCATTGATCCACAACCCTGCACACCTCCCATCCATGTACTTATCCAGACTTGTCTTAAATGTTGCAATCAAACCAGCATCCGCCACTTCCACTGCCAGCTCGTTTCCACACTCGCACCCCCTTCAGAGTGGAGAAGTTTCCCCTCATGTTCTCCTTAAATATTTCACCTTTCATCATTAACCTTTGCTCTCCAGTTCTAATCTCACCCTGTGTTGATTTTCCATTGATTTTGACGATGGCGATTGTGCTTATGCAGCTCATCTGATGTGTGCTTGGAGGTGACTGTAGAGGCCAATTCCTGAACAGCATGAACATTCATAGTGCGGTCGAGGGAGTTGTCCTGATTCCATAGGCACGGCTGTTGTTGCAGCTTTCCTCTTCTGTTGGGTGGTCTCCAGGTTCACGTGATGTCTAATTTCTAAGATGCTGTGATCAAGTTCAACCAAGGTGTGCCAATCAGTTTTGCCTAATACCCTATGTTCCTGATGCTAGTAAGCAAGCCCACTATGAGCAATGCTGGTTTTCACACAGGTCTACTATGGTTTCTGCTTTCCCGTGATAATTGGCCATAGAACAGCTGCTTGGGGAATCTGGAGTCCTCCATCCGTCTAACATGCCTGGTCCAATGAAATTGTGCTTTCAGGATTACTGCTTCATTACTGGTAATCTTTGCCCAATTGACTTCCAGATTTGTGATATGGTCAAGCCAACCGATATCCATAATGGATCTCAGGCTATGAATGTGGAAGCACCACTCCAGCAGATTGAGTTAATTTTTGTACATGGCCCACGTTTCACAATCATACAGGAGGCTGGTGAGGACAACAAGTTGATCTAGTGGACATCTGGATATTGTGCTAATTTAGAACATGTGGTTGCAGTTTTGACTGCAAAGTCTGGCATTGATTTCTTTATCCAAAGAACCCTCATTGGAGATGACACTGCCAAGGTATTTGAGTTCCTTTACTACCTTCAGTGTTGTGCCTTCAATGGTGATGGAAGGCAGCGTAGCAGCAGATTCACGTGCAGGCTGAAATAAGGTCTCTGTCTTGTCTAGATTGATGGTCGGCTTTTCCAGAATTTAAATGAATAATGGGTTGTTTAGAGGTACTTGGAGACTACCGATTTAAAAAAAAAAGTCCAAGTCAGAATGGTTTCTGCAAAGGAAAATCTTGCCCGACAAATCTGTTTGAGTTCTTTGAGGAAGTAACAAGCAGGGTGGACAAAGGAGAGGCAGTGGATATCATTTACTTGGTTTTCCGAATACATTTGATAAGGTGCCACACGCGAGGCTGCTTAACAAGATAAAATCCTATGGCGTTACAGGAAAGATCTTCGCATAGAGAGCGGAATAGCTGACAGGCAGGAGGCAGCGAGTGGGAATAAAAAGGGCCTTCTCTGGTTAGCTTCTGGTGACGAGTGGTGTTCCTCAGGGTCAGCATTGGGACCACTACTTTTCACATTGTTCATCAGTAATTTGGATAATGGAGTTGATTGAATTGAATTGAGTTTAATTGACTTTATTTCTTACATCCATCGCATACATGGGGAGTAAAAATCTTTACGTTACGTCTCCATCTAAATGTGCAATGTGCAATCATAGTAATTTATAATAATTTATTATCAATAGAACAGTGAATGTAATATGGAGTACCCTCAAGTCAGCGTGAGTTCATCAGTCTGATGGCCTGGTGGAAGAAGCTGTCCCGGAGCCTGTTGGTCCTGGCTTTTATGCTGCAGTACTGCTTCCTGGATGGTAGCAGCTGCAATAGATTCTGGCTGGGATGGCTTGGGTCCCCAATGATCCCATAGGCCCTTTTTACATACCTGTCCTTGTAAATGTCCTGAATCATGGGAAGTTCACAACTACAGATGCGCTGGGCTGTCCGAACAACTCTCTGCAGAGTCCTGCGATTAAGGAATATACAGTTCTCATACCAGGTAGTGATGCAGCTAGTCAGCTTCAACTTCCTTGGCATCCACATCACCGAGCACCTCATGTGGTCTGTGTACACCAGCTGTGTGATGAAAAAGGCACAACAGCACCTCTGCCACAAGGGGCATGACGCATGCCTTGTGTGGTCCATAGTTTGCCTTGGTGGCGCTGAAGAGCATCTTAAAAAAATTGGTGTCATCGTAGCACTGGATTTCTGCATTCTCTCCCACCATTCAGTTCACATTCTGCATAATGCAGTCTGTGCTTGCTTCTGAAAATGTTTGAAGTGATCGCTTTTTGTGATGTTGTTCTGCCATGCGAGAAATGCCTCCTTCTTCTCTTCCAGTATCTCTGTGATATTTCAGTCATTTTCATCAAACCAATCCTGATGAGCTCTTTTTTTTGTCCAAGGGCTGACTTTGCTCATTTCATCACTGGCTTCAGCTAGCTCTAGTCTCACCTAATTTCAGTAGGGAAAAATAAACCACTTCGCATTTATCCTGTGTATACCCTTTTTAATTTTGTATACAAAAGAATTGTACTGTCAATTCTGTATCCAAAATTCACACTGAATTTCTTGAGTGTTGCATGCTGAATATGTTAAAGATATCTAGTATATTTTCCTTGGTACTTTAAGTCGGATTGTGTGAGCAACAGAGTGTTTGCAGACTTACATCATTTACTATTGACAAACTACATTAATTTTAAACACATTAGCTGACCACAATGAATAAGATGCTGCAGATCAGGACTGAGACTTGCCTGCTTAGGTGGTACAACATTTGTGGCAGGTGTTTCACACCTCTGGTGTCTTGAATTCAGTAGTCCTCCCAAGTATAACTAGTGTTCTGTTTCTTGCCCATGTGTTCTTTAATCTTGTCCTACTGAATGCAACAGCAGGCGGTACTTTCCCAGTTGCATTCTGTTTCCCAAATATAGAGGCATTGCACCTTTTGAACATTGTACTGCTGCCTTCAATTTTTGCTCTTTGGGTTAGTTTGATGCTGCCTTTGTGGAGTTTGCAAGCTCTATGTATGATTATGTGGGTTTATTCTCGGTACAGTATATAGATTTCCTCCCAAATCATAAAGATGATTTTTAGCTGACAGATCACTCAGTACCTAATAAATCTGACTAGACTAAATTTAAAATGGTGGCAGACATTTCAATATTTAAGTCATGAGTATGTCTCCTGCAACTCATTTGACAAACCCTCTCACCATCTCTGTTTAAAGTTGAATGAAATTGGTTGGGAAATACTTTATTTTTCCCCCAACATTTTCCCCAAAGAGATATCCAACTTTGGTTATAAAATAGCCAAGCTTGGCAGAACTTGCTGGAATCCAAATGTCTATTTGTTCTGGGATTCAGCATTCAACAAATATTGAAATAGATGGTACTACAGGACTCTTTGATCATCTTTCCTCAGATTTCTGTTAGAACAGAGATTGCAGGAATGCAAACAAATTTGGTGAATGTTACGGCAGCATTTTGGGGACATTCAAATTCTTAAGGTACTGTATTAATTGCCGATGGGTCTTTGAGTCCTTCAGGAAACCCATCTAGAGGACTCATTCTTCTCTGCAGGTGTAAGATCCCTATTACAAGACAGATGGATGAACGCTTGAGATAATGCACCACATTTCAACATTGATTTTAAATTAGCAAGCCTGAATTCCCACACCATCAGGTTCAGGAATGGCTACTTTCCTGTAGCTGTTGGGTTCTGACCAACCCCAATACTATCTCAGCAACAGAACATTACAGACAACCTCTTGCACTACCATGAGTTAATCTTTTCTCTTACACTAATGTTTTGTGGTCTTATCTTTTTGTTCATTGTCTTGTCGAATGTGTTTTGTGTGTTGGCTGATTCTAACTGCCTGTGATGCTGCTGCAAGCAAGATTTTATTGTACCTGTACTTCACTGTCTTTGTGTATATGACAATAAACTTGACTTGTAAAGCATAAAGAATATGCAAGGAATCAGGAAACAAGTAAACAGAATCCACCTTTTCTCAGCTCATGTAACTTGTAGAATCACACAAAGTCAAACAGGAACATGGGGCTTCCCCAAGTGACAGAAGTAATTACCAAGCAGACTCTTAGAACCATAGAACATTACAGCACAGAAACAGTCCTTTTCGCCCTTCTTGGCTGTGCGGAACCATTTTTCTGCCTAGTCCCACTGACCTGCACCTGGACCATATCCCTCCATACACCTCCCATCCATGTACCTGTCCAAGGTTTTCTTAAATGTTAAAAGTGAGCCCGCATTTACCACTTCATCTGGCAGCTCATTCCACACTCCCACCACTCTCTGTGTGAAGAAGCCCCCACAATGTTCCCTTTAAGCTTTTCCCCCTTCACCCTTAACCCATGCCCTCTGTTTTTTTTCTGCCCTAGCCTCAATGGAAAAAGCCTGCTTGCATTCACTCTATCTATACCCATCATAATTTTATATAGCTCTATCAAATCTCCCCTCATTCTTCTATGCTCCAGGGAATAGAGTTCTAACCTATTCAACCTTTCTCTGTAACTCAGTTTCTCAAGTCCCGGCAATATCCTTGTAAACCTTCTCTGCACTCTTTCAATCTTATTAATATCCTTCCTGTAATTTGGTGACCAAAACTGAACACAATACTCGAGATTCGGCCTCACCAATGCCTTATACAACCTCATCATAACATTCCAGCTCTTATACTCAATACTTTGATTAATAAAGGCCAATGTACCAAAAGTTCTCTTTACGACCCTATCTACCTGTGACGCCACTTTTAGGGAATTTTGTATCTGTATTCCCAGATCCCTCTGTTCTACTGCACTCCTCAGTGCCCTAACATTTACCTTGTATGTTCTACCTTGGTTTGTCCTTCCAAAGTACAATACCTCACACTTGTCTGTATTAAACTCCATCTGCCATTTTCAGCCCATTTTTCCAGCTGGCTTAAATCCCTCTGCAAGCTTTGAAAACCTTCCTCACTGTCTACTACACCAATCTTTGTATCATCAGCAAATTTGCTGATCCAGTTTACCACATTATCATCCAGATCATTGATATAGATGACAAATAGCAATGGACCCAGCACTGATCCCTGTGGCACACCACTAGTCACAGGCCTCCACTACCACTCTCTAGCTTCTTCCATTGAGCCGATGTCTAATCCAATTTACTACCTCTCCATGACTGAATTTTCCTAACTAACCTCCCATGCGGGACCTTATCAAAGGCCTTACTGAAGCCCATGTAGACAACATCCACTGCCTTTCCTTCATCCACTTTCCTGGTAACCTCCTCGAAAAATATTAATAGATTGGTTAAACATGACCTACCACGCACAAAGCCATGTTGGCTCTGTTACGTACCCCATAACTGGGTTGCCAAACCAGCAGAAATGGAACACTCGTTGGAGTCTGTGATTACTAGGAACTAATGAAGTTTTATTAAAGAAATAAGTAATACAGTACACTAACCGCAAGGATATAAATGTAACAGGTTAGCAATGATAGTATACACATATACACAGAAATAGGGTAATAGGAATCAACCAAGCTCTATCGCAGTCTCGGGGTAAAATGATCAGTCTTAAGGTGAAGCAGAGTTCAGTTCAGTCTAGTGCAGTTCGAAGTAATCGCTGTTGTTGTACCGTGGAGAGAGAGATATGGATGGGTGCAGTTGGTTTTAGGCAAAGCTTTCGATGCCTTCTGATTCAGCTGTGGTCACCGACTCTGACCCCTCTGTTCCGGATGCGATCGTTCTTCCGTGGTGAACCCGGCACCCAGGCAAGGGCGGACACCCACCCCAGGTTCCTACCGATCGTACCCTTACACCCTGTGAGCCTCTGACCAATTCCCGTGAACCGGTCCTCCCAACTCCCACCAACTTGGGGGGCACACTGCTCTTTCCAGGGTCTCGTGGCATATGTGTTGTGCCTTAGCAAACCCGCTATTTTTATCCCCCTGATGGGGTATCACCTGTCCATCAAACTTCAAACCGTTCAGGTTCAAAGCAAACGGTCTGTGGCAGACGCCAACATCTGAATTGTGTCTCTTTCTCGTTAATCTCTCTCTTCTCTCTTATTAACATTTTGAATGTTTCTCCATTGTCTTTCGTTATCTCTCTCATTAGCATCATCCGTTCTGCAGCTCTGCTTGGCTTCACACATGACAGCTCTCCCTATTAAGTCTCTGTCTTACCAAATACTTGTAGATCCTATCTCTTAGTACTCCTTCCAATAATTTACCTACTACCAACGTCAAATTTACCGGCCTATAATTTCCTGGGTTACTTTTAGAGTCTTTTATACATAGCGGAACAACGTGAGCTATCCTCCAATCCTCCGGCACCTCACCTGTAGATACCGATATTTTAAATATATCTGCCAGGGCCCCTGTGATTTCAACACTAGTCTCCTTCAAGGTCCGAGGGAATACCCTGTCAGGTCCTGGGGATTTATCAACTCTGATTTACCTCAAGATAGCAAACACCTCCTCCTCCTCAATCTGTATAGGTTCCATGACCTCACTACTTGTTTGCCTTATTTCCATTGACTCCATGCCAGTTTCCTCAGTAAATACAGACACAAAAAACCCATTTAAGATCTCCCCCCATTTCTTTTGGTTCCATACATAACCGACCACTCTGATCTTCAAGAGGACCAATTTTATCCCTTACTATTCTTTTGCTCTTAATATACCTATAGAAGCTCTTTGGATTATCCTTCACCTTGACTGCCAAAGCAACCTCATGTCTTCTTTTAGCCCTCCTGATTTCTTTCTTAAGTTTTTTTTGCACTTTTTATACTCCTCAAGCACGTTATTTGCTCACTGTTTCCTATACATATCATAATCTCTCTCTTCTTTATCAGAGTTCCGATATCCTTGAGAACCAAGGTTCCTTATTCTTATTCACTTTGCCATTAATCCTGACAGGAACATACAAACTCTGCACTCTCAAAATTTCTCCTTTGAAGGCCTTCCACTTAACAATCACATACTTGCCAGAGAACAACCTGTCCCAATCCACGCTTTTTAGATCCTTTCTCATTTCTTCAAATTTGGCCTTTTTCCAGTTTAGAACCTCAACTCGAGGATCAGATCTGTCTTTACACATGATCAAGTTGAAGCTAATGGTTTGACAATATTTCAACAGTATAAGGCAAAGACTTCACTCATATCGGCTCTGAACTGGTGGAGAACTGAAATGATGAACTGAACTTCCACATTATTGGACTCACTTTTCAGTAATATGTTTTTGGTATTTTTGTATCATCTGCAGACTGTCTTTTGCACATTGTTTGTCCATCTTTGTGTTTTTCCATTGATTCTATTACATTTCTTTATTTTCATGTGAATGCCTGCAAGAAAATGAATCTCAAGGTAGCATAGTGGATTACGGTTAATTGGGCCATTGGTTAATCAGGGCATTGCTTATTTGGGAGCAAAATTTGAGTAATAGCTGGGTTTTATTTGGGACAATTTGCTGCTGAATTTGGGAAGGAGACTATTGCATAACATTTCCTAACCAGTCATGTGCATGCTATCTTGCCGTTAGGCACTACAGTGTGCTTAGAGCAAAGAGTTTTTAAATAGCGCCAGTTATGTGTGTTTGTGTTCAAGAAGCAGTGATTTTTGTCACTGATAGTTGGTGAGAAATGAGCACCAAGACAATTCAGTATGGTTTTGTTCACTGCGGTTTCAAGCACTCAGACTTGGAAATGCCCCAAGTGGCCAGGAGTGAAAATGAAACAATCACTACTTCAACAAGTTAGGAACTACGAAGAATTTTAAGGTGTTGACAATCATCTTAAATGTTACCTTTGGTCCCCACCAGATACTCAGCTCTCACCTGTGGCTCCAAGTGACTCCTTGCAATGCAACAGCGGCCACACCCCAGTTTACCAGTTTGACAGATGGGCTAAACCAGGTGAGGATAGCTGGCAGGTCTCTTACCCTGGTAAGATGGGGACATTCCTGTCCTAGCGTGTGAAGTCAGCTCTGGCGGACTGGGCGGATGAGATGTACAGTGAGGTTCAATGGCCAGGAAGGCGGTTCTGCAATAGTACTTGGAGAACGGAGGACATGACAAGGCACTGAAGAAGCCATGGTCGTAAACTGCAAACAGGAAAGACCCTAGTTGTGATGTCTGCTCGTCCCACTGAACCCAGACTTCTGAGAGAGTGGAAACACCCCAGTGCAATGGCTTTTCCACTTCAAAAACTCTCCGGCACAGGTTTCCTGTCATCATCAGATATGATGGATAACCACCAGTAGTATTGCACAAACATGAGGAAATCTGCAGATGCTGAAAATATAAGCAACACACACAAAAAATGCTGGTGAATGCAGCAGGCAAGGCAGCATCTCTAGGAAGGGGTGGAGTCGATGTTTCGGGCTGAGACCCTTCGTCAGGACTAACTGAAGGAAGAGCTAGTAAGAGATTTCAAAGGGGGAGGGGGAGATCCGAAATGATAGGAGAAGACAGGAGAGGGAGGGATGGAGCCAAGAGCTGGAAAGTTGATCGGCAAAAGGGATACGAAGCTGGAGAAGGGAGAGGATCATGGGACAGGAGGCCTAGGGAGAAAGAAAGGGGGAGTGGGGGAAAGCCCAGAGGATGGGAAAGGAGTTATAGTGAGAGGGACTGAGGGAGAAATAAGAAAGGGAAAAAGGGGGGGTGGGAGGGGGGGGGAAGAATAATAAATAATTAAATAAGGGATGGGGCACACAATGGGAGGTGGGGCATTAACGGAAGTTAGAGAAGTCAATGAGTAGTATTGGTAGTGTTCTAATTTCTTCTGTATTTCAATAAATATATAATTTGTTACTCACTCAAATGCTAGTTTGACTTTTTTAAATTTACCTTTCTGATCAATTCTTTGAATCTTTAGCTAATTGGGGCTGGCGCTTAATTGGGCCAAAATGTATTGGTCTCGATATGTTCTAATAAACCAGAGTCCACTGTATATGGTGATATACAGTGCCTTGTAAATGTTTTTGGCTCCCAACCCTTTGTTCACATAAAGGAGTATTACAACCAAGGATTTTGATCAATTAAACTGAGACTGTTTATTTGTGAATCACATGCTCCTTTTTCACAGCAGAACCATAAAAAAAGAGACAATTGTAAAGCATGAAAATCTAAAATTCAGAAACTGAAATGGCTACTGTTCAAAAGTATTCATTGCTGTTTGCTTACTACTTAGTTAAACCACCTCTCACAGCTATTACGGCCAGTTGCCTTTTTGGATCAGTCCCTGTTGGCTTTGACAATGTGATGGAGCAAGATTTATTTCATTCCTCCTTGCAAAATTGTTCAAGCTGTGCTAGGTTAGTTGGGGAGCTGGGATGGACAGCAATTTTGAGGTCTTGCCAGAGATATTCAATCGGGTTAAGGTCAGGATTCTGACTGGGCCACTCAAGGGCATTAATTTTCTTCATTTGAAGTCACTCCATGATTGCTCTGGCAGTGTGCTTTTGGTTATTGTCCTGCTGAAAGACAAACTTCTTCCCCAGTTTAAGCTTTCTTGCAAAGACGGGCAAGTTTTTATCCAGGATCTCTCTGTATTTAGAAGCACCCATCCTCTCACCAATCCCGACCAGATTTCCAGTCCCTGCTGCCGAAAGGCATCCCTATAATATGATGCTACTTCAACCATACTTTAAAATGGGGATGGTGTTACCTGGTCACATGTACCGCTTAGTGTTTGTATCTTCTAATGACACCTTACAAAGTCTTTATGGGTAAAGATATGGTTTTTATTAGCCAGGGCTTCCTCCTTGCCACTCTTCCATAAATAACCATTTTGTGCAAAGTCCTAGAGATTGTGAAGCCATGAACTTCATCTCCAGTTGCAGCCACTGACTTCTGAAGCTCACTCTGAGTGAATGTTGGCATCACAGTAGCCTCTCTTATGAATGCCTTACTTCTCCGGCAAATAAGTTTAGAGGGGCGCACTGACCAAGGCAGTGTGACTGTGATTTCTTATTTTTTCCACTGTTTCATGATAGACTGCACTGAGTTCTGAGGTATGCTCAGTGCCTTTGAGATGGTCTTGTACCCTTCTCCAGTTTTGTGCTTCTCTATTCCCTGACTCGTCTTGAATGCTCTTTCGTCTTCATTTTGGTTTGGCCTGTTGAAAACCTACCATTCTGTTGGACCTTACAGAGAGGAGGGATATTTATTCAGGGGTAACCCTCCAATTTTCTACATCAACAGATTGGGTGGGGTAAGGCAATATATCGCACCCGAGGAAAATTAGCATAGTAATTACAAAGGGTATGAGTACTTCATCCTCACAATTTTGGTTTTCAATTTTTAGTAAACTGTAGACAGATTTGGAATTTTTCTTTTGATTTGACAGAATGCACAATGTTTTGTAGATTAGCTTAAAAAATCCTGCCTGATTATATTTTAAATTTAGAGAAGGAGAGAGTAAAATCTGAAAACAGTTATGGGGGCTAAATACTTTTTCAGGGTACTGTATACGTCCAAAAAAAGTCAAAGTCTGTCCCGAGCCTTTGTGGTCCATCAGGCTGGTGCTTATGCTGGTATCGGTGGTGTGAAACGACTGAGAGTACGAGACCCCCCCCCCCCCGAGATAGGACAACGCCAGTGAGGTTAACCCCCAGCATTTGCCAGTACCCATTTTCAGCTGGGTGGACTGGAGCAGTGAGTGGTTAAGTGCCTTGCTCAAAGACACAACACACTGCCTTGGTCGAGGCTCGAACCCACGACCTTCAGATCGTGAGCCCAACGCCCTAACCACTTGGCCACGCACCACACGCTGTATACATACCTTGATAATAGATTTACTTTGAAATTTTGATGCAGTCCTTCAATAAGCGAAGAACCAGCTGAATATTGGCTCTGCTTTATTTGCTACTAAACAGACTTAGTTAATGCCTTTACGCTGCTGGCGTTTAGGGCAGTAATGAAGCTCCTCTATCTCTTTCAGTTTTTGGCCATCTTCTCTATTGTGCCCCAGGTGTGGTTCAGGGTTCTCAATCGCACAAGATATAGGAGGATTCTTCATTGCTGTTTCCATAACAATTGTTTCTGACCAGTCAGGGTTGTTCGCCCTGGAGGACTGGTGGACCACTCTTAGTCTGCCCTCTACCCTTTGCCCTGTTTGGCATTGGTGACCCTATCAAGAGCAAAAGCACAAAAGCGTAATTCCAGCCAACATAGCTTTCTGGGTCATTGAGGCACACTAGCCTCCAACCCCTATGACAAGGTTGTGGTCCTCTTGGAGGGCAGCTAAACTGAAGCAGGTGCAAAACTACTGCTGAGTGAGAATAATTCCTTCATAACTTCCCTTTATGCTCGTCAAAATTCAATCCTGTTGGCTTGCCTCCTAGAACCTTCCAATGCTGTATTACAGTCACAAAACATTTATAGTATAACTTGCTTTTCCGTAATGGTTTTTAACCAATGCTATCAGTTTGGCTGTCACTTGAGATGTGAAGAAGTGGTGCAGTGAACTTGCCTCAAACACCTAGTGAAGGAAGTCTTATCATTGATGAAAACATCTGAGCCATGAAAATGATTTACTTTGCACTTAAATACAAACATGGTCAACATTTTCAATTTAAATGTTAATGTTCTATCAATTTTGGTGCCTTTCTTTGAAGATTGGAACTCATATTCTTATGTGAGATATCAGCGTAGATGTCATTTTATCAAATAAAAAATGAATCGTTTTTGTTTTTAGAGAATTCTTAGAAATAAACGTGAAAATTATCCATGAGACTCTTTACATAAATTTCAATGAAATTGTCAGTTGAATTGACACAATTCAATATAATTATTTATTTACTATAGTTCTGCTTCTAGTCGCAAACATTGACTTGTGGAGGAAGATGTGTTAACAGATGGTGTTTGTTTCTGATGGGGTTGACTGTAGGCTGTGCAGTGCCGAGACACACGTGGTAATGTTAAGAGGGAAGTTCCAGGATTTTGACCCAGCAAATTTAAAATAGGTGCAAGTCAGCAGAGTATATGATTTGATTTTCCAGGTGACAGAAGTTATGACACTGAAAGGAGATCATTGCTATACTAATTATAATTTGTAATGTTTACAAACACTTTGGCCTCATCTTTTCCATCCTTGCTGTCTTAACGTTGAGTCGTGCAATCCGTTCTTCCCTTAATAGAGAACGTCTGTGCATGACTTTGCTTAATGTGGGGAGGCTGATGCATGGGCACAGCCAGCCCTTGACAGGGTAGAATCTAGTGGCATGGAATGCAAGTCAACTGGAGATCCTTCATTGATGCAGCCATCCTCTGCCTTTCAATACCATGTGATGTGTCATCATCTTCCACCAGTGAGGTCTTGGTTGGATCTTTGGATCTTTCTATGTCTGCAACCCCTCCCCCCCTCCTTAATATTACCACTATAATTGACTCTACCTGGAGCTAAGAGACAGCATTATTCCTGGGATCTCAGGAACTCACAAACCTCCCCACTGTGACAAGATGATGATCCTTAGAGAAGTAACATTTGAGTATTTTGAAATTCTTGGAGCCTTTTCTTCCTGTTTTGTAATTCCTCATTCAGGGTTGGCTAACTCATGTGAAGGGCTGGTGAGGGATTTGTCAGCCTATTGCAGTACTATGTACCCTGGTGCCAGAGATGGCCGTGACCCTTCAACTTTGGTTAACTTAATTGAATCACCACTGGTTGTTCCCATCTGTAAAACATTGTCTTCTTACCACCTCTGAGATTTTCTGTGTTAGACTGATGACCAATGAAAATCAAATAAATTTGGAGTGTTTCATTTGGTTAATTTGATGGTTGGAGGAGAATTTAATACTGTGATGGCAAATGAAAGAAGGCTGCATTATTTGGACGCTGCTGTATTAATCCTCAGCACCAGCCATTTTTAAAGTAATGAGTGATTCTTGCATTGACACATAAATGGCTCTAATATACTTAACAGGTCTGTAGCTATAAAATCTTGAGTACCTTTCCTTGTTAATGAGCTATTTCTTGACACCACATTTCCCATTAACGATGGGTTTTTCCCCAAACCTGAAAACTGCTCGCAGGAGATAGAAAGATGTGACATATTTCAGTGCAGAAACACCTTGTTAATACAGATGCAAAAATGTTGTGAGCTGCAAAATTATGTCCTCTGCTGCATATCTTGTTTTATGTCAGGAGTACAAATGCAAACATGAATTTTTAAACAGGGGAATCAAAATTAAGATTTCATGATTCACAATTTTAAATATTAATCATTGCTAAGATATACAGGAAGGAAAGTTCATTCTCCACGATGTCCATCTCTTTCCAGTGAGTTGATTTCTTTACCTTGAGATATTGCCAGTTTAAAATGGTGTTTGTTTTGAAATGGAGACATGTGGATAGACATCTTTCTTCCAATATTTTGTTCTTATTCAGCTTTGCAGCAATAACAAATCAGAAGCGAGTGCATTGGAAATTGTGAGATTCATTTAAGCTCATTCATCATCAAAGCACTGACTTGCATAATCTTTTCTCATCTGAATTAATCCAGCAGTTGGTGTTTGCAATGTGTGTTAAATCCCCTTCTGAGGACACGGACACTGGATTTTAGGGACAGCCCATACATAGAAATGAGTGTTTGGGAGATTGGTGGGGTGCTTGGGATAGATTTACCAGCTGCTGTGAAAACAAGGTATTTCCAAGTGCCGCCCTTTTCCGGCCCTCCACCTCTTTCCCTTTCCGTGATCACCCGAGGCTGGATTGATCCTGAGTACAGCAGGGAGCCCTGCGCAGACTCAATTGTTCATTCACTGACAATGAGTCCAGCTGGAGGCTGCTCTTCCTCTATCTGCTCACTTTCCCAAACACAGTTTTTCTCCATTTCTCATTTATGAACGGTTTGGGTTATGAGCAGTAGATGGCAAATGGAGCCCTATTGCAATCCATTGACCACCTGTACATTAGTGTGAAAGAAGCAATGACTCTCTAGCTTAAGGACCACCTAGAGGAGAATTTGAGTTGGCAAGACTCAGATTATGATCCACATGTCTTGTTTTTTTTTCCTTTACCTTGCATTGTTTAACATCATTTTATATCTTTGTACTGTATTGCTGTCACAAAACAACTAATTTCACATCATACAAGTCTATGGTAATAAACCTGATTCTGAAATGTTGGAGAACAGGGTTAGCATAAATGTGTTCAGAATGGTTAGCATGGATGTGATGGGTCAAAGGTCCTGTTTCTATAATACACCACATCTGAACTTCTTTATATAATTTCACCTTGTGTTTAAATGGAAGCAATGAGGTGCTGTGGTTGACAGATCTACAAGCCCAGCCTGATAAAGTACTACACCTTCTGTATTGGAATTATGACAGGACAGTGGATGGAGCTGGGGCTAATGGTCTTCTGAGAGACCCTTTTTGTCTTGAGCACCATGGGACCGGTTTTTAGATTGAAGTGCTCGATAATTGTTACGAGGGAACAGGTTCAGGGGTTTGATCAATGAGACAGCAAACACTGATTGTAAATAAGCTTATTATATACAGACAAACAGTAAAACATTTGACTGAACATGTAAGCCACCCTAAGTTAAACAAATTAAGATATTAAACATTCAGTAACACTCCAAACTCAACAAGTACCTCATTAAGTTTCCCCAAGTTACAGAACGAGAAAGCTAAACATTCAACAACCAGATGCTTCGCTAAGTGTGTGTGTGGACCCTCCTATATCTGCAGCATACTTTCCCGATGGTTCTTCAGCACTGGTCGCGACCTAGTGTGAAGATGAGTCTCTAGAGATAAACAGAAGCCCCTGTGGCACCAGAAACTGGACTCTGCTGCCAAGGTACACAAGACAACCAATGAGAAAGAGCTGCTGCATCCTTTGAATGGGCCAATCGATGACTGGCACTGCAGAAGCTGCTTTCAACTGACTAGTAAACACACTCTTCACATTATAATAGTGATGTGAAGATGGGGTGCACTGGCCCCTGGCCTCTGGAATATTTTGGTGATCTTCAGAATCTTGGTGTATGCCAAGGAATGTACTGAAACTCCAAAGAAAGGTTCATGCTACTTTTGAAGTCTTGTTCGGATCAAGAAAGGTGTGATTATTAATTCTGATATGAACATGGACATTAACAGTAAAAGTAGGCTACTGGCCCTCTAATTTCACTGTGGCATTTAAGAAGTTCATGGTTGATGTAATTGTTGTCCCATTTCTGTATTCCCATTTCCTGTCACTCTTCACTCACCAAAAATATATTTTCTTTTATAAATAAAGGCATTCGTTAGTCTTGCGAGACCATGGATCTGCGCCTGGAAAGTCTTTGCTCTTCAGGGCGCAGGCCTGGGCAAGGTTGTATGGAAGACCAGCAGTTGCCAAGCTGCAAGTCTCCCCTCTCCATGACACCAATGTTGTCCAAGGGAAGGGCAAGGGCCGATACAGCTTGGCACCAGTGTCGTCGCAGAGCACTGTGTGGTTAAGTGCCTTGCTCAAGGGCACAACACGCTCCTTCAGCTGGGGCTCAAACTCACGACCTTCAGGTCGCTAGTCGAATGCCTTTAACCACTTGTCCACGTGCCCACACATTCTTTTACTTTAAGAGTATTCAATAATTCTGTTTCCATCAACATTTGAGGAAGAGTTCCAAAGATTTGCAACTCTCTTAAAGCAATAAAAGACTTCATCTGTGAAGCCAGGTTGTAGGTTCTCCCATGAGGTAAAACATATTCCCATTGTCCAACTTGTCACTCTCAGGGCGGAGGGGCAACACCACATATTCCGTCTAGGAAACCTGATGACATGAACATTCATTTCTCTTTCCAGCAATTTATTTTTTCTCCCCCTTCCCTCTTCTTCTATTTCCCACTTTGTCCTCTTACCTCTTCTCAGCTGCCTATCATCTCCCCCAATGTCCCTCGTTCTTTCCTGTTTCCCATGGTCCACTCTCCTTTTCTATCAAATTCTCTTTACATTTTCCACCCACCTGCCTTCATCTATCACCTTCAAGCTAGTCCTCTTTCCCCTCCCCTTAACTTTTTTATTCTTTTGTCTTCCTCCTCTCTTTCCAGTCTTGAAGCAAGGCCTGGGCCCGAAATGTCGACTGCTTGTTCATTTCCATAGATGCTACCCGATCTGCTGGGTTCCTACAGAACTTTTTGTGTGTTGCTCTGGATTTGCATCTGCAAAATCTCTTGTGTTTATATATTGTACATATATTCTAGATGTTAATCCTTTGCACTTACTTTATATAGCTTTGAAGGCATTTGCATTTTTTCTTAAATAAGACTAATATTCCATCAATCCTCTGACTGATTTAAGCACAGTCTGACTACTTTTATTTCATTCACCATCCACAAAAAAAAAAGTTTAGCGTTCCTACTTACTGGCTGTACCCACGTATGAGACTTTTGTGAATCCTGCACCTTGGTCCCTCTACTCCACATCTTGTCTGTTCTTGTTTCAAGATCTACACTCAGTGACCACTTTATTAGGTACACTTGTACACTCGTTACTGCAAATACCTAATCAGCTAATCATATGGCAGCAGTTCAATGCATAAAAGTATGCAGGCATGGTCAAAAGTTCAGTTTTTGTTCAGACCAAATGTCAGAATGGGGGGGAAGAAATGTGATCTAGGTGACTTTGACTGTGGCATGAATAATGGTGCTGGATGGGATGGTTTGAGTATTGCCCGAACTGCTGATCTGCTGGTTTTTTTCACGCACAACAGTCTCTAGAGTTTACAGGGAATGGTGGGGAAAAGAAATCCTGTGAGTGGCAGTTCTGTGGGCGAAATACCTTGTTAATGAGAAAAGCCAGAGGAGAATCGCCAGACTGGTTCAAACTAATAGGAAGGTGACAGTAACTCAGTAACTAAGCATTACAACAGTGGAGTGCAGAAGAGCATCTCTGAATGTACAACATGCCAAATTTAGAACATGCAATCACTGGCCACTTTATTTGGTACCTCCTGTGCCTAATATTGTGATCACTGAGTATATATCGTACTTAAATGCTCACAAAAGCTGATTTTTTTCTCTAATTATAGCATGCTATGCACAACAACTACACATTAATGTAAAATTAAAATATTCTACATTATTAAAGTATTTGCAGCAATAATCACTGATTGTTATAGGTGTTGATCAATTAATGAAAATGAGTCGTTAGTCTTTGCAACACACACAAAATGCTGGAGGAACTCAGCAAGCCAGGCAGCATCTCTGGGGAAAAAAAGTACAGTTGACATCTCGGCCCAAAATTCTTTTTTCCACTGGTGCTGCCCGGTCTGCTGAGCTCCTCCAGCATTTTGTGTGTGTTGCTTGGATTTCTGGCATCGCAGATTTTCTCTTGTTTGTCATTAGTCTTTGTCCTGTTGTGGAGAAGGAAAATGGGTTATGATGAGAAGCTAACAAGAGTGCAAAAACAGATGGTGAGCAGTTCCACAAATAAATAAAAATGAATGTCGTATTTAGATGATGAGCCCTTAAAGGATTAGACTGGGGAATGATTAAATGGGAATGAGGAAAGGAACAGACTTTGTACAAATTTGTTATATGCAGTTTATCTTCATAGTGGAAGAAACTAAAAACATCCCAACAATAGTAGGAAAAAGCTAGGGGAAGGGTATGGGGGGTGGGGTGGGGAGGAGGAAGTACCTAAAACCGTCACTGACGAGAAAAGAGGTGCTTGATAAGATTGGAAGCTACAAGATCCCCTTGTATTCCTGATCTTCCCACATTCCCGAGACTCTGGAAAGATCCTGGCAGATAGGGAAACTGCCAATTTAACTATCTTATTCAAGAAAAGAGGGAGGCAAAAAGCAGGAAATAATGATCCAGTTGAACTAGTCATCAACATAAATCATTATGAAGAAATGGTAGGCCATTATTGGATAAGCAGTAGCAGAACTTACATTAAAAACAATAATTACAGTCAAGCAGAGTTAACATGGTATTCTGAGAGTGAAATCATGCTTGAAAAACTTAGAAGTTCATGGGAATATAATGAGGTTACTGAATATAGAAGAATCAGTAGATATGGTACATTTAATTTTCCAGCAGGCATTTACTCAGGTGATACAGAAAAGATGACTGCACAAGTTTTGGCTGTCTTGTCTCAGGAGTGGAAAGCTTGCACTGGATACAGTTCAGATAAAATTCAGTAGGTTGATTCCTGAACTGATGTGTTAGTTGAATAAGGAAAAGTTGATGAGGTTGACTCTGGCTCATTTCAGTTCAGAAGGATGGTAGGTAATCAAACTGAAAACATATAAGGTTCTAAAGTGATTTGAAAGGTTGGTTGCTGAGAAGATGTGCTTCCCTTTGAAGAGCAGGTATTTAAAACTGGGGCATATTTTCAGATTGAGAGGACACTCAAGTGCGTCATGGAGTGAATTCTTCTCTGAAGCTGGTGAATTTTTTGGAATCCCTATGCTGAAAACTGCTGATACAGAATAAATGCATGTATTCAAGGGTGGGCTAGATTTATTGTCCATGTGGAAGGTGAAAGGAACAGAGGAGAATAAAACCAAGGGCAAGATCGGATCAGATGTGATCTCACTGAAACAGCAGGACTGAGGGACCATATGGCCTCATCCTGCTCCTGTTCCTTCTGTGCCCATGTCCTTAAATCTGATAACCAAGGCTGTGTAAACTTAACCACTTCAAAAAACCTAATTTTTTTATAGAAACTCTGTGTAGAGCTATAAACCTTTCAGAAATGTATCCTTTCAGTGGCATGAAAACAGAATACAGCTTGAGAATAAATCAACAACATTTAAATAAAATTCTGTTGACAACTTGCACCAGGGGAGTGAATGGAGATGATGCAGGAATACAAATTCACGGAATGTCTGCTTTCAAACAGGTTTGCTACAAATTCCATAGTGACAACTGGAGTCTTATTTTGTCATTGCTGTGAAAATCATGCCCATTTAAATTGGAAGAGTATAATGTTATATTGTGCATGCCAGTGTTATTTATTGTTTTGGAGGCATTGCATAGCAGAATGTGGTTTCTTGCTGTTGCTATGGAATCCTAAGTAAAATGGATGCTTTGAAATAATGATTGGCAATAGTGTCATCAGTGTTGTATCTTATATAGTCTGTGCCTCAATTCTTATGTTTTTGTCCTTTCTTTACTCTTGCCATTTTGGAGCATGTCCAACATGCAGCGACTTCCTTAACCTGGTGCAAGGCATTATGGATCTGCAGGAACTGCTTGCGAAAATGACAACCAAAGTGAGTTTACCAGAATGCTGGTTTATGGTATTTTTAACTTTAAACCACCTGGCTTTGCTTTAATCTTTCAAATAGCCATTGAATAAATGGATTCACAGATGCATTCTCCAACTCCTAAACTCCTCCTTCTGGTGCTCCTCCCTTCTCTTTCACTCATGCTCCACTGTGCTCTTCTCATCAATTTCTTCCTATTTAACCCTTTACCTTTTCCATCTATCCCCTCACAGCTTCTCACTTCATCCCCTCTCTCTCCAACACCTTACCTTCTCCCCTCACCTGGCTTCACTTATCACCTGCCAGATTGTACACCTTCCCCTCCCCCCCCCCCCCCCCCCCACCATCTTATTCTGGCTTCTTTCCCTTTCCTTTCCAGTCCTGATGAAGGGTCTTGGTCCGAAATGTTGACTGTTTATTCCTCTCCAGAGATGTCTGACCTGCTGAGTTCCTCCAGCATTTTGCGTGTGTATTACTCTGCATTCCCCAAACTCTAGGATGCACAACATGAATTTAGGATTACTTTCATGGTCAGCATAGATTTGTGATTTAGCTGGAAGACTAGAGCATTATAAACAAGGAAAACAATTTTATTTTTTAAATGAGGTAAATATTTTGTTCTCCTAAACTTATGATAGGTTTATTCATGACAACTGCTCAGCTTGCGAATCTGACACCATTAAAGAATGAGTGGGTTGGCTGTGTGGGACTTACTGCCCGAATTCACTTTTCACCAGATTCCCACAGCTGTGACTCCCAAATGTCCTCACTGCTGCGGCCATTCCACAAGCAGGAATTGGGCTGCAGGTGGTTGAAATACATCTGACCCTGAATAGTGCTGACAGCCTTCTGGCGGTTCATGCTGTCTGAATATTTCTCTTGCTTTTGAGGACATTATCTCCCTGCTACCCCTCTCTCCTGGAATCTCTGCCAGAGCAAATGTTCTACCTTTGATAGTTCTATAGTATCTTTTAATCTTGAATGTCCTCCTTTGATCACTGATTTTTCTACTTCATGAAAGTAGTCTTCAAATACAAAGAAAGATGATTGTTCATTGGAACCCCCTCTTCTTATTCCAACCCCAAATGGATAAATTGAATTTGTCAAGAATGATAGATGGAAAGCTTGATATATTTAATTGTCCTTCATTTTTCCTTGGAGGTGTGTTATCATTTTTCTTTGAAAAATATATTCAAACCAATCCAAGTTGCACAGTAAAGCTTTTCAGATTACATTGATAACCAAACCTCATTTTCATTTCAGTTTGGAAGATGATTTCAGCATACTGAAGCGTATTAAATGGTGACTTTTTAATCTTTTCTGGAATTGAGATCAAGATGCAGTTCAATCTTGATCTAATGTCTTTGAACCAATGCAACATTTTGCCAAAAATATTTGATATTAAAACAAATCATTGTAAGTATGGGTTTTTTGATAATTTCCCACCAGCATGAAAGATTTCTAACTAAGATTATGCAGGACGCAAAAAGAATTTTTGCAGTCCACAGTGCTTATTATAAAATGGACATTTTGAGCAAAATTTATGGAAGCTAAGCTAAAAGATGGCTGACTTTAAAACACACAATATTTGTGATTTCTTTGGTGTCAAATCAGGGCTATGTTCTAGTCCAGAGCTCCTTTAAAGTCCCAAGTACATATATGTCACCAGATACTACACTGAGATTCATTTTCTTGTGGGCATACTCAATAATCCATAATAGAATAATAACCATAATAGAATCAGTGAAAGGCTGCATTAACTCGGGTGATCAACCAATGTGCAAAAGGCAAAAAGCTGTGCAAATACAAAAAGGAAAAAAAGCAATAAATATTGAGAACATAAGATGATGAGCCTTTGAAAGCGAGTCCATAAGTTGGGGAACATTTCAATGATGGAGCAAGTGAAGTTGAGTGAAGTTATCCTCTTTGGTTCAAGAGCCTGACGGTAATAACTGTTCCTGAATTGGGGCAAGCAGCTTTAAACATTGAATTGACCTTTGTAGGTACCCTGCCAACAGGAGTGTTGGAAAATCTAGTTACCTCTCTCTTGAATATTTTATGCCTATTTTATATTATGCTTTTAAGGTTTAGATTGAGCACTCGATTCCTGAATATCCTAGGCTGACATGCCTTTTGCCCATGGGTCCTCCACTCCCTTTCTATTACGTGAGTTCACTCTGCCGTGCGTGTTGTTATGAAACACTGCAAATGGAGTGTCTGCTAAATACACACAAAGACCAACTGATTTGTGCAGAATCCTGTAAGTCAGAGTAATGTCACACAGCAATTACCAGAGACCTTTATAAACACACCAAACACTACCATGATTGCAATGAGAGAAGAAATGCTGAAAATCTAACCAACCTTCTCCCCAAGAGCAATCTCTCCTTATTTCCTTGTTTACTTCAGATCTGGTTGTGGCAGAGCTCATAGTTGTAGCTGCAGCCATGAGGAGGCTTTGGGCTGAGTGCAGAGCGCTCCAGGATATGAATCTGCTGTCAGAATGTCCTGAAGGGCACTACGGGGCTTGCTACTCTAAGCTACACAATCTGGTGCAACAGCACAGTGGAAGGCAGAGTGCGAGGGAAGAGAGAGGGAGGGAGGGAGAGAGAGAGAGAGAGATAGATAGATATTGATATTGATATTTTGAGATTTCTGGAATGGGCTGCCCAAGTGACCCTGGGTTACAAAGCATTCCCTGAAGCTTTCCAACAGTGTATGCCTCTTGAAGAGGAAGGAGGCACATGTTGACAGAAGGCCTCAGGGCAAACCTTGTAACACTTGGGGAGCCTACTTCAGAGCATACACAATAGCAGTGAAACACATTGCCAGTGGTTAGACCTGGAATCATAAGTTGCAATCTCTATGAGCGTAGAGGGAGGGGAAGAGTTACTCTCAGGACACGCTGCAGAGATTGTTTTGAGAGTTGCTCAAACATGGGGAATGAGCAAAAATCATGGTTGTTTCGTAAGGAGTCTCACCATTTTACCTTTAACACCTAACTGTTTTTATTTTTATTTTTTATTTTTGCCTACTCCCCCAACAGCAATATGTTGGGGACCACCACTGATCATAAAATCTCTTGAAATGGGCAATAATTTCCTGTGGCTGTGAGGACTCAGAGCATTTGTGAATTTGGTCTGCCATCTTCAAGTCTACTTGTCCGAGGATTGCAGGTCCACAGACACTGAAAAAGCCATTCTTGTTCAATGCAAGGTGCTCTGCTACACTCACGAGCAAAGCTAACTTGCACTGTATTTTGAATTGATAGATTAGATCAGATTCAACTTTATTGTCATTGTGCCGAGTACAGATACAAAGCCAATGAAATGCATTTAGCTTCTGACCAGAAATGCAAATCTGTGCTGTTTTGCAGCTGAATGGCAGCAGATTGTGAATGTTTCTTTTTCGTAATAAGTAGAAGCCACCATCGCATCTCCTTGAAAGGCAGTTGTCACCTCAGCAATCCTGTCTCTGCGTGGCAGATTAATAGTTTTGCAATGTCCTTGTTTGGGAATATTTTTGCTTTTCCCTGATTTTTTGCTCATTCCCTATGTTTGAGCTGCTCTCAAAACAAGCTCAGCAGCGTGTGTTGAGAATAACTTTTCTCCTGCTTCTACACTCATAAAGATTGAGTGTTAAATGTTGACCTTCCAGCAACCACTACCATACACAAGAGGCTATGACTAAACTAAATCCTTAGTGACATCATTTCAACATTGCCTTCCCTTTGTTACCAGCCTTCTCGGTTTCCTTTTTGAAAACTGGCAGGAAACAAATCAATGGGAAATACTTTTTGCACAACCAGTTAAGACCAAAACTACACATCGTTCATGATCGTTCCATTAGTGCCTGCTTTCTGTCATGGTTACGTTGTATCCGGAATCTGATGCATTTGCTATCCAAAGGTTCTTCAGATGTCAAGAATGAGGCATAAACTTATTGACAGCACTTTTACTAAGTGTTACATGAACAATAGAATATGATCAAGAAAAAGTAGTCATAGTTGTCTCAGACTAGAGATAACCAAAAATTTGAATGATTTGAACCTATAAAAAGCCAAATTGAAGTGGTCTGGCTCCTGCTACAGAAAACTAATAGCTTCTATAAAAATACAGAAAAAACTACTGGAAAGTTCAGTGAACAATTATATGTATATACTGTAGGTGATTATATAAAATACAAGCAAGCATAGGAAAGTTAAGTTATAAGAAAAATAGCACTTCTATACCCTAATGCAACAGTTCAATGACTGTAAGTGTATAACCTTTAAGAAAGGTTTGTCCAAATACTAGAACAGTGTTGGAGAAATACCAGTCTATTCATGCAACAGTTGATGGATGAGATTAGATGTTGTTTCCACTGATCATGACAGTTTCTGTCAGATCAATAGATTTATTGTAACACTGGTATCATTTCCCCTGTGCATGATTGTAGGCAACGGTCTTTTCTGGATGCCAGTTCCTACTGCTCTTTGATTCAGGTTCATATTTTATTTTCACAGGTACTTCGAAACATACTGTGAAATGCCCTGTTTGTGTTAACAACCACCACACCTAAGGATGCACTAGAGGCAGCCCACAAGTGTCTCCACACATTTCACTGCTGGTGTAGCCTGCCCACAATACTCAGCAGAGTAAAACAGAACATAACAACAGCAAAACAAGCCCCTTTCCTCCCTTCCACCCACACACAACGATCCTCCATCTTCCGGACAGGACTCTGAGCCTTCAATCTCCAGACTCTAATCTTAGGCCATCGTGCCTTGACTTCTGAATTTCTGATTGGCCTTTGGATTTTGATCTTTGGTATCGACCTCTACTGTAGTGTGCAGACAGCACCTCTGTGCATGTATCCAACTCTTCCTCTTGAACTCGAGCGTGATGATTGTGTGAGATAATTTGGCTGACCCTGCTGTTAATGCTTCTGTTGGTGCATAATAACTTCTCAGCTCTTCTTAACTGTGTAGGCTTAATCCTACAAGTACTGGTAGATCTTAGCAAGTGCAAGGACTCCTCAAGTTACTTGCATTTAATGTGCACCAATCACAAACAAATATTAGAACCAGCTTTTCCTAAGAGCACAGTTTTCTGTATGAGGTGCCTACATGAAAATCTTTTGTTAACAGCATCAATACAGAATTGCAAGGGTTAAGCGAAGCCATTTTAGTGCATGAGTTATGAGAAAATAAATGTTTATATCATTGTGGAATTAGATTTATTACTTATTTCTAATGCAGTAGTTACGGGTAGATGCAGGGGAGAGAAGGAACAGAGAGCCAAATAAAATTGCATATATAATGCACAAAAATAAACCAACTTCGGAGTGACTTCAGGGCTATGATTTAATTCCAGCCTTCTCAGATTGCTTCAATGTTTTTTTAACACTGCATAATATGTTGAGAATTTCTCTCCAAGTTGAGGTGCAATGAGTTTTGGTAATAAATTTTATCTTGGAATTTTAAAATAATTACTTACATATTGGCACACATCCACAGAAATGAAGCAGATACCTTTATTTATGATGCGTACATATCTTTTTAATACTCCTGAGTGTTTATTCTTCCCATAGGTGAATTTAAGAGGAAAAAAAATCAATTTTCAATTGGAGCTTCCATTTTCAAAGACTGTTCTGGTGTTTAAAATTTCTAAGCTTCTTAAAAGGGCAGAGGGTAAAATAAGGAATGTGATCCTAAGAGTGAACATTACCAATGGCCTGTCATGGTATAGCCACACTGACAACACGACCAAGAAAGCTTAACAGCACCTCTACTTCCTCAGGACCCTAAAGAAACCTGTCATATCCCCATAAAACTTAACATTTTAGTGATGCATCATAGAATGCACCTACTGGATGCATCATGGCTTTGTATGGCAACTGCTCTACCTACTCTTTGACTGCAAGAAACTGCAGAATGTTGTGGATAATGCTCAGCGCATCAGGGAGACCAGCCTCCCCACCATGGGCTCTTCTCACTGCCTCAGTAAAGCAACAGCATAACCAAAAAACCTGGACATTCTCTCTTCTACCTTCTCTCATCAGGCAAAAGATACAAAAGCCTGAAAGCACATACCACCGGGCTCTACCCCATTGTTAGAAGACTGTTATGGTTCTCTAGTGCGATAAGATGTACTCTTGACCTCACAGTCTACCTTGTTCTGATCTTGACCCTTATTGTTTTACATGCACTGCACTTTCTCTGTAGCTGTTGCACATTTGCTTATTGTTTCACCTTGTAATGCCTCAGTTCACTGTGTAATGGTTTGATCTGTATGTCCAGTATGCAGGACTAGCTTTTCACTGCCCCTTGGTACATGTGACAATAATAAGCCAGTACCAATAACAATTCCAGTTACACATGTTCAACAAGAGCTGTTGATTCATAAATTTATGAAAATGAACTGTTTGGCCCAATTCAGTGTGCATATCAATATCCTGTGCTATTCCTATTTGCCAGTGTTTGGCCCAGGTCTCTCTAATTTTTTTTCTATCCATAAACTTCTCCAAATTTCTTTGGAGTATTGTAATTATATTCATCTGTAGCATTTCTTCTGGCAGCTTGTACCATACCTGCTGTGCAGAAAAAAAGAATCCCTCAGATCCATTATAAATCTTTACTCCCTCAAGTTAAACTTTCGCTTGGTAATTTCAGATTCTGTTTCCCTGGGAAAATCACTATGACCATCCACTTGATCTACCCCACTCATGATTTTATATACCGCCATAAGGTCATCCCTTGGCCTTCTTCACTCCAGGGAAAACATCATGGCCTGTCCAGTCTGAACTCTGAACTTAAGCCCTTCTATTCTGGTAGAATTCCTGTAAATCTTTTCTGCGTGCTCTCTAGTTGAATCTCATCCTTCCTACATTAAGCTTTCCAGAACTGCACACAATATTCCAGGTAGCGTCTCATCAACATCGATGCTCCAACCCTTGTACTCAGTGTCCCATCTTCGCTATTTTGACATTTTGCAGACCTATGTACTTGGTTTCTCTGTGCTATGTCACTCTCTTGATGTGTACTGTGCATGAGGTGATATGGTTTAATTTCCTAAATTGCAACACTTCGCACTTGTTTATGTTAATGTCTATACTGACTGTGATGCCAATGAAATCTAATCACATCTGCCTGCATGTGGTCTATCTCCCTCCATTCCTGTGTTTTTCAAGGTGCCCCTCAAAATACTTGTTAAACTGTTGCTACCATATCTCCTCCTACTACTTCCCCTGGCAGTGTTTTCTAGGCATCTGCAACTCACCAGGAGTAAAAAATAATCTCATAGACCTTCTTTAAATTTTCTTCCTCTCATCTTAGTCCAATGCCCTTGAGCACTTGATATTTCCACCCTAGAGAAAAAAAAATTGTTTTCCCTGCCTATACGTCTCAGAATTTTATATACTTCTATTAGCTTTCCCTCAGCCTGTAGTTCCCTGGCTACCCTTCTTATGTAAAGGTAGAACATTAGCCATGTTCCAGTCTTCTGGTAACTTGCGCTTGGCTAAGGAAAGTACAAAGAAAATCTCTGCTAGGTCCCCCAGAATTTCTGACCTTCCTTTCCATAGCATCCTAGGATACATCTAATTGGGATCCGTCCTTATCATCTTGAAACCTCCAAGGCACTCTCTTTCATAATATCAATGAAGGTAGTTTATATAGAACTGAAAAGGTGCAAAAATGTGAAAGAATTTTAATATCTCAAGATATAATGCAATAATGAGCTGAGAATCATATAGATTATTGACATTAGGGTGAATGGGAACCTGGTTGTGCCCTGACAGGGTGGGGGCAGTTGTTTTTTTTTCCTGTTGAGTAGTGACAATGTGTTATGTGCCAGCCCCAATTGTTTTTGAGAAAGGTGATGAAGGGTGACCCTGTTGAACTTCTGTAGCCTTACTGCTGAAGGTATTCGCAATGCTTCCATTTAATACCAGAGAATGTATACAACCTGAAATTCTTACTCTTCGCAGACATCCATAAAACAGAAGAAAGATCCCAAGTAATGAATGACAGAAAAACTTTAGGACCCCAAAGAACGTGTTGCAACTTCCAGGCTTAATTCTAACCTTCCCAGAAGTTTATCCCGGGTAGTAGGGCTCTTGAACTCTTGCTGCCAAAGTTCACTTCCATTGCCTGAGTGGAACATCGTTCAAGGCGGAGTATAGATTACTAAGATGGGCTACCAGCTGGGGATGAAGTTTGACATGAATTGTCTCAAGGTAGAGATTGCGATATAAATAATTAGGTCATTTTATAGTGGTTAAGAGCCACTGCTGTGCGTGTGGGCTAGACAGTTGTTATTCTATACCACTGAATTAATCATTGATGAATTTAACTCTTCTCCCGAGTTCCATGCGCTGGTGTTTATGGAAGGTGAAGGATGGAATAGTGATTGTACAGTCATGAGATACTGCTGCTTCAATTAGGCCTCTGATCCTCTGGGGTGAGCATCTATTTCATGCCTGAAGTAAAATATTCATTTTGTGCTTGCTTATGTTTTTTAATGAATGAAACAAAGGAGAATTAACTGAGGAATTGGCAGCAGCAAAAAAAAATTATTTTTTCATGTTGTTCATAAATATTTCATTGGATATAAACTACTTTGGTTTAAAATCTAAAAAGAAAAAATGTTGGAAATGCTCAGCATGTCAGGCAGCATCTGTGAAGAAGGTCAGAGTTGATGTTTCAGTGATTATGAACTCTGTATAGAACTGGAAAAGTGTGGAAAATAATGTTTTATCTTGCAGATGGAGAGAATATGGAAGGTCTCTGATAGGGTGATGACGAGGAATAGATGCATGACACAGATTGTTATTGATTCAGCGAGGGCATTGAGTGGTGCTTAATCTATTTGAAGGAAGTGTAGATAGGAGGAGAACAGAGGAGAGGAAAATAAAACCTGCTGGAATTCAAAGTTAGAATTTGAAAGGTACTGAAAATTTTAAATAAAAGAGCACTCCAAGAAAGCCCAGTAGCATCGGTAGAGAAATAAAAACTGAGTTTTAAAAACTGCCAGGAATTAAAGAGGGGACAAAAGTGCAGAAACTGAAACAACTAATTGGAAATGCTTCAGAGGTCGGTAGCATCCGTGGAGAGAGAAAAGTTGCGTGCTTTGGGTTAAGGTCTTTCATCTGGCAAACGAATCCAAGTTGCAGGGGAAGTGTGAGGTTGAGTATGTTTATTATAGGTTGCAGATCAAAGCTGTCAAAAAAACTATTACTTGAAGAATCAGCAGTTAGATACAGGAGGAGGATAAAGAAGAATTGAAACATGGACACAAGTGTGGGGAGAGAGAGAGAGAAGGGAATAAAAATATGACTACCTGAGATGGTTAAATTCAATATTGGGGTCTCAGGACTGCAACGTACCCTAACCAAAGGTTGGAGACCAAGAGCAGTGGTAATAGGAAACAGAAATCAAGCAACAGGCTCTGTTCATTCCATGCCTCTTTAAGCCACCCCACCATTTCTACCAATGACTCCCACTCCTGGTATTTTCCTATATAACATGGTACAACACATGTCCATTTACCTTGTCTCTTCCTGTGACCTCAGTGTCCAAACAGTACTTACAAGTGAATTCCCTTGCAATTTTCTTCCAATCTACTACATTCAGTGTTCACAATATCATTGTCTTCACATTGGAGAAACAAAATACACATTGGGTGACAGCATTTGGAACATCTCCGTGCAGGCTACAAGGAGCTTCCAGTTGCCTGTCACTTTTTAATACTCTGCACCTTTCCCACTCTCACTTCTCTCTCTGCTCCTCAATGTTTCTCCAATATAAGCTTAAGGCACTGCACCTGGTCTTCAGTCTAGTCACACTGCATACCTCTGAGTTCGATCATTGAAATAAACCATTTCAATTAACACTCCATTTGTTTTCCTTTCTCTCTCTACATTGCTCGTGGCATTTCTTGTTTTATTTTTTTCTTCATTTCTGCATCTGATTATTATTTTCTGAAGTAATTCTTACCAATAATAACTTTATTGTATGCCATCTCACTGATATTCCCTCTTCTCCCCATTTAACATCCTTCTTGTACTTTTCTACTTCTGATGGAAGACGTCATACTGACTGTTTCTTTCCCCATGAAGGCTACTTGACCAGCTGAGAACTTCACACATTTGTTTTGTATTTCCACCATCAGTATTTGAAACAATAAGTGCATTGGGAATGTTACAAATTGAATGCAACAAGCATAATTGAACCTTGCAGCCAGTTGTGACTATAACTTGACTATCTGTACATGGAATTTTGAAGCAACTTCAGTTTACATTTTTACATTTTTTGGTTTTACGTTTTTTTTTGCTTAATGCTAAGAGTTCTCAAATCTACAAATGAAACTCTTACACATTTGCATTGGCCATGAATGTGACATATATGGGTTAATTATTGTCATATATACCAAGATACAATGAAAAGCTTCTGTTTTGTGTGGCATCCTATCAGAAGTTAGCATTGCATCTTTTTTTCTCTTTATCATTTTTATATGGCAGAGACTCCTTTCAATTGCATTTCTGATTTCCTCTGATGTAGAACATGCCAACAGTATCCAGAAATTTCCTTATGCAGGTCTTTTAACTTTATGTATATATATCAAAAAAACCAGCAGATGTGGAAAATAAAAACAAAATGCAATAAAAACAAAATGCTGGAAAAACCCAGTAATTCAGACACTGACTGTGATGAGAGTCACAGCTAATGTGCCTTGTCAGGAACTTGTTCGGAAGAAAGATCATGGACGTCAAGTTTTTACTGAGATTTCTTCCACAATTGCCAGCTGGGTTGCTGAGTTTCCAGCAATTTTGTTTTTAATTGCTAATCTTTAAAAATTGCCTCATCTTTAATTTCACTTGCATTCAGATGGAAATGTGTAAAAAGAGCAGTGCCAATTTCATCTGCTTTTTTGATTTCCTAACTGATGGCAAGTGGCTAAATTTGTTCCTTCCATGTGGATTTGGAGTTCAGACTGGAAGGAAGTTAGGCCCACCCTGTTGTGTCTTTGCCTGCAGTTCGAAGGAGCTATAAAATTAATCTCTTGTTCTTTCCTTGCTTCCGAAGCTAGCTAAATGATTGTGTGTAATTTGGAGAAAGCAGAATTTTACCATTAATGTTTGTAGATTTAGCAGACGCAAATCTGGAACTTTAGAATTGAAATGTCATGAACCTGAAACATTAATTTTATTTATTTCCAGCAATTTTGTCTTTATTTTCTTTAATCAGATTTCCAAATTGCTTCAATGCAGTTTATCGTGATGATTATACAAAGGGAAGAAGTATTAGAGACTATCATCCGTCAGCTTTCTGCAACTCCAGTTTTAATACAAGCTTTCCTCTTTAATTGCTGATGCCTGGTCCAAATACCTTGCCCCCTGTGGTGTGAAGAATCTATTAGCCTTATTGAATCTTTTGGGACGGGGTATGTGGGGAAAGACATCAGATAATATTTCTGGAAGTTGACTTCACTAAAATGAACAGAACACCAAGATATTTTTTATTAACTTGCATAAAAATGCTTATTATATACATATCAAAGCAAGGAGCCATAAATATGACCACCAATAAATCCAAGTAATTCAGAAGCAACAACTTGAAGAATATAGTTGAAATAGCTGTTTGAGGTATAGAATTTGCTTTGAGCATGGCAAAGCATTTTACGGCCATTTATACAGTGACGGTAATGTAGAAGCAAAGAATCAAGACACTACACAGGAGATTTGTCAGACAAAACAAAAATATAGTGAGCCACATAGGTGATATTATTGTTATGTTCTGTCGAGCATGGTGTGCTATGCTGATGACAGAATGTGTAACGACGCTTGTGGGCTACCTCCTGCACATCCTTGGGTAAGTTGGTTGTTGGCACAAACGATGCATTTCACCGTGTGTTTTGAAGTACATGTGATAAGTACGTCTGAATCTGAAAGGCATTGGATGAGCTTGGTGAGGGTAACTATGTCAAAAAGATTGTAGACAGGTTGAGAAGGATAGGAAGGACCTGGATATTTTTTTTTGTAGATTTAATTGGGGTTCTTCAATACTTTGGAACCCTTTTTGGGAGCTTCAAAGGGAATTCCAGATTAGGGACTGTAGATTTGGTGAAGAGGGGGAAGACTGAATGAAAGCAGATTGACACAAGAGAATTAGCTTATTTTGTAATGTATATTATGAAGGAAGGAATAAAGGGGTGGGGCACCTTTGGATAATTTGAATGGGAAGAGACTTATTTGGGGTACATGGTGGCATGGATCAGTGACACGGGCTTTCATTTGACATTGATTTTATATAATCTCACTGCTAATCATACTATTGCAGTTGAACTATGCTGAGGCCCGACTGAATGAGCTGGAGAGCTGCTACTGTGAGAAGACCTGTCGGGTGAACAGAGAGGTGCACCGCAGCATGGAATCCTGGGTTGAGAAGTGCAAAAACTGCACCTGCAAGGTCAGTGACTTGTGGGGTGATTTGATCTGAGTGGCCTGAAAGTGCATAATGTCCATTGTACTCTTTGCAAGGATTGGGCAGCTTGGGATCTCTGTGGAAGTGGGGAACAAATGACAATTTAAGAGCAAGTTTCTACCATAAACTCCATTGCAGTTTCCTGCCCAGTTGAAGCAATTCTATTTTCCATGTCCCAAGGCCAGGGTGAATTTGTGTGGGTGTGGATAAGGCCATGTCTTGTCATGGTGGGATAAGGTCTCTGGGAGGTTTATCCAGAGAGGTGGAAAGGGAGGTTGGAAGTTTGCTCCCCTTTCTGGTTCCATCTGCCTGTTACCTACACCGCACTTTACTCACTATTATCCTTATTCCCTCCCCCCACTGTTCCCATTGCCCACCATTCCACTTTTCTCACTTCACTCTCCACTTTCCTTTCCCATAAACTGTATCTTTTTGCCCACACTAATCACCTCTTTCAATACCTCCACTCTCCCCTCCCCATTTGATTTCACCTACCCATCAACTCCACACCTCTCACTTGCTAACTCCTACCTCATCCTTCCCCACACTGGTCTATACAGTTCTGATGTAGACTCTCGATCTGTAATGTCAGCTATTTGAGATGCTACCTAGTTTGGTGAGTTCCTCCAGCGTTTTGCATTTTGTCCTGCTCCAGATCCCAGTGCCTTCAGTTTTCTTTCTTTACCCTTGAAAAGCAAAAAAGTGGGGTTTCTAATTAAGTTATTGTGTCTTTGCTGGCTGTCAACTTAGTTGGCAGAAAGGCTATCATAGGAAAAACAGTTTTTGGGATCCTTACGGGAAGAATTGATCATGGGCAGCGCCTGAAAATTCTGCTGCCCAAAATTCTGTTCCTCCACAGGTGTTATGAAGGAAGCAAATTCTAAGTAGACCGCTAATCTTTTTAGCTTTAACTGTTGGAGTTAACATATTGAATTTGCTGAGGGGTATTTTTATGAGCTAGGGATTCCTTCCATAGTGAATTGTTCCTTCCATAGTTAATTGGCTAGGTGAGACGACAGCGCAATCTCTACAGCAGAAGCATTTTAATCACACGCCCATTGACTGGAAGCATTAACAAAGTGAGAGCCTATATCTGTTGTCTCTTTTATAAATTTGCATTTCTCATTGTATATGAGTTGTCAAATTAACTGCTGCGACCATTCTGATGTAAAAGCTTGATAAAGTAGGAGGAATAGGAATGAATAAACATGAGAAATTCTACAGATTCTGGAAATCCAGAGCAACAGACACAAAATGCTGGAGGAACTCAACAGGTCAGGCAGCTTCCAAGGATACGAATAAACAGTTAATGTTCCAGGCTGAGACCCTTCTTCAGGACAATTGTTCATTCAGAACAATGAATCAGTTAGGATATTCTGCATATGCTATTTAATTGCTGAGGAAAAGGTAGCAATCTTAAAAATTGTAGGTAAGTTAGAGAGTGAAGTTTCATGGAAGTGAATAACAAAATATAGATTGTACTGAGTCAATTGCCTTGATGAAAACGTATATTGATTAGGAAGTTCCTGCCAGCATATATTTAATGTAAAAGGTAAAAATCTGTCAGTACTGATAACTTCCCTCAGTTCTCAATCAAGGAAGGTTAATATTAACTGATCAGGGCATAGCTGTTGATATCTTGGTTTTAGAACCATGGAAACCTTAAATGTAAAGCATCTGTGCTATGTTGCTGCTTGGAGCTTGGAACTATGTCATCCCTTCTGCATCCCTTTGATATACCTTACCTCTTGCTGCTGACTTTTGATCTTGAAAATAGTTTCGTTAGCTGGATTCCACATCCTGGTCAAGCAGGAGTATTCTGCTCAGACACTGGACAGTCTTACGTCAATGGTAATCTTACTCATTTCAAAAACATGATGTTGGATATCTGAGAGGAACATAGGAAATGGTTGGAAGTACTCAGCAGTTCAGATGGCATCTGAAGAGTTGATGTTTGAGGTGGTTGACCTCTCACCAATATTTTTCTGGTGGTTCAGAGCAGAGGTCATCTGCCATTAGTACGACAGAATGAAAGGATACCATTGGCCACATGCACCTTGATGACCAACATGTTTCTGAGATAAGCACCAGAGTATTGCAGTGTCAAACTGTAGAATGCACTGGAGATATGGTGCTGGCAAATCTGACCTTTAGTCCTGAACTCAGTGACATATCATGGTTTCTTGTTTTGGCTCCATTCCTTACAGTGAAGTTGTTGGCCTGGATAATGGAGGTTAATGGTCCATTACTTTCCATTAATGAAATACGATTGAGCATCTGATACATGTTTTGGGATAAATTCAATAATTTAATTTTGAAATGTTTCCTTTTTATTATTTGTGTACTTAAGCAGTTTTTGTTATTGTTAGTGAATTATTGATGATAGAGACAGCTGGAAAAGCTGTTAAGACCATGAGACATAGAGTGGTAGGAGCGGAATTAAGCCATTTAGCTCATCGAGTCTTCACCACTACTGTGTCATGAATGATTTATTATCCTTCTCAATTCTGTTCTCCCCTCCCACCTTCTCCCTGTAACCTTTGATGCCTTGATTAACCAAAAACATATCAACCCCCTCTTTAAATGTACTTAATGACTTGGCCTCCATAGCCACCTGTGGCAATGAATTCCACAGATTTACTAACCTCTGGCTGAAGAAATTCCACCTCAACTCTGTTCTAAATGGATGTCCCTCTAGTCCAGAGGTTCCATTCTGGTGTCGACAGACCCGTTGATTATTGGTAGGGGTCCATGGAGTAAAAAGGTTGTGAACCCCTGCTGTAGTCTGGGGCTGTGCCCTCTAGTTCTGGACTCACCCACTACAGGACCCTTCCTCTCCACATCCACTCTATCTAGGCCTTTCAATATTTGATAGGTTTCAATGACATCCCCCCCATCTTTTTTTTCTAAATTCCAGTGAGTACAGGCCCAGAGCCATTAAACGCTACTCAAATGTTAACCCTTTCATTCCTGACATCATTCTCATGAACCTTCTCTGGACCCTCTTCAGTGCCCAAAACTACTCTCAATACTCCAAGTGTGCCTTATAAAGCCTTATCATTACATCATTGCTTTTACATTCTTGTTCTCTCAAAATGAATGCTAACATTTTACCTTTTTTTGCAATTGACTCAACCTACAAGTTAAGTTTTAGGGAATCCTCCACAAGGACTCTCAAGTGCCTTTGCACCTCTGACTTTTGAATTTTCTCTCCATTTAAAACGTAGTCTACACCTTTATTCCTCCTACTAAAGTGCATGACCACACACTTCCTTACACTAAATACTACCTCCCTCTTCTTTATCCATTCTCCCAATATACCTTAAGTCCTTCTGCAGACTTGCTACTTCCTCAACACTACCCGTCCCTCCACCTATCTTTGAACCATCTGCAAACTTGGCCCAAAACCATCAATTGCGTCATCCATATCAGTCAAATATAATGTGAAAAGATGCAGTCCCAGCACTGACCCCTGCAGAACACCGCTAGTCACCAGCAGCCAACTAGAAAAGGTTCCCTTTATTCCCACTCTTTGCCTCTTGCCCATTAGCTAAAATACTATCCATGCTGGTGTCTTTCCCGTAACACCATGGGCTCTTATTTTGTTAAGCAGCCTCATGTGCGGAATCTTGTCAAAGGCTTTCTGAAAATTCAAGTAAGCAACATCCACTGACTCTCATTTGTCTGACTTGCCTGTTATTTCCTCAAAGATTTCCAACAGGTTTGTCAAGTAAGATTCCCCTTAAAGAAACCTTGCTGGCTTTGGCCTATTTTATCATGCACCTCCCATTACCTCAAACTCATCCTTAATAATGGACTCCAACATCTTTCCCACCACTGAAATCAGGTTAACTGGGGTATAATTTCCTTTCTTCTGCCTCCCTTAAAGCCTGGAGTAACATTTGTAATTTTCCAGTCCTCTGGAATCTTTCCAGAATTCAGTGATTCTTAAAAGATCATTACTAATGCCTACTCAATCTTCGGCTACCTCATTCAGAGCCTGGGAGTATAGTCCATCTAGTCCAGGTGATTTATCTACCTTCTGACCTTTCATCTTATAAAGCACCTTCTCCTTAGTAATAGAACCATTACTCACTTCTGCCCCATGACACTCTCAAACTAAAGGTTCATGAGGTACAGTATGTACTCAAGATTACTTGTGGAGTGGTACAATGGGGAATAGTTGTGACTGTACGGCTTTGACTGGAGTGTGTAAAACTTACGGAATAATGCAGAGTCAAGCCAAAGACATCGGCTGAGTGGTGCACATTCCAGCCTGTTAAATTTTGTATTTCACTTCACAGACGCTGCCTTACCTGTTGAGTATTTCCAGCATTACCTGCTTCTATTAACTGGTATGGCACGGCTGGCATGTTTTGAATTTATTGTGAACCCTTGATTGCCCCTGTGCCCAGTGACATGTTGGCTATTTCAGAATACATTTAGCAGCCAAGTGTCTGATTCACAGGTGCAGCAGCCAGGGTAGGGTAGGCTGAATTAGAATCAGGTTTATTATCACTGACATATGTCTTGAAATCTGTTGTTTTGTAGTAGCAGTACCGTGCAAGATATAAAAAAATTACTCTTAAGTGACAGGCAAGTACAAAGTACAAGTTAGTGTTCAGGGATTCATGGACCATTCAGAAAACTGATGCCTCAGGGGAAGAGCTGTTCCAAAAGAGTTCAGTGTTGGGTATTCAGGCTTCTGTATCTTCCCCTAATGGTAGTCATGAGAAGAAGGTATGTCGCGGATGGTGAGCATCCTTAATGATGGATGCTGCCTTCCTGAGGCACTGCTTTTAAAGATTTCCTTGATAGTAGGAAGGCTTTCCCCCATGGTGGAGATGGTTAACTCTACAAACCTCTGCAGCCTCTTTTGATCCTGCACTTATGGAGTCTTCAAACTAGGCAGTGATGCAGCTATCAAAGTGCTCTCCACAGTACATCTGAAGAAATTTTTGAGTCTCTGGTAACATATCAGATCTCCTCGAACTCCTAATGAAGTATGCCCACCAGTGTGACTTCCTCATGACTACATCAATGCATTGGCCCAGAATAGATCCTCATGAGATGTTGACACCCAGGAACTTGAAGTTGTTCAACCTTTCTACTGCTGACCCCTCAATGAAGACTAGTGTGTGTTTTCCTGACTTCCCTTTCCTGAAGTCCACAATCAATTCCTCGATATTGCTGATACTGAGTGTGAGGTCATTAATATTACTCAACAAAGAATATTCTTGAGGAACAGAGTGAACAAATTAATTTTTTAAGTGATTTTAAATTTCATGGTCACCATTATTAATACTAGCTTACATTTCAAAACTTAAGTAATTAATTGGATTTAAATTCCCCACTGCTATAGCTTTAAACATATATTGTGATATTTGTCCATTAATTTAAGTATTGTGCTGTTGTTTGACCACCTACAACAACCCTTTTGGTCTGGGGTTTCATGAGGTTGATATGAAAGAGAGTCTGGTCTTGTGTCAAAGAAAGCCTTTTATCTTCTTTCATGCTTGTCAACATCAAAAGCTAATTGTTCGAAGATTATACTTGAAATAAGGTAACCACCAAGACACCCAGAAGATTGATCGAATTTGAAGTGCGCAAGTTAGGATGCGCTGTCAAGATCCTGAGGGATTCATCACTGCAGTAAACCAAATATCCACTTGATACAGTTAAAGATCCAATGCCTGGATTGTAGATTTCACTTTTTTTTTTGGCATGCTAATCACGTGCTTGGGTGGTGGGGTGGAGATAAGTTTCTACCGAAAGAGGTGGAAGGCGTTCCTTCCCTCCACTACCATGCAGATCAGGTCACCCTTGGGTAAGATGTAGCACATGCTTAGACCCCCCCCCCCCCCAGCCCCAATCGGGGTCACGTGAAGCCATGGGAGTAGGTGGTCTGTAGTTGTTTGAGCAGCTGGTGTATACAAGTCCTGGATATGTGACCACTGATGTCAGGCAGACAATCTCTGAAGAGTACTGTTAATGGCTGGGGTCACCCGTCCTGTAAAGACATTGCTCAGAACAAGGCAATGGTAAACAACTTCTACAGAAAAATTTGCCAAGATCATAAGACCATGATCACCCATGTCATACAACATGGCACATAATGATGATGAATCACGTGTTGTGCTACTGCTTAAAGCTTACCTTCATCTTTTCATTCCTCTGCTAGAATTTCTCTCTGCTGTTTAGATCAGGTGGGCAGGACAGTACTGTGAGTTCTGCTTCACAACCCCAGGGACCAGGGTTCGATCCTGACCTTTAGGTACTGCCTGTGTGGAGCTTGTATCTTCTTCGTTGTGATCACATTATTTCCCTCCCCCCACCCCCACCCCATGGGGATTGATGGCCATGTCAAAGAAAGTAATTTGCATAAGGAGAGGGTAATAGAAGGAGAACAGGATCAAAGGAATTGCTCCACTGGGAGGGAGTATGGAATCGATGGGCTGAATAGCTTCCTTTATCAAAATAAGGAGTCAAACCTTTTGCTGATGACTTGTTGGAGTACACTTTGGCCCAATGTAAAAGTGACTATTATTCATTTTCACCTCTCTGCTCAAGGTGTTTGGTAATTCCAACCATTTTGAGAAACACTGGGATGAGCTGGACGAACAAAGATCCACTTCTAACAATCCCTTCCACACATTTACAGTGGAAACAGTTTTCCATTAGATCTGTGGTATTCTTTATGTTTCTCCAGCATGGAGCAGCAGGGCACGTGTCTTAATTTGCTTGTAATTCTCATTGGATAAACTGCATGAACCATTAAATACTGTTACCATTTTCTCATGGGTATCTCTTCTCTCTAACTCAGAATGGAGCCATTGAGTGCAGGCGAGTATCATGCCCTCCTCTAAACTGCCCTGCAGATTTTCGGCCAGTATATAGACCGGGCAAATGCTGCAAAGAATGTCGACGTAAGTAAAGAAACTACTGGGGCATAATTCTTAATTTGTGCATTTCATTGCAGTTTGTACAACAGACTAATAAAATTGGAACATAACATTATCGTTAGATTTGAGCAACATTGGTCACATGACTTCCATTGAAGCCTATGGAGATAATTGCGCAGGGCATAGAATAGAACATGGATCTTATGCTCTTGCATTACCTTAATTTCCCTCCTACTCCTTGCCTTCAATTCAGATTCACTTATTAATGTACATGAAAACATACAGTGGAGTGCATCATTTGCATTGACAACCAGCACTTGGTTGCCACACATTCAGTCCATGATGTTCAGCAGCACAAAGCAGAACACAACAGCCAACAAATCAGCATCAGTAAAACACGACCCTTTCCCCCCCTCCCACTAAGCCAGCCACTCAAATACACCGAGACAGACCGCCAACCCAAGGACAGGCATCCAGTCAATTTGCAGGCTCGTAATGGATTGTAAGTTGGCCTCTAACCATGCACCTGGGATCTCTGAGGATCATGCATTCTCCTTGCCATCCGTTCTGGGTGTGCAACAGCATTTGTATTGTACACTTGATCTGAGCGGTCGAATTTCTGAAGTACAGTATGAGGCACAGGCAGATAAGATAAAACTTTATTTATCCGGAAGGAAATTATTGTTGTAAGGTTGTTCAGACAGAAATATCTACTTTAAAATACAAGATATAAGCGTTGAAGTACAAGAAAATAGAAAATGTGCATTAAAAATTCATAGTGTAAAATACAGATGTGCAATGAAACCATATATTTGTATACCTAAGGAGGAGGAATTGTAGAGTTTTATAGCCACAGAGAGAAAGGATCTCCTGTGACGTTCAGTGGCACACCTCGGTGGAATCAGTCTGTCTCCTCTGTTTGTCCAGTATATCATGGAGGGTGGTGAGAAGGATTGTCCGTAATGCTCCATAGCTTCTGCAGCATTCTCCAAGTTACCCAATATACTGAAGTGACTAAGATCGTTATTTCATAGCAGTATAGAAAACCTACACCACAATACAGGCCCTTCAGCCCACAATGCTGTGCCGAACATGTACTTACTTTTGAAATTACCTAGGGTTAACCATAGCCTTCTGTTTTTTTAAGCTCCATGTACCTATCCAGGAGTCTCTTAAAAGACCCTGTGGTATCCACCTCCACCACCATCATCAGCAGCCCATTCCATGCACACACCACTCTCTGCGTAAAAAAACTTAACCCTGACATCTCCTCCGTACCTACTTCCAAGGACCTTAAAACTGTGCCCTCTCATGCTAGCCATTTCAGCCCTGGGAAAAAGCCTCTGACTATCCACAGGATCAATGCCTCTCATCATCTTATACACCTATATCAGGTCACGTTTCATTCTCTGTCACTCTAAGGAGAAAAGACTGAGTTCACTCAACCTGTTCTCATAAGGCATGCTTCCCAATCCAGGCAACATCCTTGTAAATCTCCTCTGAACCCGTTCTATAGTTTCCACATTCTTCCTGCAGTGAGGTGACTAGAAATAAGCACAGTACTCCAAGTGGGGTCTGACCAAGGTCCTATATAGCTGCAACATTACCTCTCAGCTCTTGAACTCAATCCCATGATTGATTGATGCTTTCTTAACCACAGGGTCAACCTGTGCAGCAGCTCTGAGTGTGGTATGGACATGGACCCCAAGATCTCTCTGATCCTCCACACTGCCAAGAGTTTTACCATTAATACTATATTCTGCCATCATATTTGACCTACCAAAATTAATCACCTCACACTTTTCTGGGTTGAACTCCATCTGTCACTTCTCAGCCTAGTTTTGTATCCTATTGATGTCCCGCTGTAACCTCTGACAGCCGTCCACACTATCCACAACACCCCCAAACTTTGTGTCATCAGCAAATTTACTAACCTATCCTTCCACTTCCTCATCCAGGTCATTTATAAAATTCACGAAGAGAAGGGGTCCCAGAACAGATCCCTGAGGCACGCCACTGGTCACCAGCCTCCATGCAGAATATGACACGTCTACAAACACTCTTTGCCTTCTGCGGTCAAGCCAATTCTGGATCCACAAAGCAAGGTCCTCTTGGATGCCATGCCTCCTTACTTTCTCAATAAGCCTTGCATGGAGTACCTTATCAAATGCCTTGCTGAAATCCATATACACTACATCTACTGCTGTACCTTCATTAATGTGTTTAGTCACATCCTCAAAAAATTCAATCAGGCTCGCAAGGCACGACCTGCCTTTTACAAAGCCATGCTGACTATTCCTAATCATATTATGTCTCTCCAAATGTTCATAAATCCTGCCTCTCAGGATCTTTTCCATCAATTTACCAACCACTGAAGAGAGACTCACTGGTCTATAATTTCCTGGGCTACATCTACTCCCTTTCTCGAATAAGTGAACAACATCTGTAACCCTCCAATCCTCCGGAGCCTCTCCTGTCCCCATTGATGATGCAAAGTAATTGCCAGAGGATCAGCAATCTCCTCCCTCGCCTCCCACAGTAGCCTGAGGTACATCTCCTCCGGTCCCTGTGACTTATCCACCTTAATGCTTTCCAAAAGCTCCAGCACATCTTCTTCCTTAATTGCTATATGCTCAAGCTTTTCAGTCCGCTGTAAGATGTCCCTACAATTGCCAAGTCCTTTTCCGTAGTGAATACTAAGCAAGATATTCATTAAGTACCTCCACTATCCCCTCTGGTTCCATACACAGTTTTCCACTGTCATACTGGGTTGGTCCTATTTCAACCCGAACCTTATAAAAATATTGACCACTAAATTTACTATGTGTGTGACTGCACATCAACATGATGGTGGTGTTGATGATAATGTAGAAGGTTGTTGGAGTTCATAATAAAACACTTAAAGAATGCAGAGCTGGGCTGAGAAATGTCAGATAGAGTTGAAAGAGTGGTACACTTGGAAGGAGGTCAAATTTGAAGACAGTGTATAGGGTTACTGGCAGGATTCTTAGCAGTGTGAGGAAGAGAGGGCTCCTGGAATCCACATCTAAAGATCGCTCAAAGATGCTGGGCAAGTTGATAGGGTTAAGAAGGTGTTGTCCTTTAGTCAGTGAATTGGTTTCAAGAGCTGTGAGGTAATGTTGTAGTTCAATCAAACTCTGGTTAGACCATGTGGAGTAATGCATTCAGTTCTGGTCATCTCATTATAGGAAGGATGTGGAAGCTTTAGAGAAGGTAGAGAAGAGATTTACTAGGATACCACTTGGATTAGAAAGTATGCCTTATAAAGAAAGATTCAGTGAGCTGGCACTTTTCTCTTTGGAGTAAAGAGTGTCTTGATAGAGGAGTATAAAATGATAAGAGGCATAGATAGAGTGGACAGCCAGCAAGAAGGTATAATTTTAAGGTGATTGCAGGAAAGGTGAGGTGGAAAGATCAGAGGTAAGATTTTTATACCAAGTGTGGTAGGTATGTGGAACACGCTGCCAGGGTGGTGGTAGAGGAAGATACATTAGGGGCATTTGAGAAACTCTTGGATAGGCATATGGATGAATGAAAAATGGAGGGCCTTGTGGGAGGGAAGCATTAAATTGACCTTGGAATAGGTTAAAAGGTCGCACAATATTGTGGGTCGAAGAGCCTGTACTATACTGCACTGTTCTATGGTCTTTCATTATTCCCAGTTATTTATACTGGTGTTTTCAAGATTCAGCAGATGATAATGGATGTATATATTAACCTGACATGCTAACCAAGCAAATGTAGGGTAACTGAGTGAGAGAAAATTCCACAAGCATGAAGGCATGTTGTACATGAAGTGAATGGGTGGAACTTGTGAGAACAGGAAATGATCATGCTGTGAAAGTGCCAAGATGGCTCACCCAAAAGATAAAGAAAACCTGATAGGAAAGTGAATGACAGTTGGAGAGTTTAATGCTGATAGGATCAGGGCATTGAGCTTCATTAGATAGATTTTTCAAGAAAGAGATCACAGCAGCATTTGGGATTAAGTTAAATTTGGGTTAAATTAAATAGAGATACTCCTACCTTCATAACTCTGGAGATGGTAACAGAAGTAGAAAGCAGCTCTAATGGGAGGTTTCAACTAGTGCAACAGGTAGTGTCATGTGCTTGCCTGTATGCATGCACCCTGACAGATGCTGGCAATCTTGAGCAACACACACAAGGTGCTCGAGGAACTCAAGATCATGTACCGCTTAGGGAGGGGGATAAACAGTCGACCTTTCAGGCCAAGACCTTTTGTCTAGAAAGGAAAAGGACAGAAGCCAGAATTAGAAGGTGCTGCAGGGGATCACAAGCTGGCAGGTGATAGGGGATTTGGGCGAGTGGGGGAGGTGTGGGAGTGTAGATCAAGTAAGAGGCTGGGAGGTGATAGATGGAAGAGGTAAGGGGCTGGAGAAGAAAGAACACTGCCATGATGAGGCCTTACTCAAGCTGGAGGAGCCACACCTCGTATTCCATGCCTGAGGACATGATCATCAATTTCTCTAAACTTCCAGTTTGCCCCCTACCTTTCTGTCTTTTACCATTCCCCATTTTAGTAACCCTCTCACTCCTTGTCTTCTCATTTGCCCATCGCCTCCCTCTGGTTCTGTTCCTTCTTCCCTTTCCTCCATGGTCTACTTCCCTCTCCGCTGCTGCTTCTTGTCCCTTCGGGTGGTCCGTTACAACTGAGATGTCTGGGATCAGCTTGTAGGGGGAAATGAATCGCCACCATTCTCTGTCCTGGGGACTGTGGACATGAGATCATTGGAAGTACTGAAAGAGGAAGGGGATGACTTTTAGATGGATCAGGGAATTGAAGACTCTGGAAAACTGGCTCAGGAGACAAGGCCTGGGACAAATCAAATATGTTTATGCTGAATGGACAGCAGGCCTGAGGGATCGAGTAGCCTATTCCTACTGCTATTTACTGATGCTGTGCAGTTAGAAGAAAGGCGAGAATACCATATCAAAAGAAAACAAGACATTAGGTTGATTAACAATTAGGGTAAAAGACAAATATAAAATAATGTCAAGAAAAAATTTCTAACAATATGTGACAAAATGCTTTTAGAATAGATACTAAAACTGCTAGGGACTAACATATAGTTAAAAGAGGAGATTAAGTAATATAGATTGGTAGGTTAGTTTCCTCCCAAATTAGAAAACTAATTTACATAACCTCCAGCAGCACTGAGAACTAGTTCAAGGATTTTGACCAAATAAAGCAAGATGGACCAAAGGAAGTGAAAAATCAATAATTGCCCCAGGGTAGTTGAGCTTAAAGAGAAGCAGGGTATGTAACTGAATGAGAAAAATTGTGTTTGCCAGAAGGATGTGATAAAACAGGGTGGGAAGATGATTGTGCAGAGTATGAATTTTTTACTGTTTAAAATTTAAGCGAATGCCACGTCTGCAAAACAGGTGATTTTTGTTTAGAGGCAGTGGCGGTGATTTTCATGAAACATCTGAAAAGGGCATTAAGTTAGTGTATAGGTCTGCATAGCACTTTACTGTGCCAGTCACCTGGGCTCACTGCCTACCACTGTCTGTAAGGAGTTTGAATGTTCTCCCCGTGACTGTGTGGGTTTACTCCGGTGGAGGAACCCCACATCGTCACATCGGGGTTTAGCAGGTTAATTGGACAGGTGGGTGTGGGCTCTTTGGACTGAAAGGGCCTGTAACTGTGCTGTTTCTTTACATTATAATTAAATCTGGCAACGTTCCAACAGACTGGAAATAAGAAATTTCTTGATATTGGATAGGATGAAAGGAGAAATCCAATCAATCAATTGCAGACTTGGCAACCTGCCCTCACTGAGTAAAAATAGAGCCCAGAAGATTGCTTTTCCTGGGCCACATTTATCCCTTAAAGTCAGACTTTGAGGAAATTTGTGAGGTTGGGAAAAGGCGATGCCACATAAACTTAACTCATCTATTTCAATCAACCTTTTTCAATTTCACAAACTTTAAATACCACCTCAGAAACAGAGTTCATAAGCAGTCCCTGTTCTTAGATCAATACAAAATATATCAACTGCTTTCACAAACTTGCAATTATAGTTTCACCTGTATATGTGAACATGTACAGAGGAGACCATATATTGTGGCTGTTTAGAAACATAGAAAACCTACTGCGTAATACAGGCCTTCTGGCCCACAATGCTGTGCGAACAAGAACTTACTTTAGAAATTACCTCAGGTTACCCATAGCCCTCTATTTTTCTAAGCTCCATGTAACTATCCAGGAGTCTCTTAAAAGACCCTGTTGTATCCACCTCCACCATCACCATCGCCGGCAGCCCATTCCACGTATTCACCACTCTGTGTGTATAAAAAAAAAACAAAAAAACTTACCCCTGACATCTCCTCTGTACCTACTTCCAAGCACCTCTCATGTTAGCCATTTCAGCCCTGGGAAAAAGCCTCTGACTATCCACATGATCAATTCCTCTCATCATCTTATACACCTCTGTCAGGTCACTTCTCATCCTCTTTCGCTCCAAGGAGTAAAAGCCAAGTTCACTCAACCTATTCTCATAAGGCATGCTCACCATTCCAGGCAATATCCTTGTAAATCTCCTCTTCACCCTTTCTATAGTTTCCACATCCTTTCTGTAGTGAGGCGACCAGAACTGAGCACAGTACTCCATGTGGGGTCTGACCAGAGTTCTATATAGCTGCAACATTACCTCTCGGCTCTTGAACTCAATCCCACGGTTGATGAAGGCCAATGCACCTTATGCCTTCTTAACCACAGAGTCAACCTGCACAGCAGCTTTGAGTGGCCTGTGGACTTGAACCTCAAGATCCCTCTGATCCTCCACACTGTCAAGAGTCTTGCCATTAATACTATATTCTGCCATCATATTTGACCTACCAAAATGAACCACCTCACACTTATCTGGGTTGAACTCCATCTGCCACTTCTCAGCCCAGTTTTACATCCTATCGATGTCCCACTGTAACCTTTGACAGTCATCCACACTATCCACAACACCCCCAACCTTTGTGTCATCAGCAAATTTACTAACGCATCCCTCCATTTCCTCATCCAAGTCATTTATAAAAATCACAAACAGAAGGGCTCTTCCAAAGAGTTGTGTTTCTCTCTATTTATACAATTTTTCTACCATATCCTACAAAAATATTTAATCAACAGTACTAACAGTACTAAATTTCTCCTTAACATGGAATCTGATGTCGAATGGAGATGTAATGACCTTTGTCCCACATGGTCTCATCTGCAGGTTTAGCAGTATGATCACTTACAGTTGAATGTCATTGTGGGTTGGATGCGATTGCAGCAAGGTTTGAATGACTCACTAGAAGGTGTTCCAATTGACTGAGTTAAACTTGAGAAAAAATACATCCCTTTGGCTTTGTATAATAAAGACCTCAGTTGGATATGGGAAGAGAAGGGTTAATTGACTTTAATTTCCTTTCTATGTTCCATCTGTTGTGTGGTTTTATTAGATTAAAAAAAACTATAAAATGATTGCTTTCCAAGTGCCATCATTCTAAGAGCAAAGGAAATGCTGTATCCTACCCCATAAGTAGATTTATTCCATTTTAATATATCCACTGGTGTGAAGCAATTGCATTTTATTGTAACATAGCCAATCTCTTTGCATTATATACTCTATTCCCTTTAAATGAGCTACAATATTTAGTGTGATCACTCCATTTGAAAGAGTGGTAACTGTAGATAAAATTAAGTATTGAAGTAGGTAAATGTAACAGGATGGAACATCCCAGCATGTTTCCTATAGATCTAGTTACTTTCATAAGCAGCATTTTCAATATCATGCTGAGATGCACAACTTTCATTATTAAATGTATTGCTTACATTAAAAACTGCCATCATATCAATGGTACAATTTTCTGGTAGGAATTTGATGCATTGAGCATTGTCTGTTCCTTTTGTCTTCTGTGGATATATTGAGGGCAGTTAGAGAGCAAGATGATGGCTACATCACTTTGAAGAATCTAGCAGTAGACAGGAGGGAGCACCAAAATGGAATTTTATAGGAAGATCATAAACTTCTGTCCTTCCACTCAACTCTCCTTTATTGTAAATCTATCGATTTTAATGAAACTGCACAGGAATTGAATCAGCTTCTGAATGAATGTGCTTTCATGTGAATGGCTGTATCAATCCTATGTCCATTAACTACCATGAAATTTGTCTGCAGTTCTGCTTTCAGAGCTATGGCACAGGTATTAAAAAAATGTGACCCAGAGGACTTTGTATTGTCATGTCCTTCGTTGATTGTTTCTTCTTGCCCTCAAAGTCATTACGTAACACCTAAATCTGATACAACTGCACTTTGTCTGTAATCCAGCCTTACAGCAATACAAGCCATTATGGTATTTGTTACATGTTTTACTGTCTTTGGAACTTGTAAAAGATTAGAACTTTGGTTCCATTTTCTAAATTGAAATCTTAATTGTAGGTTATTTAGAACAGAACTGAATCCTCCTTTTGGTCTTATTGTTTCTTCAAAATTTCCTACATGGAAATAGTTGCTTCTGATTCAACATAAAGAGCCCTGCTGTGGAAATCATTATTTTCCCATGTTAAGATTGTTTTCAACAGATGCACTGTAAATCCATGTTCTAAGATGATTCATGTGTTTCATCTTCTGTAACATTTTCAATTAAACAACTCAAGAAAGAAAGATGGAATTGAAAATTGGGAAATTTTCTTGAACAATCATTAATACCATGTTCTTAAAACCAGAAGACATAGGACCAGGATTAGGCCATTTGGCCTATTGCATCTGCTCTGCCATTTCATCATGGCTGATCCATTACCCCTCTCACTCTCATTGGCATGCCTTCTTTCCTTAACCTTTGATGTCCATACTGATTAAGAACCAATCAACCTCTATTTTAAATCTTTCCGATGATTTAGGTCCACATCTGTCTGTGGCAAAGAATTCCACAGATTCACCACCCTCTGGGAAAAGAAATCCCTCCATCTCTGTTCTAAAGGGATGTCCTTATTTTCTAATGCTGTGCCCTCTGGTTCTAGACTCATCTACTATAACAAATATCCTCTTCGTGTCCATTCTATCTAAGCCTTTCAATATCCTATAGGTTTCAATGAGATTCTTCCCCCTGCCCCTCGCCCCACCCCCATTCTTCTAAACTTCAGCAGCATCTGCCCCATCGAGTCTGCTTTGCCATTCGATCATGGCTGATCCTTTTTCTCTCCTCCTCAACCGCAGTTCCCAGCCTTCTTCCCGTAACATTTGATGCCATGTCCAATCAAGAACCTATCAATCTCTGCCTTAAATTTGAGGACATAAGTTGAGAGTTAAAGTGCAAAAGTTTAGGGGTAACATGAGGGGGAACTTCTTTACTCAGAGCGTAGTAGCTGTGTGGAACGAGCTTCCAGCAGATGTGGTTGAGGTAGGTCCGATGCTGTCATTTAAAGTTAAATTGGATAGCTATATGGACAGGAAAGGAATGGAGGGTTATGGGTTGAGTGCGGGTCGATGGGACTAGGTGAGAGTAAGCGCTCAGCACGGACTAGAAGGGCCAAGGTGGCCTTTTCCGTGCTGTAATTGTTATATGGTTATAAGTACAGGCCTAGAGCCATCAAATTCCTTAGTGCTCAACAGAGCAACACAAAAAAATAAAGTAAGTTCAAGACTGTGAAACATTGACTCCTGAGGGGAGGGGAAGAAAAACCTTTTGTCAAAATAATTTTCTGCATAAATTGCTTTCATCTTCCTACTGAATCAATTAATCTCTTTTCTTCAGAAAAGTACATCTCAATGTACTTCTCTTGTTAAGTTCAATGATGCTTTGATCATTTACTGGAAGAGTTCTAATAATAGCTGGCATATGGGCACCGTGGCGGTGTAGCGATTAGTTGGACGGTACTCCAGCTCAGGGTGTTCCGGAGTATGGAGTTCAATTCTGGTGCCATTCTGTAAGCAGTCTCCGTACTCGTGGAGCGCAAGGGTTTTCTCCAGGTCCTCTAGTTTCCTCCCATAGTCCAAAGCTATAGCGGGTAGATTAGTTGGTCATTGTAATTTGTCTTGTGATTAGGTTAGAGTTAATGTGATTTGTCAGGGTTTGTTGAGATGCCATGACTCAAAGAGTTGGAAGGACCAACTCCACGCTCTATTGCTAAATAAATACATACATATATCTGTTGACACCTACTTTTCAGTCCCCAGGAAAGAGAGAAGTTCCAGGGTTTCCAATTAAGATTTACATAGTGTTTAAATCTTATTGTCTGCAATATTTAAAATTGATAGGAATGATTTTATTATTCCTGCAAAACTAAATCATGAAACAGTGTATTTTAAAATAATGAGCCATATTAAAAATAGTATTGGAAGTAAATTGAAAGCAATGCCAGTCAGATTCAAAGCAGGTAGTACAGTTATAGCAGGCAGGTCAACAGGCAGGTCAAAAGAATCAAAATATCTGAGAGTCTTTAACATGGGGGATGCCAAAAAACTGAGGGACCTTCACAAAAAGGTTCTTCCATTGTTAGAGATGTTTTTCAATGAATGTATAGCTTAATCAAGTATCAAGTTTTTTTATGCAGTTACAAATATAACTCTTCAGATCAGCAAATGATTTTCAAATTGCAAGATTTGACACTTTTACCAGCATAAACCAAAGTATATCTGGTGTCATTTTGAACTTGGTGATCTTTCTGCCTTCCTCTCTGTCAGTTAAATGACCAAAGTGGGAATAAGAGGGTGCTGGTTACCTCCTGGAATTTGTCTAACAACCCTTTATTCGTACACAAATCTTGGCAGTGTAGGAAGCATTACCATGCAACTCTCCCTCATCTGACAATAAAGGGCAACCCAGCAGCGTGATTTGACTAACCAGTTATTTGTTTCCAGAGTCCGCAATACTGGTTGTTTTGTTTATTACTCTTGTCATGGTTGAAACTGGATGTTTTCAAAATATCTGGAGCCAGTTGTGATATAGATACTTAGTAGATTGGGTGAATCATTGATGGAGGTCAACTGAATGCATTTAGAAGCTCCAAAGAAGCTTCATGTAATGATTTTCTGTAGTCTTGGGTACTATTTGTGATCTCAGATCAATTTGGTATTTGTAGGACAGAACAATGAAAGAATGTTTGCTTAGGTGCTGTCTTCACAAAAGTCTTAGATAATTGGATCAGCACATTATACTGATACCAAAATTCATTCTGTTGACTTCAATGGAATGAATATCAGAGGCAGAGTACGATGTGATGGCTAATTGTAACATACTGAATAGTACTGATGCAAATGAATTTCCAGGCAGTTTGGCTCAACAAGCCTGTTAGATTGAAAAGACAGTGAGAAATATAACATGTGATGGGTTTTGACAAAATTACTTTAGCTTTTAAGAAGATGAACCATCAAATAAAAAAGTCTCAATCGAAGCTGTGAGGTGTGCACAATGTCATTTACTAATGGTGGCCAAATTTGATTGCATACCTAGCATTTCAATGGTCCCAAAAGTGCAAAAGACTGTTTTCAATTAATTCTTTGGTCAATTTACCTGCCTTGTTTCCACGGCCTTCTGTGTGTGATAAATCATATATTTTTCTCTTATAGTTAATTTGTATTGCAGGTAGAAGTCTATAAATGTGGATACTATTTTTGAGGGTGATGTCTTCTAAACTAATTAGAAACGTCCTCGTCTTTATATTTTTGCTTAATTTTTATTGTGCTTGAGAATAACCTTCATTTTCTGACAATTTGCATGTCCCAAGTGTGTGCTTAGGCTTCTAAATTTAGAGGTATGGGTCTGTGTCTGGGAGGGGTGGAGTACTTCATCATTTGGTGTTGAGGGTGAACTTGCATGTACCTTTGTAATGCCATGGATATCTCTGAAACAATTATTTGATGGGCAAAGTGCAGAGGCGCTCGTGCTACTTGTATTGCCTTGTGCCTTTTCGAAATTTGGTAAGCTTTTAAAAATAACACATTGACGATTTTGGTGTCTGTAATACTTAAATAGAAAATCTGAACATGCTTGCAAAGTGTAAGCCTTAAGCTGACATCAAATGGAAAAGTTGGCTTTAGATGGAAATTAAAACCACACATGTAAAGATAAATGCTGGTGGGAAGATCAACAGATGCTTAACTGAAATTTAGGCCTTGCCTTTGTATGAGAATGGAATTGTAATTCCATAAGATACAGGAGCAGAATTGGGCCATTTAGCCCATTGAGTCTAATCTGCTGATCCACTTCCCTCTCAACCCCATTCTCCTGCCTTCTCCTTGTAATCTTTCACACCCTGACTCATCAAGAACCTATCAACCTCTGCCTTAAGTACACCCGATGACCTGGCTTGCACAGTTGCCTGTGGCAATAATTTCTACAGATTCACCACCCTTTAGGTAAAGAAATTCCTCCTCATCTCCATTCTAAATGGACATCCGTCTATTCTGAGGCTGTGCCCTCTGGTTCTAGACTCCCCTATTAAAGGTGACATCCTTTCCACATCCACTCCATCTAGACCTTTCAACATTCGATAGTTTCAATGACATCCATCTTCGTTCTTCTAAATTTCAGTGACTAAAGGCCTACAGCCATTAATTGCTCCTCATATGATAAGCCTTTCATTCCCGGAATCATTCTTACAAATACCCTCTGAACCCTCTCCAATGTCAGTACATCCTTTCTTACAAAGGGGGAGGGAGAGAACATCAACTCAGACCATGAGAGGCTTGCGTCGGGCATTTTCATGCCTTACAAGGTACAGATTGGAAGTCTGTGTGGGGGCACCACTCCTCGCACAGACACTAGAGCAATGTGTGGTTAAATGTCTTGCTCAAGGACACAAACATGCTGCCACAGCTGAGGCTCGAACTATCGACCTTCAGACCACTAGACGAATGCCTTAACCCCTTGGCCACATGCCCGACACTAAGAAAAGAGCCCACAACTACTGACAATACTCCAAGTGAGGCCTTGCCAGTGCCTTTATAAAGCCTCTGCATTACTTCCTTGCTTTTATATTCTAGTTCTCTTGAAATGACTTGCTTTCTTCACCACTAGCTCAGCCTGCAAATGTATGTTTAAGGAATCCTGCACAAGGACTCCCAAGTCGCTTTGCATTTCTGATTTTTGAATTTTCTCCAAGTTTAGAAAATAGACTTTGCTTTTATTCATTCTACCAGATGCCATGACCATACACCTTCCTGACACTGTATTCCATCTGCAATTTCCTTGCCCATTCTTTTCATCCTGTTAAGTCCTTCTGCAGCCTCCCTGCTTCCGCAACACTATCTGCCCCACCACCTGTCCTCATATCATCTGAAAACTTAACTAGCCTATGCTCTATCCATGCTAGTATCTTTCTGTAACACTATCAACTCTTATCTTGTTAAGAAACCTCATCTGTGGCACCTTGTCAAGGACCTACTGAAAATCCAAGTACATAGCATCCACTGATACTCCTTTGTTTATCCTGCTGGTTATTTACTCAAAGAATTCCAACAGTTTTGTCAGGCAAGCTTTTCCCTTCAGAAAAGCATGCTGACACTGGCCTATTTTGTCATGTGTCTCCAAGTGCAACAAAACCACATCATTAACAATTGACTCCACCATCTTCCCAACCACTGAGGTCAGACTAACTAGCTTATAATTTCCTTTCTTGTGCCTCCATCCCTTCTTGAAGAGTGGAATGGCATTTTCAATTATCCAGTCCTCTAAAACCACGCCAGAGTGTATTGATTCTTGAAAGATAATTTCTAATGCCTCCACAGTCTATTCTTTCAGAACCCTGGGGTGGAGTCCGTCTGGTCTAGGTGACGTATCTATCGTCACACTTTTCAGTTTCCCAAGCACCTTCTCCCTAGTAAAAGCAACTGCACTCATTTCTTCCCCCTGACACTCTAAAACGTCTGGCATACTGCTAGTGTCTTCTGCAGAGAAGACTGAATCAAAATAATTATCCAGTTTGTCTGCTCTTTCCTCATCCCCCATTAGTGCCTCTCCAGCATTATTTTCCAGCACTTCAACATCTACTCTAGCCTTTCTTTTGTTCTTGATATATCTGAAAAAAATGGTATCTTCTTTGATATTGTTGGCTAGCTTACCTTCACATTTCATCTTTATCCCCCTTATGGCTTTTTTAGTTGCCTTCTGTTGGTTTTGAAAAATTTCCCAGTCCTCTAATTTCCTACTAATTTTTGCTCTATCTTATGCCTTCTCTTTTGCTTTTATGTTAGCTTTGACATCCCTTGTCAGCCACAGTAGTGTCATCCTGCCTTTAGAATACTACTACTTTGGGGCATATCTATCCTGCCATCATCCCTGCTAGGGTTTCTTCTAATCAACTTTGGCTATCTCTTCTCTCATGCCTCTTTAATTCTCTTTGCTTGACTATAATACTGGTATATCTGACTTTAGCTTCTCCCTCTCAAATTACAGGGTGAACTCCATCACATTCTGATCACTGACTCCTTGTGTTCCTTTACCTTAAGGTCCCTAATCAAATCTGGTTCATTATATAACACCCAGTCTGGAATAGCTGATTCCCTAGTGGGCTCAATCACAACTGCTCTAAAAGCCATCTTAAAGCTATTTCTAAAAATTCCCTCACTTGGAATCCAGCACCAACCCGACTTTCCCAATCTACCTGCATGTTGAAATTCCCCCATGACTACTATAACTTGACCTTTTGACATGCCTTTCCATCTCCCATTGTAATATTAGCCCACATCTTGACTACTATTTAGAGGTAGGGGGTGTGTGTGTGTGTGTGTGTGTGTGTGTATATATATATGTGTATATATATATATACTCTCAACGTCATTCCTGCCCATCTCTAACTGTGCTACAAGATCATCGACCTTATTCTGTAAACTGTGTGCTTTCAATTATAACACCTTAAGTCTTGTATCTGTCATCCTTTTCCATTTTGATCCTCTTTTACACTTTAACTTATCCCACTGAATGCAATTTTGCCCAATTACCTGCCAGTCCTTCCTGATAGTCTCATTGCACACTTCCTCTGCTTTTAAAACAACAGTCCTATCCTCAGCAATATCATTCTGGATTCCATCCCCCTGCCAAATCAGTTTAAACCCTCTCCAACAGCTCTAGCCAATCTGCTTACAAGGATATTCCCTCCCCCCTCCCCCCTTGGGTTCAGGTGTAACCCGCCCCTTTTGCAGAGGTCATACCTTCCTCAGGAGAGATCCCAATGATCCAGAACTCTGAAGCTCCGCACCCTGCACCAGTTTGTCAGTCAAGCATTCATCTGCCAAATCACCCTATTCTTGTGCTCACAGGTGCAAGGCAAGGCCAGCAATCCAGAGATTAGTACCCTGAGTGTCCTGCTTTTCAGCTTTCTACTTCACTCCCAAATTTCTCCCTTCAGTGCCTCCTCACTTTTCTTATCTGTGTCACTGTTGCCAAAATGTACCAAGACTTCCGGCTGCTTAACCTCCCGTTTAGAATGTCAAGGACTCAGTCCGCGATATCCTTGACCCTGGCACCTGGGAGGTAGCAGATCATCTACATATCCACAGGTTCTCATGTCTACTCTTCTGACTATGGAATCCCCTATCACTACTGCCATCTTCTTCTCTCCTCTTCCATTCTGAGCCACAGCGGCAGACTCAGTGCCAGAGAGCTGGCTGTTTTGCCTCCTCCAACCAGCAATACCCCCCCTCCCCCCCCCCCAGCTCCGGTAGGTCGTCCCCCTCAGCGGTGTCCAAAATAGTACACATATTCTTGAGGGGAATGGCTACACAGCCATTCTGTGCTGGCTGCCCATTTCCCTTCCCTCTCCTGACAGCCTCCTGCAACTTGCGAGCTGCAGGGATCTCCTTAGTCTCCCATATGAGCGAAAGGTCATTGAGCTGCAGCCCCAGTTCTTTAACGTTCTCTGAAGAGCTCAGCTTGGTACACCTGGTGCGGCTATGCCTGTCTGGGAGGCTGGAGGTCTCCCAGAATTTCCACATCTCACACAACACCACACAGCCCCTGGAACCATTCTCACTGCTCTTACTGTGCACCAACTGGTGAAGACTGAAAAAGAAGAATGAAGAAGAAAAAACTCACCGGATATGAACCTCACCCAGTCATATTCTTGCCAAAGCCTGCTGAGCCAAAGCCTCTCCACTGTAGCCTTGGTCCACTCCAGCAATGGCAGCACTGCTCGTCCCTACCTCGCTTTTATTTACCCTTGCTAATGAATTGCATCTGCACTGCCAAATAAAGCCGAAATCCTCCCTTTTAAAATTTCTCACTCCTCAATCTGTGTGACGCCTCGTGCACCAATTTGGCTGCAAATGCACCACCAAGATAAAAACTCCTCCCCTCCCAGTTTTCCTATTATTTGTGATGGAATTTGTAATCTTAAAAAGTGAAGTCTCAGACTGCATCTTCTCCATACCATTCTCCGTCTGGCATTGTACATTTGATGCTCAGCATTTCTTGCAATGTTCCCATTTTGGCTATCAATAGATTACATCAATTTAAAATCAACTTGTTTTAGGCAAATAGCCTCCAGTTCTTTTCAGTATTTGGTCAAGGTACTAATTATAAGTTAGCTCGATATTGTTTAGGTAAAGAATTATTAATGCCCTCTTCTCCCTAAAGTCATCCAAAGCCCCTGGACTTTGACATTGTATCCATGTATTATATTTGCTTTTTCAGTGTACATGACTTTAAAATGAATCTGTTCTTCTGAATTTATTTACTTAACTAATCCATATCTTAATGTTTAATAATCTTTGCACCATTTACTACATAGCTTGGTATCATAGCTCAGTATTGCCTATATAGTATATACATCTTTTAAAACCATATGAGTGAAAAGTAATAATGTAATAAAAATCAAATTTTGTTCTGTTAGGTTGGATCACTGTAAATGACTGAATATAAGATAAAGCAGCTTTGAAATGAGTTTCATGTTATTAACCAGATTAAGTGGCTGCTTAAGGATTCCACAGCTGCAGTACTTTTTTGACCTGCATGTGAATTGGTTTCTGCCATTTAATTATCATGAACTATGGTGCCAACAGGTGCTGGGGTGCTTAGATTCCTGTAATGTGTTCTCATTAATATATTGCAGGATGTGCTTCAAGAATAATTTATGTTTATTCATGCTGGTTTAATGGCAGACAGGAAAGTGGATTTTCCAATTCTTGCCACATGTCAAAACAGGTTGGCGGCTGAATGTGAAAACTGTAGGTGGGAAGATATGGTTGTCACAAGCCATTGTGCCTTTCTCCATTGTTTTGACTGTTAAAAATTGTACTTTGCTTCCTCAAAAGGACAACAAAGGAAAATATATATATACGACTAAGATTCGGCAATAAAGAAAGATTCTTCACTGAAGCATAAGTCTTCTGGTGGGAGGTGGTTTTCGTTATCAAAATGTGTGCTGGAGATGGTGGAAGAAGCATTTTATTTCGGACGTTCTCTTTTAACCTGAAGGAAAATGACAGGAAATCTTTGAGGACTCCTAGGTCTTTTATATTTATTGTACCTTGTGTGATCATTTGCTTCTGTAAATAGTTTTGTGTTAATAAATTTGTCTGAAAGCTTTAGCCTGCATATGTTGGGTCCTGCGTGTAATGTTTCCCTTGAGAGACAGATGTGATGGAAAGCCTACTTCTCTGTTTCTGTACCTTTGCTCTGACTTTCCCAGATTAATTTGGCTCTAGTATCGTTGATCACTAAGCTGATGTTTGAATTTCCCATCCTTTCTGAGAATGTATATTGTTGTGTTGAGCTGTCTTAAGTCCAGTCAAGATTTTAGGAACACGGAATTGGGAATGGTTTAGTTATTTCCTCCAGAGAGAATATGACTATCTTAACTTCATCCTGCCACATTAGCTCTGCATCTTTCTATCATTTTAGCTAGGAAGGTCCCTTGGATTAAAAAATATTATTTGAACTGGCACTTATTCCCCTTTGTGATAAGAGAGCTCCATCCTTCTACAGCCATTTTAATAAGATATCTCCACACTTTTATCTGGAATTTACTGACTCTGGTTCCACAGTCAATTTCAATTCCCCAGAAGCCAGAGGATATTTCTCTCTACCCTTGAAATCCCTTCCAAAATCCTAGAAATGTTTATTCAAAAACCTGACATCCATCTGTCTTTCAGGCAATTTTGTGTTTAATTTTTGCTGCACGCACTCTAGTGCTGATATTCTGGGGTGAGATATTTGGAAAATGAATAGTTATAAGTTTTTCTTTGTTCATTATATTTATCACCTTTCATGTCCCTTAAAAGACTCCTGAAAGTTTGTTTCAACCAATAAAGTACCTTTTAATGTGTTCACCAAGCTCCTGTATACTGTATTGTGGTAATGATCAACTAATTTGTTTAGTAACACTGGCTGAGGATAATCGTTAGCTATGACACACTGCAGTGCCCCTGTTCAAACAAATGTGTTCTTTTAAGTTTCTTGAGTGTGACCTTTTTACCTTTGACCTTCTGATACAAGAGAAAGAGAGCAGTTAAAGTTGCCATAACTATGTACTTTTGTTGTATATCAATCTGTTTATCAAAAATGATTGAAATTCACTTTGGATCTCAGTTTGATTTGAAAATAATTAATAGTGAATGAATACTCACAAAATTATTCAATGGAAATATGACTTTATATCTCAAAGAGAACTTGAAATTATAGAAGGTGTAAAACAAAAAGTTAAGCTAACATATAAAGGAAATTTTAAATAGATTTTTCTTGAAGTAGTGTTATTAATTTAGAAACATAGAAAACCTACAGAACAATACAGGCTCTTCGGCCCACAATACTGTGCGGAACATGTGCTTACTTTAGAAATTACCTTGGATTACCCATAGCCCTCTATTTTTCTAAGCTCCATATACCCATCCAGGAGTCTCTTAAAAGACCCTCTCATATCTGCCTCCACCACTGTCACCGGCAGCCCATTCCACGCACTCACCACTCTCTATGTAAAAAAAACTTACCCCTGACATCTCCTCTGTACCTACTTCCATGCACCTTAAAACTGTGCCCTCCACACTGCCAAGAGACTTACCATTGATACTATATTCTACCATCATATTTGACCTACCAAAATGAACCACCTCACACTTATCTGGGTTGAACTCCAACTGCCACATCTCAGCCTAGTTTTGGCATCCTATTGATGTCCCGCTGTAACCTCTGACAGTCCTTCACACTATCCACAACATCCCCAACCTTTGTGTCATCTGCAAATTTACTAACATATCCCTACACTTCCTCATCCAGGTCATTTATAAAAATCACAAAGAGAATGGGTCCCAGAACAGATCCCTGAGGCACACCACTGGTCACCGACCTCCATGCAGAATATGACCGCCTATAACTACTCTTTGCCTTCTGTGGGCAAGCCAGTTCTGGATTCACAAGTAATGTCCCCTTGGATTCCATGCCTCCTTACTTTCTCATTAAGCCTTGTATGGGTACCTTATCAAATGCCTTGCTGAAATCCATATACATTTTCTCTACTGTTCTACCTTCATCAATGTGTTTAGTCGCATCCTCAAAAAATTCAATCATGCTTGTAAGGCATGACCTGCCTTTGACAAAGCCATGATGACTATTTCTAATCATATTATGTCTCTCCAAATGTTCATAATCATAACTGAATTTACACTGGTTTATTAGAATGTTTCTTTTTATAAGTTTCAAGCTTGGTACTTTTTAAATTGACTCTGATTGAATAACTTCACTAGTTTTCTGGGGATAAGCTCTACGGGATTTACTGAGATTTGTGAATCCGCCATTTGCAATCTGAAATAACCACAGAGCACAAAGCATTAATTAAGTTTACTCATTAATGTGACCAAGAAAATTTGCAGTGGATCATTGCCTTGCGTTTCTAACAGTTTATCACAATTTCAAAATAACTTACTGGACATTCTCAGAAATTGAAAAATCTCTGATTATCCTCCACAAAGGCTCCATTAATATTGTGTTGTGAACTGTGATTAGGGGATTTCCTTACAACTGCTCTTGGTCTGCTACTATTGACCATTTTGGACTACCCCCAACAATTCTCCTTTTCTAACTTCACTCCAGTCAAAAAAGAGAGAATTGTAATAACATAATACATTTTTTAAAGTATCATTCAGAGCACACTATAGTGCTTGCTGCTACTGCTATATCGTTTGACATTTTGTCACGGTTGCAATATGGAAACTCAATGGAACTATTTTCATTTCAGCAAGATTTCACAAACAGTATGGCATCTTGACCAAATTGTTGCTGTCTCACTGCTCCAGAGACTCATCTGGGTGCTGTCCTAGTGGAGTTTGTACATTCTCCACGTGATCTTTTGGGATTTGACAGTGATTTTTTCAATTCCCAAAGATGTGCTGGTAGATTAATTGTACTGTTCCAGTTTTATAAGTTCACACTGATTATTGTAAAGTGGGAATAGGTTGAAGGCCTACAGGGAGATAGGGAGAGGAGAAATGGTTTCAGTGGGAGTGTTCTGCTGTGATATGGACCTAATAAGTGGAATATTCTCTGTCATGATGGGTATTAATCAATCTATTTTCATGATGTTGACTGAATAAATATTGGCTTGGGTTCCAATGTAACTCCCTTGCATCAGTTTTAGTTTCACTGGTAAAGTAAAGGCATCCGTTAGTCTTGCGAGACCATGGATCTACGCCTGGAAAGTCCTCACTCTCCAGGGCGCAGGCCTCGGCAAGGTTGTATGGAAGACCAGCAGTTGCCCATGCTGCAAGTCTCCCCTCTCCATGACACCAATGTTGTCCAAGGGAAGGGTATTAGGAGCCATACAGCTTGGCACCAGTGTTGGTGCAGAGCAATGTGTGATTAAGTGCCTTGCTCAAGGACACAACACGTTGCCTCGGCTGGGGCTTGAACTCATGACCTTCAGGTCGCTAGTCCAATGCCATAACCACTTGGCCACGTGCCCACACTTACACTGGTACAACCACTGAAATTTATTGATTAAGTAAATCCCATCCACCTGATGCCATTCGGGTGGAATTGATCTGAAAAGTTTTCAAAGAATGTATTAATGTGACATACCGCGCACTTGTCTAAACTGCATTCTCTCACTCATGGGACAGAAACTGAATCTTGATTTTTTTTTAAATAACATGAGGAGCAATGACTTCCTATGAAGTCATTAGAAACACTAACTTCCTCCAGTGATACCTGGCCTGATGACTAACAGCCAACAGCCTGCTTTGGTATGATCACTGGAAGCTGCACCATGGCAATGTAGTGGTTAATGTGATACAATTCCAACTCAGGGTTCCTGGAGTTTGGAGTTCAATACCAGCACCCTCTGCAAGGATTTTGTATGTTCTCCCCCTCTGTTCAAAGACATGCCGGTTAGTAGGTTAATTGTCCTGTGATTAGGCTAGTGTAAATAGATGGGTGGTGTGTCTTATTGGGCCAGGGTGGGGGGTTTGCTGAGCTGCGTTGTATCTCTAAATTAAATACAATAAAATAAAAAGTTCTATCTATTTAAGACTGGCTTCTGGTTAAAATTCCTCCAAATATCCAGCAGTTTTATCCTACCCCTTAGCTGAAATCCCACCATTTATTATGCAATTGTCATATCTGATTTCAGTTCAGCTCATTGTGCTGGCATTGATTCATTAATGTGTGCTGTTCAAGGTTCCAGACGATGTTCTGGATTTTACAAACTGTCTTCATTTTATCTAGAATATGGGTCTTGGTGCTTAATGTGTATTTTCAGCCAGTCTGAGAAATGTCACAGCAAGAAACTGGAGAAATTTCTCTTTTTGGACAAGCTTTGCTAATCTGTTTTTGGAAATGAAGGTATGTGATTAAGTGACTTCTGCTTGCCTTTGAGGTAGGGCTGTGGGGGCTTTTGGAAATACTACCTGCTGTGCAAATGTTTTCAATGCAATGCAATGTACTACCCACAACAAAGGAGGGCTTGTTCAGTTTCACTATGGATTTAACCATCAAAGATGCATTGGGTGGTATACATGCAACACTCTCATAATGTAACATGCCCATCCATTAGCGAGGTGTCTCTGTTACTTACAATATGATGTATTGCAAATGAAGATTTAGCAGATTGAATCTACTTTCTTCATTGCTCCCATCCAACCACTTTAGTAAGTTCAATCTAACTAGGCTGGGGTAACTTGAGCAATAGTCTCAATCCACTTGCCACATGAGGGTATCCTATAGGGCGACAAAAGTACAGCAATAAATGCTGAGTGCACCCTACTACTCTCCATCTGGTGAGATTAGCACTTTGAATCATATTAATTCTGTTAGAAAATGTTTTTCAGGGAAGCTTAATGGGAGCAAGAGTAACTTGCTGTTGCTTCACATAAATTGCAATTCAGGAATATAGAACTTTTTCAAAACCTGACCCAAATAGAGTTTCATATAAGTATTGCCACTGTGCAGACTTCTATTTTGATTTCCGATTTTACTGAATTGAATAATACTCCATATCCTGCAGCACATGAGAAATAGCAAAAGGATAAAAATATCCTCATTCAGAAGAACTTCAATATGATTATTTTTAAATATTGCTTTCAGGTTGGTTCAGAATAATGATTCTGAAATGTTGCCATGGAGATGCTGGCATGTTATTGTCCAATATGGAGCTAGACTGAGTTCCTACAAGACTACCACAGAGTGAATTTTGGCAATGGTAATTTCTGACCATACATTGCATAAAAATAAAAATAAAAAATGGAAACGAGTTTCATTCTTATGACTGTCAGAACCCAGTGATTGCATTCTTCAAATAGATAAAACTCAAGTCAGACTTTTCATTGTTTTTATTATACTTCCTCTGTGTAAATACCATTGGGTCAAAAACAAAAGCTTCTACATTCTGATAATGTTTTTTCCTTGTTATGAAAATTAAATAGAAATATCAATTCCATTGACTCCTGTAATAGTATTCAACTTATTGACCAATCCCTGTTTGGAGATTACATAGGAGCACAGGGTGCTGAGATGGATGATGCCTTTCGGTAGGGATATAGGGATGTGGAATAAGACTAAAGAATACTTAAGATTCAACTGAATAGTTGGAAGTGAAAAGTCTGGTGGATCCTAAACATATCTTTACCTCCCCCATTCACCCTGCTTTCAGCAGGGATCACTCCTTCCATGATTCTCTTGTCCATTTGTCCCTCCCCACTAATCTCCCTCCCGGCACTTACCTCTGCAAGTTCCCAAAGTGCTACAGCTGCCCTTTCACCTCCTTCATCGCCTCCATTTTGGGCCCCAAACACTTCACTTGTGAATCTACTAGGGTCGCCTGCTATGTCTGCTTCTCCCGACATGGCCTCCTCTACAGTGGTGAGACCCGTCATAAAATGGGGGACTGCTTCGCTGGGTACCTCCTCTCCATCTAGCAGAAGTGGAACTTCCTAGTGGCCAAACATTTTAATTCCAATTTCCATTCCTATTCCATGGCCACCTCTTGTGCCACGATGAGGCCACCCTCAGGATGGAGGAGCAACACCTTATATTCCATCCGGTTAACCTCTAACTTGATGGCATGAATATTGATTTCTCTTTCTAGTTTAAATAAAAAAAATTCCTCCCCCTCTTCCCTTCTTCTATTCCCCACTTTTCGGTCTCTTACCTCTTCTCACCCACTGATCACTTTCCTTCCTCCTTCCCTTTCTCCTGTTGTCCTTTTTCCTCTACTATCAGATTCCTTCCTCTCAAACTTTTTACCTTTCCTACCCGCATAGCTTTTTATTCTGGAATCATCCTCCTTCCTTTCCAGTCCTGAAGAAGCCCAAAATGCTGACAGTTTAATCATTTCCATAGATGACTGAGAGTGCTCAAACTGCACTCTGACCTGCTGAGCTCCTCCAGCATTTTATGTGGGTTGCTTTGGATTTCCAGCATCTACAGAATTTCTTGTATTTATGAAAAGTCTAATGTTCTTGAATTGGCTGGTGGAGTCATTGCAAGCAACTAGTAACATTCTCTTGCACTGTGGTTAGTGCTGAGGTGTAGCATATGAATTTCCATCCCCCTAAACTATTTTCCATATTCATGTTTTGGAAGCATTCACAACAAATATTTTAAAGTCTGGTGGTCTAATTAGAGGATTATACTGTTTTCTCATTTTTCATGATTTGAACAGAGGCAATGTGTTAAAAGTGAACTTAAAGCAATTTCCCAAACCATATTTCAGCTTCTACTGAGAGATCTCAACATTAATGATTCAAAGTACATTTAGTATTGAAGTTTGTATGCAGTATACATCCCTGAGGTTCATCTTTCCAGAGACAGCCATGAAACAAAGAAAACCATGGAACCTGTTCAAAGAAAAACATCGCCCCCACCCAACGCAAATGGCAACCGAAATAAATTAGCGAAAAACACAGATTATGAAACAAAAAATTGAAAGAGTCCAGGCATATTCATTTTTTGCCATCTCAGTGTGTGCCATCTGCAGGGCACCCTGATTCAAAATTGCCCACAGGAGTGACCAGAAACACATCATAACAGTAACTACAGAATCAATCCACAAACTGTGTCAATTAAACCTTGCCCAAGACCCAGGACTCCAGCACAATCCTTTGGCAGCAAAGAGAGAGAGAGAAAGACCATTCGAACACAGTGACCTTCTGCCAAGAGTAGCGAGTGAGGGAAAGGGAGAAACCCACACATATAGATACCTTCATATGACTGTGGCGAGCACCCTCTCACCTTCTGCACTAGCCTCGATGATTTCAATCTTCCTTGATGCTTTAATGGGCAAGAAATGGAGTTGGTCATGGTCTTGTCGCCAGGTTTCTTGGCCTCAAGACCGCATACCTCACAGAACCTCCTTGGAGATAGCAAAGTGCCAGATCGCTCCATCGGCCTGAAAATATCACCCCCACCAAAATGTAGATCATTGGTTCTGACAGTAGCAGAACCACATTTGAAAGACAAAGAAGCCATGAAAGAAGTAGTTTCATGAACTGTCTAGAGGATTTCGCCCTTGATTGTGTTGTTCGCTGGCACCATCTGTTAATTTATGAGCAAATTTGGTCCATCCTATAAATGACTCTACCAGTCCAAATGAACTTTCTGTCAAGTTGAGGGAGTCTCTAATCCTTGTATCACATTTAATGCAAAGCCAGAGGAGACATGATGCAAACCTAACCTGCTGTAACCTTCGAGGGAAAATGTCATGGAGGAAAAAGATTATGTGTGCCATGGGACCTGCCGCACTTTATTTCTTTCTACAGAGAATACTACTTCCTTTTAATATTGGTTATTGCATTTATATATGAAATAGATTAACATATTTTGGTATGTGTGCAGAACTGTCAATCAGCAGCATGTGGGACCATGAAAAATTGATGCCCTGACCATATAAAGTACATCCCTATCTCAAATGAGGGTTATATATAATCATATGTAGAAACCAAAGGCCTTCTCTGTGCTACAGGGAAGACTGGATTTCAATATTATGTGATTTAAATAAAAACAATTAGCAAACAAAGTTTATTGAAGTTAATCAAAATAATGATTGATTATTGGTTCTCATTAAGATATATTACTATATCTCAATAGAATGGGATAATATTTTGGAAGTAAATGTCAAAATCTTGCCCTTGAACTAAACCCAAGCAATCTTCTTGATGGAAACCTTCCCTATATAAAGACTATTAGTAAAACATGACTTCTGCTCTGGGTGTATGAAATGATTGCTGAACTAGTTACATTACTGTGGTCAGGATATCTGTACTTCCCTAATGCAAAGGCACGTCCTGCTGTTGATGGTTGCCGATCCCAAACCTGATTTAATCCCAAGCAATGGGCTTTCTTGGTCCTTGGTCTCAAGACCCAAATTGGTTTCTGGAATGTGGATTGGCAGAGATGAAGGACCTTCACTGTTGCCCTAAACACCAGCAGATGTAATGGGCAGTAAGTATTTAATGGGTTTTCTGAGTTAATTTAATCACCATGGATGAAATACGAATGTCTGTATTATCACTGGCAGGACATTGTAGTCCTGAATTTCACTGTCCTCAGTTAAAAGGAAACAACACATTAATCAATGCTTCTTTCACTTCTATTGAATGCTGTGATTTATCAGTCTGATTAAGATCCCTCTTAATGGAATTGGAGTAGCTCAAATTTACATGTATCAGTAAGTTTATTATTGTGGTTTCTGCTTCCTTCTCCAGTTATTCTGCTGTTCCTTCCTTGTACTTTATAGGGACATTTGCATCACAGGACTCAATGTGATTCGTTGATTGGCATCTTTTTATCATACAATTATTCCTTGTCTCTAGCGCTTGGATCAATATTATACATTAAGGTTGTGCATAAATGATTTAGATTGTGGATGAATCTAAATATTTTGTTTTTGCTGCACTAATTTTGGATGTGTCATTGAGGCATTTATAATTACTCCTTTTGAATTTAGCATACTATATCTAAGAGCTGCTATAAAGAAGGGGCATTTTACTTCTCTGCTTCATGGAACAGCAGAAATCTGGTCCCAAAACATATGCGTTTTTATTTCTAAATACTAAACAACACTGTGACTCTTATCTCACTGACATTAGCTACCTGCAAAGATTACACCACATCATAATTACATTTTTCCCCTTGCACAATTTTCATTTTGCCTCATTACAGACTTTAATGTAGTGAAACATCCCCAGGCATTTCACAGAAGCATTAACCTATAAAGCACAATACCATGTCACATTAGAACAGATGAGCAAAAATTTTGGCAAAGAGGTAATTTTGAAGAAATATCTTAAAGGGAGGTTTAGAGAGGAAGTTATGACATTTAATTTTAAAATGCGTTTATAAAAGAATCTTCAAGTTTTTGCCTCCAATCAGTCAAAATTAGGTCAGTGTCGCCACTATTGAGCTGCCCTCACCCACATCTCCTCCATTTCCCGAACATCTGCATAAAACCCCGTCTTCCTGCCGCCTCAACAATGATAGAGTTCCTCTTGTCCTTATCTCCAACCCATGAGCCTCTGCATCCAACACATCATCCTCTGCAACTTCTGTCATCTCCAAAGGGATCCTACAACCAAACATATCTTTACCTTCTGCTCCTCTCTCTGCATTCACAGGGATCCCTTCCTCTGAGATTCCTTTGTCCATTCGTCTCTCCCCACTAATTTCCCTCCCGGCACTAATCCCTGAAAGTAGCCAAAGTGCTACACCTGCCCATTCGCCTCCTTCCTCACCTCCAATCATGGCCCTAAACAACACTTCACCTGCAAATCTGCTGGAGTTGCCTGCTGCATCCGGTGCTCCTGATGCGGCCTCTTCTACATTGATGAGATTCATCATAAATTGGAGAACTGATTCGTTGAGCATCTCTGCTCCAACCCCCTAACACAGAACTTCCAGGTGGCCAAATATTTTAATTCTGATTCCCATTCCCATTCTGATATGTTGGTCCATGGCCTCAACTTGTGCTAAGATGAGGCCACCCTCAAGGTAGAGGAGCAACACCTTATATTCTGTCTGGGTAGACTCCAACCTGATTGCAAGAATATTGATTTCTTCTTCCGGTAAAAAAAATATTTCCCTCTCCTCACTCTGGCCTTTTACCTCTTCTCACCTGCCTATCAATTCCTCCTGGATCACCTTCTCCATCCATTTCTCCTCTGGTCCACCCTCCTTTCAAATCAGATTCCTTCCTTTCTAGCCCTTTACCTTTCCCACCTATCTGACTTCACCTATCGCCTTTTAGCTACCATCCTTCCCCACCCACCTTTTTATTCTGGAGTCTTCCTCCTTCCTTTCAATTTCTGAAGAAGGGTCCTGGCTTGAAATGTTGACTATTTATTTCCACAGATGCTGCCTGACCTGCTGAGTTCCTCCAACATTTTGCGTGTGATGCTTTGGCATTTTCATCACTTTATTCAGTAGGCATACAGATGAACAAAGGGATTTAATACCAGTGTAAATCCTCCCAATATAAATGTGTTACTACTTGATATTTGTTAATCTCAATATGCAACTTGGCTTTTAAAGTTTGGGTTGAAGAGTATTATTTTTGCATTAAATCTCCTCTCCATTGCTAACATACCTCCTCGCATTCTACAGGACTTCTGGAAGCTTCAGTTCTACCAAGGAGCCACTGCAGGCAAAATTATGCATTGGTGAGGGCACATCTTGTGACCCACACTCTTGTTCAGCGTTACTCCATGTTGTTAGGAGAGCTTTGCAAGCTTTCCTCTTCCAAATATCCTTTTTCACTGCTCAAATATTATAACCTGTGCCTCCACTGAGAATTGATTTTAATTATGGGATGTTCAGCTGTCTCCTCGCTATCCTTTTAAAATTAAGTGATTTTGCAAAATTAGGCACTATCTAGTATATCCTTTTGATTACCACAGCTGATGAAGAGGATCTGCTGAGATCATTAACAAATCCTGTATCCTTCCTTTTCAAGTTGAAGTTGAAGTTTATATACAACCAAATGAAAACAGATCACTTCTCCAGTCACCCACAAAACATAAACCAAAAGATGACCATAAACAAGTAAATAAAATATAATTCAAAATGCTTGTAGTGCACAACACAGGCAAACAGTAAACAGCTCGCTGTCATTTTACAATTAAAATAGGGGAACGTTGATAGCTCTCCATGTCATTAGAAAATTAATAATTTTTTTCAATTTGGGATTATCTCTATGCAGACTGAAGGTTAACGTAATGCAGCAATATCTCCTGGCAGTAAATCATCCTCACTAGTATCATTCAAAGAAAATCTATTCAGCTTATTTTTATACATGTTATCTGTGAAAAGGCAAGCTGTTATTAGAATTGCCAAGGTAGCACTTAGTTAACAGTACATATTGATCATTAGTGTGGCATAGAACATCACCGTATACGACATGTCACAATGCTGCTCTTCAATTGCACCTCTTATTACCCAGTAACAATGATTGTAGACTCCCTTCTGAGGGGTAATGTTCAAGTGAAATATATTCTGTCTTCATTAATTTGAACATTCAGAGCAGTACTTTTGTGTACTTTTCTAATATAAATGTCTGTATCTTGTTCAGCAAAGATTTTAAGAAGAGTGATACTGTGGTATTTCAAATTGCATGGTAAATTGGAATTCACACCTGTTGACTACTGAACAAAAGTAACGAACTACATTGGCTCACTCTCTCAAGCATAAATTGATTCCAAAAGTGAACCATTTCACTGTTATTTATCTTATTCTTAAAGCAGATGCAAGTGAACATTTGTTCTCTCAATGTTCCCATTTGATCTGAAATTTATTCTTAAGATTCTACAATCTCATTCAATATCGCATTTATGAATACATAGCAGTATCTTATCATTTTCTTGTTTTTCATTAGTATTGATAGGCAAAATAGGATGTACAACTTACCAAAGTTCCTATTAAATGAATGGGAACTTTATATCACATATATATATATATATATATACACACACACATTTGTGAACGGAACCCTCAACTGTGATATTCCTTGCAAGTATCAGTGAGTTTCTAAAGATCAGTGTGAAAAGAAGTGTTAGGAAGATTAAATATGATTCATTAATGAAAGAATTTAAATTGATATAGACTTTTGCCAAAGAATGCACCAAGCTATTTTACAGCAAGTGATTTACTTTAGCGTTGTAATCGACATTATTTACATACAATGGCTAAGGAACCATTTGATCAATTCGATGATCAAAGAACACACTTTCTCAAAGATGTTGGGAGTACATTTCATGGAACATGGAATAGAGCACAATATTGTGCCACAGTTGTTAAATCAGTAATCGAATGACCAACTAAACTAATCCCTTCTGCCTACGTAACGTTCATATCCTTTCACTTCCTGAAAAATCATGTGCATATCAAAGAGATTCCTGAACATTTCTATTGTGTTTGCTTCCACCACCATACCAGGCATCACATTTCAGGCATGAAACATTTTCTATGTTTAAAAAAAGACTTGCATCACACGTCTCCTATGAACTTAACTCCTCTCACCTTGAATGCAGGCCCTCATGTGTTCAATATTTCATCCATGGGGGAAAAGATACTGGCTATCTACTCTCTCTATGCCTCTCATAATCTTATAGATATTCATCAGATTTCCCCTCGGCCTCCACCGGAAACAACTCATGCTTGTTCAACCTCTCCTTGTATCACAAGCCCTCTAATCCACACAGTACCCTGGTAACCCTTTTCCATACCCTGAGCAAAACATTCTTTTTATAATGGTGCAACCAGAACTAAATACGATGTTCCAGAAACAAGAGCTACAACATACCTTCCCAACTCTTGAACTCAGTTCTTTGACTAATAAAAGTGAGGATGGTACATGTCTTTTTTTTTGCTACCTGCTATTAGCCACTTTCAAGGAGCTGTGAACTTGGACCCCAGAGCATATTCATCATCACTGCTAAATGTCTGGCTATTAACTGTATGATGCTTTAACATTCTTTGAATAATGCCATGGAATCCTTTAGATTAAGTGAAAATCTGACAGGCAGCATGTTGATTCCACATTTTATCCAATCGAAGGTGGAAATTTGTCCAAAGCCACATGCCTGCACTGCTAAATTGTGCATTATACACTACCTCAGACATTTGGTTCCATTGAATGAAGTAAAGCTGAGTAATAATGCTCTGCAATATTGTGTACTTGGCACAATGACATAGGATGGCCTTATGCTCTGATCTCTCTGAAAACTCTGCAGTCCCTCAGCATGAACCAAAGTGCCATTGTCAGATCTGATCAGCTTTCCTGTGCCCATGGAACTAGGATTTCTTTCTGCATCAAGAAAACTTGTACCAGTGAAAGCAGGGGGTTGCAGATCCCTTTCTGAGATCAGAAAATTGGTTTAGATCAAGGAGTTTTCTTAGCATATTTGATTTTGCCATTCAGGACCACCTGCAGTGATACTCTTATTAAAAGATGAGAAAATCTGTAGATGCTGGAAATCTTAGCAACACACACAAAATGCTGGAGGAACTCAGATGCTGCCTGGCCTGCTATGGGGGAAGAAAAGGAGACAGACGATGTTTCAGGCAGAGACAAAAGATCCTGGCGAAGGGTCTCGGCCTGAAGCATCAACTGTTTACACTTGTCCATTGATAGTGCCTGGCCTGATGAGTGCCTCCAGTATTTTGTGTGTGTTGCTTCTCATTAAAAGTCTGGCTTTTAGTTAGAGAAGTTCTGCATCCTTGCTTGAATAAACTTTCCTCACAATTGATCAAGCTATTCATTACCATCAGGGTGAAGAATGTGTATCTAACATTGACTAAATTTGCCATTTATAATTCTGAACCAATGTTGATTTATCTTGGCTTATTTGAAGGCACTGCTCTTTCATATGACTGACTTGTTGACTACTCAAGGAAGGTTTGCTAACTTCCAACTGAGCAATCTCATTAGTCCCATAGCCCTTCTCCTTATTTCTCTGTAGCCCTACAACTTACTCTTTCTTTCACGTTTCTATCAACTCCCCTTTGATTCGTCTGTGTCTTTTTACATCAGCCAACTAACTACCAGATGTGATCAGCAAACTTTCATGTTAGGCCTTCAGATCAGTCCTACGATTTTGAACTTACTGTACATCACAAATATCTTCATTATTCTACCCCCTTTGATCCTTTACAATGTTCTTTAAAATGTGTCTCTCAATAGCCATTTAGGGGGAACATTATAATTTATGAGTTTCATGTGAAGCGCAGTTGGGCATTTTACTATTCTATGACTTTCAAGTAAAATACAGATTTTTGCTGTTTCCTTTATTCCATTCTGCACCTTAAAGTAGTCTAGAGATTTTGAGGTTCTTAGATACCCTATTCTTTCAGAAAAGATCAATTTCCTTTCGGAGAGATGACAGAAAGTCCAGGGTTAGATGATTCCAGTGAAGCTGTTGAATGTTATTTCCACTCAGTGAACAGATGGTGGGTGGGGACGAGTGGAGGTAATTGGTGGTGGTGAGTTTTGAAACTCACTGTTTGAAAAGGTGGCAGAAGCAGTTTAAAGTATTGGGTATACTTAAAGCAGGAGTTGATAGGAGGTTGGAGGTTGGTAGGACATCTTCAAAAGAGGCTGCATCCATCATTAAGGACCCCAAATTTCCCAGATAATTTTCTCATTGCTACCATCGAGGTGGTGGTACAGGAGTCTGAAGACACACACTCAACAGTTTAGGAACAGCCTCTTCTCGTCTGCCATCAACTTTCCAAATGGGCAGTAATTCCATATATACGACCTCACTGTTTTTGCTCTCTTTTGGCACTACTTATTAAATTTATATACAGTACTGTGCAAAAGTGTTAGGCACCATAGTTTTTGTATATAGTTTCAGATGATAGCCTCCACAGAGCTTGATTTCAACATCATTGAGGCTGTCTAGGATTACCTGGAGAAGCAGAAGGAAGCGAGACAGCTGACGTCTGCAGAAGAGTTGTGGCAAGTTCTGAAAAATGCTTGGAACAACCTCCCAGTCAATTTTCTCATAAAACTGCAGGACAGTGTACCTCAGAGAATTGATGCAGTGTTAAAGGCAAAGGCTGGTCACACCAAATGCTGATTTGATTTAGTGTTTTTTTTTACTGTTTACTGCTCTTTATAGTAGGTTTCTCGATGTTTAGAAACCTTTCAATATTTTTAAAGCATCTCACTTTACAGAATTATTTCACATGTGCGTAAGACTTCTACATAGTACTGATATGTGCTATAAAATATAAAATACGTTTTCTATTGTAATTTGCAGTTTTTTAAATTATGTATTTCATGGTACCATTGCTGCAAAGCAACAAATTTCATGACAATAGCCAGTAATATTAAACCTGATTCTTATTCTGGCTTAATTAATAAGGGCATCAAAGGTCATGAGGAGAAGACAGACGAATCTGGTTGAGGAGGTAAATAAATCAGCCTTTAGACAGTGAAGGCTCAGTGAGCTGAATGACTTAATTCTGCTTCTTTGTCTTATGGTCTTATTTGGATGACCATTTCAGGAGTCATAACCTAAAGGCTATGCATCATGAGCTGGAAAGTGGATTAAGCTATTATTTGATTAGCATGGATATAACGGGTTGCGTCACCTTTCTTTGCTGTAAACTTCTATGCTTCTTTTGCTCTACTAAATCATTCATCATACCTCATCCTGGCTACCATTGTTCCTCGCTGTGACATCTCTGGGGACCAGAAGCCCTTTTATGTCTGCATGAGCAGGACAAACTGATGTGATACTTGTTTTAACATCTTAAGCACGATCAGCAAGGCGGTTATTTTCCCTCCTTTATCTAGATGTTTTGATTTTTGTTTTTCCCCAGTCACTGCGGATAAAATAGGAGAACAAGAGCTTGTAATTTTTGTGTTGCTGTGGTGTTTTGGAATTGCCCTGAAAGTTAACCCGCACTGCTCTCAAGTCCCAGGACAGTTTAAGACACAGGTCAGAACTCCTTCAGGGAATGGTGATATAAATCAAAACTTTTGTTAGTTCAGTCCATTATCCCGGACCTTAGATAAACAAATGGGTTAAATGATTGCAGATTTGTCTATGTTCTCTGTCAAAGATGTCTCTGATATAACAGAAAGGTCAGGAGAATAAAAGATGTCCTTCATGACATAGTGTATTTTGTAATTGCATTTCTCTCCTTCTGGATGTTAGTCATCTATTTGCTGCAGGCCAATTGAGTAAAGCAAGCCACCATTTAGCAAAAAAGGTGATGTGAATGTCCATCAAGACTGTGACTTTAACCCAGGTCATCCATTCAAGGCACAATTGAACAATTTGACCTCTACTTAAGCACAGCCCCGTAAACCCAATGCTGAGTGTGGGATTGTTTCTTTACAAATTACTTCCTGAAAGGCAACATATAATTAATATTTTTCATTTCATTTTCTTGGACGCATTGCCAGTGATTATATCTGAGGGTGTGCCAAAGTGATTATGCACAGTTTCTTTTTTCATAATCAAACAGATTGCATATAACAGGATTTTATTTTGTTTCGTTCTGCAGCTATGTGTCTCTATGGGGGTCAGAAGCTTGCCGAAGGTCAAAGAGCTTTGAAATCCAAGTGCCGTGAATGCAGAGTAAGTACAACATTGTCTCATTCTGTGATTTGATTTCTCAAATCCAAAACATCTAATTAAAGTGAATCGTACTTGTTCAAAAAAATGGACAATTTGAAAGTATACAATTAAGAACGACTGTAACAACCACTCATTGTGACCAGTTTTTAACTCAGTTCCCCAGATACAATTTGCCCATATTTAAATAGTTTTCACACTCAAAATGCTGGAGGACCTCAGCAGAACCAGTTTCGGCCTGAAACGTTGACTGTTTAATCCTCGTCACTGATGCTGCCTCCTCTGAAAGGACCACAACTTTGTTGCGGTTTGGAAGCTTGAGTACCTCAATGTCCCAGAGAGCTTGTTGGCTGGAGTCAGGGCTTTATTGTTTGGCTCTTGGTAGGGTCACCCATGCCAAACAGGTCAAAAAGTAGAGGACAGATTAATAGTAGTCCACCAGTTCTCCAGCTTCTGGGGTTCAGCTCAGGGCTAACAACCCTGACTGGTAAAGCAAAATCGTTATGGAAACAGCAATGAAGAATCTTTCTACATCTGAGTGCGACAGTATTCTGAGTCTCCACCCAGGACTTGCATGGCTGACAGTAGTGAAAGCCAAGTGGAAGCTACTGCCATGCTGAAAGAAGCCCTGAACACTGCCAGAGATGGAGGACCTTCATTGCTGCCCTAAACACCACCAGTATATCAGGCAGTAAGTATTGATGCTCCCTGCCCTGCTGAGTTCCTCCAGCATTCTGTATGTGTTATTCTGGATTTCCAGCATCTGTCTGGTGTTAACCAATATTAATTTGTCAGTCACTGGTTATAACATTGAGTGAAGACCATATACTATGCTAGGATTAAAAATCAAGTGATTAAGTTTGAAAGAAATCAGGCTTTCTTTGGCTGCTTCCTGGAAAATGTCAGTCCGCAGACTTGATTCAGTTAATGGGAGAGAAAGTATAGTTGCCGTGGATGCTAATGGCTTTATCTCCTTAGATGAACCTTAAACATTTGAGATCCTGTGATCGGATATGCCCATTCCAGCAATTGCTTCAATTTTCACAGCATTTCATATTCTTGTAATGGATGACTGCAGCAATATTAATGAGTTGATTCTGAAAGATGCACTAATGTATGTTCAATGTACCACCAAGATTAAAACACTCTGCACTGACCAGATAGTTCATCATCTAAATGGAGGAAGGAATGCTGTAGAATCAAGAGCTTATTTCCACATCTGGTGATCCTGCACACTCAAGCTGTATACATTTTATAATTCAACCTGCAGCGTCAATTTATGACAGGGGAGGTAGGATTTTCATTTTCATTTTGTGCATGGACTTTTGCACTGTTTTCCATGGATTTTTGAAATTACCTTATTTTGGCACTTTGCACTTTCATGAAAGTTTTAGCTATCTTTATTTTGATTTGAGCACTGGTTCATATCAATGTTTAATCCCTGATTCAAGATTTATGTTGAAAGAACTGAATCTATCAATGTCCTGTTGTACTCTATAACAACCTACACTATCCACAAGACCACCAAACTTTATGCTGTCTACAAGCTTACTAACCCACTCTTCCACTTCCTTATTCAAGTATTGATAAAAATGAGACTTGTGCATGTTCACTTCTTGCAGTACTTGGACTTTGCGTAACAAGAGGATCCAGTGTGACAATCTTATTCACTGAATGTCAGAGCTAGTTGGACATAAGCTTATGGGATTTGGAGAGCTGAGGCCAAAGAATATGCTCTTTTCATTACCTTCCAAAATGACAAATCGATCAGAGGCACAAATCATTATGAAGAACTACCATAAATAAACATTTTTAGCTTATTTATTTGAGCAATGTGCCATAGTAGTTGATGCACATTATAGCACTAGCAGTTGGAAGATCAGGGTTCAATTTCCGCCACTGTCTGTAAGAAGATTGTACGTTCTTCCTGTATCCACATTCAAAGACGTGTGGCTTAGGGTTTGTAAGTGCGGGCATATTATGTTGACACTTGAGGGCTACCCTCAGCTCATTCTTCGACCATGTTGGTTTTAGACACGAATTCTGATGCACATACATTGAATTCGAATTTTAGGCTCAAAAAATTTGCTAAGAGTAATAATGGCTTGATAGTCTTCATCAGCAATACCTTGGGATTGAGGATTACTTCTTCCACTCCAGTTTTGTGGGCTCAGTTGGTGATGAGTGAGACCAATGTTGGTCCTGCAGTCTCTCCCACAGTATCAGGGATGGAAGTTGAGGGGTGGGGTGCAATGAGAAGGTTGTTTGTGATGTGTATACCTGGTGCTTTAACTCAGTATCTATGTGTTTGTGATGCATGGACTTCAGGTCCTCTATAGCATCCTGATGGTCATGCAATTATGAAGAAAGTATCGCAGTGCCTTTACTTAGAAGTTTGCAAAGAATCGACAATACATCTAAAACTTTGACAAACTTCTATAGATGTGTGGTGGAGAGTACACTGACTGGTTGCATCACAGGCTGGTATGAAAACACCAATGCTCTTGAATGGAAAGTCCTACAAAAAAATAATGGATATGGCCCAGTCCATCACGGGTAAAACACTCCCCACCATTGACCATTGATGTTCAGTGCTGTTGCAGGAAATCAGCATCATCATCAGGGATCCCTGCTACCAAGGTTATCAGGAAGGAAGTACAAGAGCCTCAGAACTCACACCGCCAGGTTCAGGAACAGTTATTACCCCTCGACCATCAGGCTCTTGAACCAGAAGGGATAACTACATTCAACTTCATTTGCCTCATTGCTGAACTGTTCCCACAACCAACGGACTCACATTCAAGGACTCTTCATCTCATGTTCTCAGTATTTATTGCTTATTTATTTATAGTTATTTCTGTTATTTTCTTTTTGTGTATTTGCACAAATTGTCATCTTCTGTACATTGTCAGTCTTTATACACTTTTTCATAAATTCTATTGTATTTCTCACTTTTCCTGTAAATGCCTACAAAAAATGAATCTCAAGGTAGTATATGATGACATGTAATAATATAAAGTACTTATTATTATTGATATTATATACATACTTTGATAATAAATTTGCTTTGATTTTGACTAATCCCTGCATTGCACCTCAGTCACAGGCATCCAATGAGAAAGGTATCCTTCCACTCCTATCTTCTTACTCAACAAGCCAATTTTGGTTCCGATTAGCCCACTAACCTTGGATCTCTTCTATCTTAACTTGCAGTAGCAACCTACCATGCAGGATATTTTCAAATGCATTAATAAATTCTCATGTCGATGCAATCATGAACAAGGCATGGCAGCTGCTCTACTTTGTTAGAAATTTGACAAGAAATGGTATGACATCAAAGATTTTGACTAAATTCTATAAATGCACAGTGGAGGTCATTCTAATTGGTTTCCTCACTGGAGTCTCCAGTACTTGAGGTAGTGTTTCAAGAAGGTGGCATCCATCATTAAGGACCCTCTCTATTCGGGACATGGTATCTTCTTGTTAGTACCATCAGGAAGGAGGTACAGGGGCTGAAGACCCATAGTATCAATGATTCAGGGACAGCTTCTTCCTGCCTGCCATCAGATTTCTGAATGGTTCATGAACACTACCTTGTTATCCCTTGCTTTTCTTGCATTATTCATTTATTTTTGTAGGCTACAGATTTTTATGTCTTTACACTGTACTGTTGCTGCAAAACAACAAATTTCATGTCATATGTCAGTGAGAATAAATCTAATTCTGACATATGGACAATACCTGCCACCCTGCCTTCATAAATCTTCTTGGCTACCTCCTCAAAAAGCAATAGTATACTTCTCCTGAACAAAGCCATGTCGACTATCTGTGATCAACCATTGTATTTCCAAATGTACATTCTGTACATCCCATACCATGACATTTCTCCAATAATTTCCCAGCCGCTGTGTATGGCTCACTGGCCTGTAGTTGCATTCCTAATTCTTGCTGCCTTTCTTAAATAAAGGAACATTAGCTGGCCTTAAGTCTTCTGATATCTCCATCAGGAGCTTTGCTTTCTTCTCCTCCACTTTCCATGGCAAATTTTCATGGTCCTGTGGATTTATCAACCCTATCTGTCCCATGATATGATATCTGATGCCTCCTTGCACCTTATACCAGTCTTTTCCAGGTTATCTATGTTCTTCTATATGAAGGAAAATGAGAAGCATTCATTCCAGACCTCACCTACCATGCCTCATTCCATATACAAATAAACTCTTTAGTCTTTAAGGGGACCTGATTTTTCCTTGGCTACCCGCTTGGTCCTGATTGATAGCATGGACATCAAATTCTCTAACTTCTGGTAATACTTCCTATTCCTACTTTTCTATTTTTCCATTCCCCATTCTGGTTCCCCCTTACCCGTTCACTACCCCTTGCCTTCCTATCACTTCCTCTGGTGCCCCTTCTCCTTTCCAATATTCCATGGTTCACTGTCCTCCCCAATCAGATTCCATCTTCTTCAACTCTTTACCTCTTCCACCTATCACCTCACAGTTTCTCACTTCAACCCTCTCCTCTAACCCACCCACCTTCCCCATCATCTAGTTTCACCTATCTTTGGCCAGCTTGTACTCCCCCTTCCCCTTGCCTTCTTATTCTGGCTTCTGACCCCTTTCTTTCTTGTCCTGACATGGGATCTTGATCCAAAATATCGACAGTTTATTTCCCTGCAGCATTTTTCAGATGCTGGAAATCTGAGCAACACACACAAAGTACTGGAGGAACTCAGCAGACCAGACAACATCTACGGAAAAAAGCTTTGGACCGAAACGTCAACTGTACTTTGATCCATAGATGCTGCCTGATCTACTGAGTTCCTCCAGCAATTTGCTCAATATTTTCAACATCTGCTGAATTTGTTGTTTTGGGATTCTCCTTAACCCTACTTGCCAAGGATATTTATTTGCTCTCCTAATTTCTTTCTTAAGTTCTATCCTACTCATTCTATATTTAAAAGAGACTGCCTATATCTGTTGCCTATACCTGCCATGTGTTTTTTTTAAATCAAATATTCAATATCCTTTGTTAGCATAGCTTCCCTAACAAGATCATAAGACCATGGAGAAGAATTAGGCCATTCAGCCCATTGAGTCTGCTCCACCATTCCATCCCTCTCAACCCCATTCTTCTTTCTTATTCCTGTAACTTTTGACATCCTTACTAATCAGGAAATCTTGCCATCCTTGCTGGAACCTACTGGCCCTGATTCTTATGAGTGCATTTTATTATGTGACTGCATTACTAAGTATAGAGTAGTCAGCTGGAAAAGCTTGATGTTATATACTTGTGAATTAAATGAGGAATATATTGGCCAAGAATCAGAAGGCAGCGATGAAGGCACGTGCACTTTATGGATCTCAAAGTAAGCACCCCGTGGAGATATAATGATTTCCATGGTGAGAACCTTCCTTTTTCTGACTCCTGCTGTTGTGACTTCAGGGGATCACCTGTGCTCAGAGTACAGTTGTCAAGGAGTTGTCTGAGCAGCCAATCACATTGAAGGAATTCTCACAAGTGACAACCCCGTTCGAAAAATCACAATTTTTATTTCCCTTTTGAATGTTTTACCAAGTGTGAAGTAGAGAAATTTGAACATGTATGTGTTGTGTATGTGGCCGTTTACACAACAATATCATTAATAAAAACGCTGGAGACTGGTGTTATGTTAACAGGGTTCTTTACTGACTGAAACCGAACTGAACACACACGTACAGATCAATACACCCTAATAGCGCATGCTCAATACGATGTATTACTACAACATAAAGTAGTCCTATATTATACAGTAGGCTATATGGTACACTCCACCCCTTTTATTCTAATAGTGTATCAACTTTTTTTTACTGGGGGCACTACGCTAAACAAATAAGTGTACCCCTAACATGTTGTTGTTGTTGTTGTTCGTCCATCGTACGTCGATGAGGACCTCGACACCATTATTGATGGTGTCGAGACTAGCGCGTGATTTGGATTTAAGTGAGGGAGAGTTGTGCAGAGTCAGCCTCACTCTCCCTTCCCAATTCCCATCTGGATCCAGTGGCAAGACAGATTCGAGACGGCTGGAGATGGGACTAGGCGCAGTGGATGACCAGGACGTCTTCTGTGTCTTGTCCTGCTCTACACATTCCACGATGCTTGCAGAGACCGCCTTCTTGACCGTTGGACCTTCCATTGGTCTTGTCCGCTCAATCTGCCGGAGTCTATCTTCACATGCTGGGATAGACAACTCCCTATCTCACCGAGGGTTTGAGACCTGTCGGTTACCCTCACCTGGTTTAGCCGGCTTGTCGAAGCCGTTGCCCAGGGTGTGGCCGCTGTCGCATGCAAACAGCTACGGGGAGCCACAGGTGAGAGCTGAGTGCCAGGTGGGGACCAAAGGTGGACTAACCGGGGGTGTATGGGGTGTCAGGGAGGGGTAGCACCTCTGGTGGGGTAACACGTCGCGTCCTTTTCAAGGCGGTTAGTCCACCCCTAACATACAATGCTTACCAATTGTTTGTTTAGTAACTTAATAATATCAAATTATAATAAAATAACGTAATAATAATTATTATAATAATTATAACTCAAGTCTTTCGGGGGGGGGGGGGGGGTCTTCTCTGCCTCTCGGGGTAACATCTGCCCTGAAATGTTCGCTTTGGGGAAATAGTTTCCACAGGTACATCAGGTGGGTCCTCAGCACTGATGACAGACTTATCTGTGGATGAGGCTGATGTGGTCACATCAGAAATGTTTGTTTCTATGTCGAGGGAGTCAGGGCAAGGTGTTGCTGTGTTTTTCACCTGAGCATTCAGGATTTGATCCACATGACGTCTCCAATCGTTCTCTCCCACCTGTACTCTACACATCAGTGGTCCGTCTATGGTGGAAATTCTACCCGACAGCCACTTTTCAGTCCAGTAATCATGTGCAAGAACTGACTGTCCCACACTGAAGCTCCGTGTTGACTTAGCATTCAAGTGTTTGAACTGTCTGTTCTCCACATCACGCCGTACATCTGGTTTGAGATGATCCATGCAGGACCTCAGGTCCATGTTCAGACACTTCATTGCTGGAGTCTGATTAGTGGTTGCATGTACTGCATTACGATAGACAAGGAGGAAGTTGTCTTTCTTATGTTGCAGTGGTCGATTCTCGCTGTTCATTGCCTTGATGGCTTTCTTGAATGTCTGTACAAGTCATTCTGCCATGCCATTTGTGGATGGATGATAAGGGGCAGATGTAAAGTGCTTGATTCCATTGCTCTTCATAAAATTTTGGAATTCTTCAGAGACAAATGGTTGTCCATTGTCTGTGCAGATTTGTTCTGGTATGCTATTCCTGGTGGACATGGTCCTCAGAACTGTAATGGTCTTTTCTGATGTGGTTGACTTCATTTTGATGACCTCTGGCCACGGAATGTGCATCGACAGCGATTTAAAAAAAAAGAGTCCATGAATAGTCCAGCAAAGTTGATGTGCACTCGTTGCCATGGTGATGAGGGCCACTCCCATGGATGGAGAGGGGCTTGTGGTGGTGTGCTCTGGATCTTTTGACATCCAGAGCAGTTCTTGGTCAAGTCTTCAATCTGTTTATCGATTCCTGGCCACCACACATAGGCACAGGCAAGACTTTTCCTCTTCACAGTACCCAGGTGCCCCTTGTGCAGGTCCTCCAGCACTCTGGTGCATAGCTTGGGAGGAATCACAACTCGTGAGCCACACTTTAGAGTTCCTCGACACACTGACAACTGCTCCTTCCTCACTGAGAAGGCTGGAAACAGTGTGTTACCCTGTGCTGGCCATCCCTTTACCGTGATGTCATACACTTTTGACAACATAGGATCATTGTGTGTTTCCCTTTCAATAAGGCTGTTTGTTACTGGTAATTGTTCAGCTATTGTTGTGTGAAAGACCTCTGCTGAATCCATTTGCGTAGTTACCTTTGAAGTGGGCAGTGGTAAACGTGACAAACCATCTGTATTGCCGTGTTGCTTGGTCCTTGTGTTCAATGTCATACCTGTGACCTCCTAAGAAAAGAGACTATCGCTGTAGCCTTTGTGCCGTCATCACTGGAACGCCTTTCCTTGGGTTGAAGATTGACACGAGAGGCTGATGGTCAGTCAACAGAGTAAACTTTTGGCCATACAGGTAGTTTTTCTTGACAGGTAGAATTTCTTGACTCCCCACATGAGGGCTAGGGCCTCTCTGTCAATCTGTGCATAGTTGCGTTCAGCTGAAGTTAACATTCTTGAGGCAAAGGCTATTGGTCTTTTGGGGCCATTTGGAAACTTGTGTGATAACACAGCTCCTATCCCATGGGCGAGGCATCACAAGCTAGTCGGATAGGGAAGGAGGGGTCAAAGAGCGCGAGCACCCTTTCTGAAGTTATGAGTCTTTTAGTTTCTTGAAACGCTTTCTCGCAGCTCTCAGTCCACTTCCATTGTGTCCTTGTCTGTAATAATGCATTTAGTGGGTGTAGACTGTGCAAGAACTTGTGGTAGTAGTTCACTAGACCAAAATGTGCTCTCAGCTGAGGCACATTTTCAGGTTGTGGTGCTTTAAGCACTGCTTCTATCTTGTTTTGAGACGCGTGTAAGCCGTCCTTGTTGATCACATGCCCACAGTATGAAATTTCCTTTTTGAAAAACTCACATTTCTGTCGATTAGCTCTGAACCCATATTCTCATAACCTGGTGAGCACTTGTTTTGGGTTAGAAAGATGGTTGTCGTCATCCTTGCCAGTGACAATGATATCATGCAGGTAACACTGAGTCCCCGGAATTTCTTGCAGAAGCTGGTCCATTGCCCTTTGCCAGATTGCAGGCGCTGATGCTATCCCAAACACCAACCTGTTGTACTGCTAAACTCCTTTGTGTGCATTTATTGTCAGGTATTTCTTGGATGCTTCCTCAATTTCCATTTGGAGGTAAGCCTGGGTCAAATCAATTTTTGTGAAATGTTCCCCTCCTGACAGGGAAGCAAAAATGTCCTCAATACGGGGTAGGGGTTACTGTACAGTGCAGAGAACTGGGTTGGCAGGTCACTTTAAAGTCACCACATATACGCAACTTGCTTGGTTTTCCTGGTTTTGTGCTGGAGGTTTTCTTCATCACTGGAACAATAGACGTGGCCCATTCACTCCAATCCACCTTTGATAGGACCTCAGTCTGCTCCAAATTTTTCACCTCTGCCTCTGCTGTTGGGCGAATTGCATATGGCACTGGTCTGGCTTTGTGAAATTTTGGACATGCATTTTCCTCAATCTCAATCTCTGCTTTCATGCCCCGAAGTGTTCCTATTCCTTTCATGAACACTTCTTTCTTTCTTTTTTATCAAATCTTTTTATTATTTTTTTCCCAAAATAAACATGAGTACATCGAATAAATAACACTTACAATGTCTCAAGAAAAAAAACATTATATAAAGATTGAAAAATTTTTGTGATGAAAAAAATCTCCTACTAGGCAAGAAGAGTGGGAAGAAAGAAAAATCCCATTAGGTGTTCAACCCCAGAGCCATGTGTCATACATAAAACCTCAAGATAAACATCAAACTGCCAGCAAAAAAAAAACCAAAAAAATTTACAATTAGATCGTGGAGAATTTATCAATTAACTCAAATGATAATAACGAGCAAATGAACCCCATCCTTTCTCAAAATCAAACATAGGTTCAGGGGTTCGACTTCTAATTTTCTCCAAACTTAAGACATAGCATCACTTGAGAGAACTATTGCGTCAAAGTGGGACCGTTGTATCCTTCCACTTCAACAAAATGGCCCTCCTAGCTATCAATGCAACAAGTGCAATACCATGTTGGTCAGACACAGAGATACCATGGGTATTTTGAGGAATTATTCCAAAAAGCACTGTTAATTTGTTAGGTTGTAAATTAATTTTAAGTGCTTTAGAAATTGTCGAAAAAACTGACTTCCAGAACTGTTCCAGTATAGAGCAAGACCAAAACATGTGTGTCAGTGTAGCTGTCTCAGTTTAACATTTATCATAATAACTAGCAACATTAGGGAATATTTTAGACAGTCTCTCCTTCGTCAAGTGGTAACGACGTACAATTTTAAATTGGATCAGTGAATGACTAGCACAGATCGAAGAAGAGTTAACCAGCTTCAGAATCCACATCCAATCTTCCGTCGTAAAAGTCAAATTGAGTTCCTTTTCCCAATATTGTTTAATCTTAAATAAAGGACGTTTATCCCATTGTAATAGTAAATTATAAATTCTTCTAATGGATCCTTTCATCGAATGGTTCATACTCATAATAGTATCTAACAGGTCAGCATCCAATATGTAAGGAAAATTACTTAAATATTTTTGTAAGAAATGTCTAAGTTGGAGATACTGTTAAAAAGTGTGAGTATGAAAGAGAATATTTATCAACTAATTGTTCAAAGGACATCAGTCTACCTTCTTTAAATAAATCCAAAAAAGAATTAATACCTTTATTTATGAACACTTCTTCAGAGTCAGTAAGTATTTGTGACAGTCTCTCAGATGTAGCCTTGCTGCCTGCCTTTTCTGACACATCTAGTGCCTTGATGGTGTGCCAATCCAACTGCATTTTCCTGAGCCATTCATGTCCCAGCAATGGTGGTCCTCCATTTTTCAGTACATAGAGGTTCACCTGCTGTGTTTTGTCTCTGTAGGCCACTGTCACATTAATTTTACCTTTGGGACACACTTTCTGTCCTGTGTAAGTCGTTAGCAGTAGTTTGGTTCGTTTCAGAGGTATGTGAGAAAACAGTCAACTGTAGTCGTGTACCGAGACTACTGTTAAAGCTGAGCCTGTGTCCAACTCCATTTTCAGTCTCATGCCTGCCAGTTGTGGAGTGATCCATATTACTCTTCGATCATCTATGTCTTTCACGCTGTGAAGTTGCAGACAAGACAATTCACTTTTGTCTGAGTCGTTTTCATCAGCATTGTTTTCTTTCATTTTGTGCATATTGTTGTATTTTCCTTTCTGGAGTTTCTTGTTTCTCTGTATTTTGTCCTTTTTCTGCTGTTTACTAGCTTTGCATACTTTGCTACAGTATCTGCATTCTTTATCTTTAAACCAGCAATCATCAGGGTCATGTGACCTTTTCCCACAATGGTAACATTTCTTTCCTTCATTTCTGTTCAGTGACATTTTATTTGTGGCATATTCCAGAGATTTTCGTTGTATCTCGGAGCACCTCGTGTGGCTCTTCCTAATGATATTGAGATGTTTAGCGCTTTCTCGAATGTAAGGTCTTTTTCACACAGGAGCTTCTTCTGTATGGTTTCACAGTGCATGCCACACACTAACCTATGCCTTCTATATATTGATCCGGTGCTCCCGATGTGGCCTTCTATATATTGGTCCGGTGCTCCCGATGTGGCCTTCTATATATTGGCGAGACCCGACGCAGACTGGGAGATTGTTTTGCTGAACACCTACGCTCTGTCCGCCAGAGAAAGCAGGATCTCCCAATGGCCACACATTTCAATTCCACATCCTATTCCCATTCTGATATATCTATCCGCAGCCGCCTCTACTGTAAAGATGAAGCCACACTCAGGTTGGAGGAACGACACTTTATATTCCTTCTGGGTAGCCTCCAACCTGATGGCATGAACATTGACTTCTCTAACTTCCGCTAATGCCCCATCTCCCCCTCATACCCCATCCGTTATTTATTTATATACACACATTCTTTCTCTCTCTCTGCTTTTTCTTCTCTGTCCCTCTAACTATACCCGCTGCCCATCCTCTGGGTTTTCTCCCCCCCCCCGTTTTCCTTCTTCCTGGGCCTCCTGTCCCATGATCCTCTCATATCCCTTTTGCCAATCACCTGTCCAGCTCTTGGCTCCATCCCTCCCCATCCTGTCTTCTCCTATCATTTTGGATCTCCCCCTTCCCCCTCCCACTTTCAAATCTCTTACTAGCTCTTCCTTCAGTTAGACCTGACGAAGGGTCTCGGCCCGAAATGTCGACTGTACCTCTTCCTAGAGATGCTGCCTGGCCTGCTGCATTCACCAGCAACTTTGATGTGTGTTGCTATCCCTTAATGCGTCTGATAGACCAGCTCCAAATTGATAATGTTCTGATAATTTGCACAATTCAGCACAATATTCAGAAATGCTTTAATTTTTGCTCTGATTCCGTTTATGGAATTTAAATCTTTCAGCAATGACCAGCGGTTTGGGGTTTAAATGCTGTTGGACAGTGTCTGCTATTCGCTTGAACGTTTTGACAGCTGGCTTTTCAAGGGCTAACAAGCTCCATAGCAGGCCATATGTTTTCGCGCCCATTACACTAAGTAAGACGCTGGCTCTCTTTTCTTCATTAACATTGTTAGCATCACAGTATAACCCCATTCTTTCAATATGAATTGCCCAGTCTTCAATGCCACTATCAAATGCTGTAATGGTTCCAATTAACGCCATCATTGTTATGTTAATTTAGCCCCAGTCCCTTGTTTTCTTTTTGACTCACATATCCTTTTTTTGGCTAGCGTTGCTAGCGTACGCCTGCTAGATGCCTGTGTTGCTCCTTTTTATCACCTCCCTTCTGGCTAGGCAGACCCTCAGCCCCTGGGGTCAGCGCTGGCTGTGGTCTCTTGGTCTCCCGACGTGCTGCCGCTCCGACTGTGTCTCCGATTCCTTTTGGACTTGCGGCCTCTCCCACTTCTTGGCCTGTACTTTGCGCTCTTCTTCTGAGTGCTGTTATCAAATAAACACGGCGTTCCGATACGATGTAGGTTCATTAACCTTGTCACCAATTTGTTGTGTATGCGGCCGTTTACACAACAATATCATTAGTAAGAACTCTGGAGACTGGCGTTACGTTAACAGGGTTCTTTACTAACAGAAACCGAACTGAACACACACGTACAGATCAATTCGCGCCTAATAGTGCATGCTCAATACAATGTATTACTACAACATAAAGACCATAAGACAAAGGAGTGGAAGTCGGCCATTTAGCCCATCGAGTCTGCTCCGCCATTTTTATCATGAGCTGATCCATTCTCCCATTTAGTCCCACTCCCCCGTCTTCTCACCATAACCTTTGATGCCCTGGCTACTCAGATACTTATCAATCTCTGCCTTCAATAAATGACTTGGCCTCCACTGCTGCCCGTGGCAACAAATTCCATAGATTCAACACCCTCTGGCTAAAAAAATTTCTTCGCATTTCTGTTCTGAATGGGCACCCTTCAATCCTTAAGTCATGCCCTCTCGTACTAGACTCCCCCACCATGGGAAACAATTTTGCCACATCCACTCTGTCCATGCCTTTCAATATTTGAAATGTTTCTATGAGGTCCCCCCTCATTCTTCTAAACTCCAAGGAAAACAGTCCAAGAGCGGACAAACGTTCCTCATGTTAACCCTCTCGTTCCCGGAATCATTCTAGTGAATCTTCTCTGAACCCTCTCCAAAGTCAGCACATCCTTTCTTAAATATGGAGCCCAAAACTGCCCACAGTACTCCAAGTGAGGTCTTACCAGTGCCTTATAGAGCCTCAACATCACATCCCTGCTCCCTACTCTATTCCTCTAGAAATGAATGCCAACATTGCATTCGCCTTCTTCACCACTGACACAACCTGGAGGTTAATCTTAAGAGTATCCTGTACGAGGACTCCCAAGTCCCGTTGCATCTCAGAACTTTGAATTCTCTCCCCATTCAAATAATAGTCTGCCCGTTTTTTTCTTCTGCCAAAGTGCATAACCATACACTTTCCAACATTGTATTTCATTTGCCACTTTTTTGCCCATTCTCCCAAACTATCCAAGACTCTCTGCAGACTCTCTGTTTCCTCAGCACTACTGGCCCCTCCACCTATCTTTGTATCAAGAGCAAACTTAGCCACAAAGCCATCTATTCCATAATCCAAATCGTTGATGTACAACATAAAAAGAAGCGGCCCCAACATGGACCCCTGTGGAACACCACTGGTAACCGGCAGCCAACCAGAATAGGACCCCTTTATTCCCACTCTCTGTTTCCTGCCAATCAGCCAACACTGTATCCACGTATGTAACTTTCCCATAATTCCATGGGCTCTTATCTTGTTAAGCAGCTTCATGTGTGGCACCTTGTCAAAGGCCTTCTGAAAATCCAAATATACAATATCCACTGCATCTCCCTAGTCTAGCCTACTTGTAATTTCCTCAAAAAATTGCAATAGGTTTGTCAGGCATGATTTTCCTTTAAGGAAACCATGCTGAGTCCTGCCTATCTAGTCATATGCCTCCAGGTACTCCACATCCTCTCCACATCCACTCCATTTCACCATTTGATAGGTTAGAGTTCGAATGTGAGAGGAAACCAGAACAACCACATGGTCATATGGAGAATGTACAAACTCCATACATACAGCGGTAGAAATTGAACCTGGCTCCTTTGTGCTGTAATAGTGTTACAGTAACCACTATGCTACTGTGCTACCCCAAATTTGAAATAATTTGAAATGTTACAATAATTTATTATTGTTACCTACTGTACTCTGAGATACAGTGATAAAACTTTTATTTGCCATCCAAGCAGATCATATTGACATTGACATGTACATCAGCATTGAGAAAAGAAAACAGAATGCAAAATACAGTATTGTAGCTACAGAGAAAGAAAGGAGTCAGTAACCAAATAAAATACAAAGGCTGCTACAAGGTAGATTGGGAGAATGGGAATTCGTTTTTAGAATATGAGAAGTCCATTAAAGAATCTGTTAACAGTGGGATACAGGATATCCTCAAATCTGGGGTTACTCTTTTACAAGCTTTTGTATCCTGTCCAAGAGGAGAGGGGAGGGGAAATTGCAGAAAACAAATAAGAAAAGTTGAGTCAATAGCCAGAAAGTTTAGCTTTGCAAATGGCTCAGAGCTTGCATAGTAAAATACAAGGTCGTTATTCTGTTTTACAGCAGCAGGAGTCAATAGCTTAAATTCTCACCAGTTCAAATGCTAGGCCATTAAGTCATTGGGTCTGCTCTGCCATTTCATCATGGCTGATTGATTATCCCTCTCAACCCCATTCTACTGACTTCTCTCCATGATTTTTGACACCTTTACTAATCAAGAACCTTTCAACCTCCGCTTTAAGTATACTCAATTACTTGGCATCTACAACTGTCTGAGGCAATGAATTTCACAGATTCACCACCCTCTGGCTAAAGAAATCCCTCCTCACCTCTATCCTAAATGGGAATCCTTCTATTCTGCAGTTAAACCCTTGGTTCCTAGACTCCCTCACTATAGAAAACAACTTCTCTACATCCACTGTATTTAGGCCTTTTAATATTAAATGAAATTCAGTGAGATCCTCTCACACTTCTAAACTCCCATGAGTACAGGCCTAGAGCCATCAAACGCTCTGTACATTTAACCCTTTCATTTCCAGGATAATTGTTGTGAACCTCCTCTGGACCATCTCCAATACCATCACATCTTTTCTTAGATAAGAGGCCCAAAATTGCTCACAATACTCCAAGTTGATCTGAAAAATGCCTCATAAAACAACAGCATTACATCCCCAACAAAAGAAAATCTGCAGATGCTGGAAATCTGAACACACACAAAATACTGGAAGAACTCAGCAGGCCAGGCAGCATTTTGTGGGCATTACATCCTTGTTTATTACATTTAAGTAGGAGTTTTCTTGCTTTAGAGGTAATACAGAAAAGGTTCACCAGGTTAATATGTTGTCTGAAGGGGTTGACGTGAAGAAGAGTGGGACATATTAAACTGATACTCCTTGGATATCGGGAACATAAAAGGTATTGTTATATAAACATAAAATGCAGAGGAGTCTGGACAAGATGACAACTGAGAGGCTGTTTCCATTGTGGGGGAATCTGGTGAGGAGATAGTTTCAGAACAATTGTCATTTAGGATTAGGAAGAGGAATTTCTTCTTCAGGTGCAATATACAGTAAATGTTTGGAATTTGCTCCCTCGGAGGTTGTGGAGGCTGAATCATTGAATATATTAAGGATTAAAATAGGCAGACTTTTGATATACTGCATGTGGGAGTTGAAGGCGACTGAGAATTTAGTGAATGGTTAAGCAGACTCAAAGGACATGTAGCATAACTGAGTGGTCTAAGGTGCTGGATTAAGATTTTAATCTCCACAGAGGCATGAGCTCAGATTCCAAGATGCCATTAAATACGTACCTGTCCCTTCTTTATGACAAATATGAAAGGGGAACATTTTTAGGTGATCGGAGGAAAGTACAGGGGGATGTCAGAGGTAGGTTTTTAACACAAAGGGTGGTGGGTGCATGGAACCCACTGCCAAGGATAGTGGTAAAAGCATAATATTAGGGGCATTTAAGAGACTCAGATAAACACATGGATGATAGAAAAATAGAGAGCTATATGGAAGGGAAGGGTTAGATTGATCTTGGAGAAGACTGGCAGAACATTATGGAGAAAGGACTGTGCTGTACTTTTCTATGTTCTATGATAATATTGCCCCCTCCTTCCTTTCTTCTGTTCATTTTAGAATTTACCATTGCATGTTTAGGAATGATGTCTTGCTGAATTACTTATGGCTGTGCAGAATTACTGACTTTGGTAGCTAGTAAATGGCAAAAGAGGATGTGGGGATTAATCAAATGAGGATCCCATGAGGCAGAATTTGTGACCAACCAGGCTAATGAAATAGGGTTCCATTGTAGGTTTGAATACAAACTTTTCAACTTCTCAGTTTGAGCTGTGTATTCAATGAAATGAGCTAACTGCATCTGGGACCCTCCATTGAAGGTCTCCAACCACATATTGATGTCAAATGCCATCTGTCAGCAAACAAGTCCTTTATTCATCCAGGAGTCCTGTTTGTATGTGTAATGGCTTCTTTGTAATATTTCGCTGCTAATGCTAATGTAATGGCTTCTCTGTAATGTTCACTGCTGATGTAACGGTTTCTCTGTAGCAGCAATGTTTGGGTTATGGCTAGGAGATAACAGGGTTTGGTATGCAAGGGTTAGCCAATGAGGACATGTTGTTCTTTCTTGTGTGTCTGGGAGCCGGGTTTTCACAGTCTTTTGTCGAGGAGAAATGAAGAGGGAAGATGCAAGTACAGAAAGCTGGTAGAACACTGGATTGAATGGACTGGGATCTGAGGGTCCGAAGGTTGGTAATATTTGGAGGAGATTGATGGTGAAAGGATGACTACTGAGTGATTTCGAACTGGAACTTTGACTTTGACTTGGACCTTTTTGTGTTTTGTTTATTTTCATTACTAACCCTATATTCAGATTAAGATTCATAAAGTCTGTCATTTAACTGCATATGGTGTACTGTCTGATATTTTGCGTTGTGGGTTTGTTACTGGGGGTACACTACACAGCATCCACACAAACGTGATTACCCAGTTTGGCGGGGCTGAAGACTGATTCCCCTAGACGAACGAGGGCTGGTCAAGTCTGAAGGTTACATATGTTTTACTGAATTATTCTTTCTAAGGAAAGTTAACTGATCCAAAAGTTGTTGATTAACTCCATTTCCAAAGGTATGGGAGAGATCTCTAGACAGAGCCTTTCTCTTATGACAGTATTATGAATGTGATAACTCAATGGAAGTCATAAACCAAGTGGTTTGGAGAAGGCAGAACATGGTTAAAATAGCAAATCATGCTCATTTGTCTCTTGTCACAGCTTGTACATTCAGAGTTTTGGTTCTCCCATGATTCAGTGGGTTATTAAACATGATCAGTTTCTGAATATGTGGGCTGTAAACTCCTTTCCACGAAGCTCCTTTGCCCTCCTAATGTAGGTACAGTAAATTATTCATTCTACAGGTCTTACAATAGTGTTTAGCATTTTATATTGGATCATTTGAGTTGACCTATATTAGCTAACGCACAGAGTACTAATTAAGACTATATTCTTGCAATGACCTGAATAAATAATGGCAGTAGTTGGAAACCATTTCATTCTTGGGTCACTGATATCAGTAAACAGATGGCAAAAACATCGCATCATTTGTAATGCATTATTTTCTTGTTGAGTGAGCAATTTACCTTTGTTATTGTACTGTTATTACAAGAAGGAATAAGATTAAGATAATCTCCCCTCAAAGATCAAATTTTCTCACCACGGGCCCACATATTTAACTTGCTTATTTTTTAATGCCTTTGTTTCACAGAGACCTGATAATTGCACTTCTATGAGTTTAGAGAAGACTATTCCAAATTTTATTTAACATTATACTTTGTAAGATCAGTCTTCACTGGCCCTACATGATTATTAAAGACCCCTTCCCACCATCTGGACTTCGCTCCTTAGAAAAGAGCTTTTCAAAAATCTGCTGTATCAAATACTTCGATCACTGTAAACACCTCAAATAATCCTTTACGTTTTATGATTTACTACTACTCCCTTCTGATATGAAGACTTATTCTTAATCTTCATTATTTGCTTTGCTCAAGAGCACATGGAGTGCTCTGTGAAAGCCATCCTCAGTACTTAATTGTTTTAGGCTAGGTGAATCTATGTGAAGCTCCCGAGAAGGACCTCCAACAGCACTGAAGTTTTCATCCCTTTGGCACAATAAGCCATCAACCCATTTGTTTTTATTTTGTTTGAGCCCCTCTCAATGTGGATATCAGTGATTTCTGTACTTGGTTACCAAAATATCTTTGCTCCAAACACAGATCCTACCTTCTTGCCATCATTCATCAGTCAGAGGTAGATTATATCATCTCTTTGTACATCAAACTCTGTCTTTCTCTCTAAAATTTTCCAAGTCTTTCTGTCTATTTCAGTTTCTGCTTCAATAATTACTATTAACCAACCTTTTAATATGATTGTGAAACACTTTTCCCTCATATCTAAGCTGTTAATAAATCCAGGGTAAAGTAGGCTTTTTGCAGATATTAAGGGACACCAATGCTTGCATTATGCGACGCTGACTACAGACCTATTATCCATTTCTGACCTTGTCAAACTCCTGTCTTCTACAATAGATTCATATCAACTCCTACGCATTCTAATTTTTGCGAATCTTCTCTTAATAATTGGGCTTCAGAACTAAATTACAACAGCAGCAGCTTAGTTTAACATGTCACAAATCATTGATTTCAACTCAATATTCTTCAATTCAAGTCATGGCTTGAGAATATCATGTTGTGTAGTTGCATAATATTAGTGTAACAACACAAGGAATAGAAATTGCACATTCATAATTTAAACCCAGACAGTTGCTCCTGAAATATTTCATTAATAAAGCTATTTGATTTGCTGCATGATTTAATTTAATACCAGACTTGCTAGCAGCCAATACCTCACATAATAACCAATAGGTACCATTAGGTAGTGTGGTAGCAGAGCATCACTTTTCAGCACCACCAATTATCAATCAGGATTCAATTCCCACTGCTGCCTGTGAAGAGTTTATGCTTTCTCCCTGTGACTGCATGAGTTTCCTCCAGGTGCTCCAGAATCCTGCCACATTCCAAAGAGGTGCAGTTCAAGTTAGTGAGTTATGGGCATGCCGTGTTGGCACTGGAAGTATGGCAACACTTGCCCAGCACAATACTTGCTGATTTGATTTGATGCAAATGATACATTTTACTGTATGTTTCGATGATTCGACGTACCTGTGACAAATAAAGCTAACCTCTAATCTGTATCTCTCTCAACCCCAGTCTTCACTTGTGGAAATTTATCAAAAATATCTTGCTCAATTATCAATGCCCGATCAGAGATGTTTGGAAGCTCTCTCCCTTAGTTTTGATCCTATGATCACCTTCACCTTGGGCAAATTGAACAATATTTATTAATTGTGATCTGCACGGGATATGTTCTGCTCTTTGAGACCCTGAATGAACCTAGTCTTTGGTTTGCAATACTCTTAATTTTGAGAAGTATATTATGCAATTATCAATTAGTTGAGCAGTCAAAAATTAGACTGCTGATGGAGTTCTATTTTTCCTTCTTGTCAGCCTAATTGCATAAATGCCAAAACATTGGTGCAAGAGGATTCAATGGCAATAATTTGTAAACAGTTACATGAAGTTTCTGTAGCAGTCGTTAAAAGTTATTTGATGACTCTCCATTGACCTTCCTGATGTAAAATGGTTGATTTACATTGCAAAGATTGTAAAAATTTCCAATGCAAAGATAACAAGCACATGATTTAAAAAGGCTGATCTATGTGACAATTTGGGCAGTCTCCATGTATATTATTCAGAGAATACACAAATTAAAATCTAGAAGTACCCAATTACTTTCTGTGAGGGACTTGCTGATCAAATCCAGCTGTGTAGTGCACTAAAGTGATCATTATACCTTATAATTTCTAACTCTGTCAATTTGCATCTTACTTGGGTGGATAAAAAGCCTGCTTGATTACACAGTTTTGCTGTTTTGTTTGCCTCAAGTTTCTGGGATATCTCATGCTGATGTGAAGAGCTTTGTGAGGGCAGTGACATTTGTGCAACAATCAATTTTACAGGCGATTAATGTAGGTGACAGAACAGCGGCTCAAGGGATGATCCTCTGCAGATCCTCCTGGCTGAGAGATGCATGTCATCTTCACAAATTGCAGAAGCTATTTGTGTTCTTATTTGCCTGGGCAGGCTCCTCCTGCTCTGTACAGCCACAAGAGATTCAGCGTATTGTGTACAGACCAGCTCAAGATTCCTGCCATTTTATCAAGAAGTCTGAAAGGAATAAAATGGCATTTTGCTCATGTTAAGTGTTTATTATTGTAGGGGATATGGGGTGGAAAATACTCATGAATGCATATTCTCCTACCAGTTCTGGTGCTGTGATTTATTACAGCAATTGTGATTTATTACAGCAATTGTGTGCATCTGTTCATGGGAACCAATAGATTTGTAAGAATTATTTATTTACAGATGCAGCATGGAACTGACCCTTTTGGCCCAATAAGCCAAACTGCGCAGCAGCTACTAGTACTACTACATCGACTCAGGCCTAGGGGGCCGGTGTCGGGCACGATGATGGACTCTCCACTTCTCCCTCTCCCTCATCAGTGTGTTCAGTTCATCTGCATTAGCCGCACCGCTGTCTTCTAAGAGCGTGTTGACCGTAGTCTTGGGAGGGCGCCCAGGGTTCATCCTCCCGTGCTTGGGCTCCCATATGATGACTAGGCTGGCAGGTGGCTCGGGGTGGTGTAGACGGTGCCCCACTAGTTGCAGTCTTCTCGCCTCGATTTAAGTGGAGAGCATCGGTAGGTTGTTATAGAGCTCAACGTTTGTCACGTGCTGTGGCAAACTCCCATCAACAGCCATCCAGAGCATTCGTGTATAGCAACCATCTAGAGACTTTCGCATTGTCTTGGTGAGTGTCCACGTCTCGCATCCGTATGTGAGAATGGACTCTATGCGCAGCAGCCCACCTATATAAGCCTAGCCTAATCACAGGATAAATTACAAATACCAATTAACGTACTGACCAGTGCATGTTTGGACTGTGGCAGGAAACAGGAGCACCCAAAGGAAACCCGCATGCTCATGGGGAAGACGTAAAAACTCCTTCTGGATGGCGCCCCCAAGCTATAACAGCATTGCACTAACAGCTATGCTGCCATGGTAACCAAAAGATTGCTTATAGGATAATATGTCAAACCTAGCAGGCAGTTATTTATTGTGCATTTTTGATAATGCTGTTCAGGTCAGAGAAATGAAAGGTGCACTGAATTGTAAATTTAGTAATGAAAAACTTTTACCTTTGATCATATTAGTTATTTGTCTGAATTTTTCTCTGGCAGGTGAATAGAGTGTGCCCCTATTTCTGAAACAGTTCCTGTTTTTGGTACTTTTGGTATATAGAGATTCAGCAAAGGAAAATGGTTTTTTACTCATTTAGATGTGATTTTCCACATAGTTATTGAGGAAAGTAAACTCCACCTCAACACTACCCAATTGGCTCTCTCCATTGTCTTAAAATTGTCTGTCTGCTTGTCCATCATCCACTTTTCTCCAGGTTAGTATGAGAACAGTAGGATCTATTGTCCCTGTCTTAGATCCCCTAACCATTAACTCCAGTACTCTTCCTGTAACTCCCCAAGGCTAAACCAGACTATTTGCGGCCTTGGTTTGATATTTGATCCAGAGTATGCTTCTAACTTCATACCTGCATCATTATTATGGGACTGAGAATATCCTACACATCTGATGAGGAAATTCTTACTGATGCCACAGTTATCTTCAAGTTGGACATTTCTGATGTAGAACTGGCCAACTTGCCTCAATTTGGTCTTCAAAACCTGTCCTCACTTGCACTAAATTCCCTTTGCCTCTCAAAATATGATGGATGATAAACACCATACCAGATTAAACAATGTCTCCTTTTTAAAGTTCTATTTTGTGTCGACAAATCTCTCCATCGCCACACCCTGGATTAAAATAATATTAATATTCTCTGTTCCTTGTTCCATAGAAACAGAAAAGCTACAGCACAATACAGGCCCTTCGGCCCACAAAGTTGTGCTGAACATGTCCCTACCTTAGAAATTACTAGGCTTACCTGTAGCCCTCTATTTTTCTAAGCTCCATGTACCTATCTAAAAGTCTCTTAAAAGACCATATTATATCCACCTCCACCACCGTTGCCGGCAGCCCATTCCACACATTCACCACTCTCTGAGTAAAAAACTTACCCCTGACATCTCCTCTGTACCTACTCCCCAGCACCTTAAACCTGTGTCCTCTTGTGGCAACCATTTCAGCCCTGGGTAAAAGCCTCTGAATATCCACACGATCAATGCCTCTCATCATCTTATACACCTCTATCAGGTCACCTCTCATCCTCCGTCGCTCCAAGGAGAAAAGGCTGAGTTCACTCAACCTATTCTCATAAGGCATGCTCCCCTATCCAGGCAACATCCTTGTAAATCTCCTCTGCACCCTTTCTATAGCTTCCACATCCTTCCTGTAGTGAGGCGAGCAGAACTGATCACAGTACTCCAAGTGGGGTCTGACCAGGGTCCTATAGAGCTGCAACCTTACCTTTCGGTTCTTAAATTCAGTTCCACGATTGATGAAGGCCAATACACCGTACACCTTCTTAACCACAGAGTCAACCTACGCAGCTGCTTTGAGCATCCTATGGACTTGGACCGCAAGATCCCTCTGATCCTCCACACTGCCAAGAGTCTTACCATTAATACTATACTCTGCCATCATAAATCCAGTCCTTTTGACCTTTCCTGATTTTGACTCTTCCACTGTTGTAGGTTGGCATTCTGGGATCCCTTCATCTCTTCTAATTCTTTTGAGCAATACCTTAAAACGTACCTCAACTGCCCTAATTTCCAAATTTCAGTGTGGATTGTCTTGTTTGATATATGTCCCAATAAAGTACTCAGGAAATTCTACATTAGTGCTATAGAAATCTAAGTTTTTCTTACCAGCACTTCGTGCAGAAACTGGCCGTGATGAGTGTTGAATTGGTCTGTCCATATAACTGAATAGAATAAGAACTGCTGCTATGGAGTATATTGACTGCCAAGGCAAAATTAATATCTTCTCTCTGTGCTAGACTTAGCAAAATAGTGAACCTACTGAGAAAAGAAAACTTTACAATTGCTTCCTTGTAGTTCTCAGAGAAAATGCTTTTCCAATATTTCTTCCAAAGTCTCCAACTGATTATGCAAATGACTGATTGTGGAGCTTCTATTGGAATTCAGTAATGTTAGAAATAATATTAATATTTGATTCAAGGAAGGCAATAGATCAAACAGTAAATACCTTCAAAAAATCCTGTTTACTTTGCCATAGCAATCAGAATATTTCTTCCTCTAGAGTATGCCATTTTATATTTTATCTTTATTTTACTTTGGACAATATTGTATTATAACAAGTAAGTGTTCTCACAAGGCACAGAGACATATATATGTCATTTTCTGAAAAGGATTTGTGTTCTGTAAGGGTTAAATCTATTGTTATGGAAGGAGTTCCAAAATGGCTTTAAGATGCATTACTGTTGAGTATCCAACAAAGGAACTCTAACTGTTACTGAGATTACGTTATCTAACACTTTATTAAAGGTTAATAAATAACATTCTTCCTACCTAGATGAAGGAATATTGGTTTAATAATATCTCTGATTAATGTTCCGCAGAATCGAACCATGGTCATTGTTCATGAGACATGCCCCCCTCTGGATTGCCCACTGAATGAACGCATACAGCCAGAAAACAGATGCTGTAATGTATGCCATGGTGAGTATGAGTGCCTTAACTTAATATTCCAGTCACTTTTTTGTTGCAGTCTATAACATGGGTGCTTGTTCAGACTCGGCTTTCTTGACAATGTTTGAAATGTTCTGGCTTTAGGACAATATAGACTGTAGAACAAAGCTTTTTGGAAATAAACCTTCAAGTACCTCAGCATTCTCTAAAAAACAAGACAGCTATTTCATAGGTGGCATGGTTCAGCAGGAAGAGAAAATAAAGGAGCTATCTCTGTTTTTGTGGTGTTGGTTGAGTAATAATTGCTGACCAGAAAATGCCCTTGAGTTATCTGCAATGGAAGTTAGTAAACACCTTGTTGAAAAGAACTCTGTTCATCTTTCATAAGAAATATCTCTAAGAAATCAATTTTTAGGACCAGGACACTTGAAGGCTGCACCCAACACATCCTTGGGTCTGTTGGTTGTTAATACAAACAATGCATTTCACTGGATGTTTCGATGTGTATGTGATAATTAAATCTAAATCTATCCTAATCTATCTAATCTAACGGTTGTATTGCCTATCACTGTAATCCTGTCTGCCTTCACTTTAGGTGTCACCACTTCACAAAAACTATGATGGTCACAGGCATACAAAATGATTTTCAGTAAAGGAGACATGAAATTAGTGAGTGGAAGGGTTGTGACTGGAGTAGCGAGCTTTATGTCTTTTAGTTGCTACAGAAAACTGGTATGTTGCCCCAAATTTACAAAAGCGAGAATGTAATGTTGAGGCTTTATAAAGCATTGGTGAGGCCTCACTTGAAGTATTGTGAGCAGTTTTGAGCCCGTCATCTAAGAAAGGATGTGCTGACGTTGGAGAGAGTTCAAAGGACGTTCACGAAAATTATTCTGGGATTGAAAGGCTTATCACATGAGGAATGTTTGATGGCTCAGTCCTCTACGCAATGGAATTTAGAAGAAAGAGGGTGATTTCATTGAAACCCATTAAATGTTGAAAGGCTTTGATTGAGTGGATGTGAAAAGAATGTTTCCTATGGTGGGGGAGTCTAAAGCAGAGGACACAGCCTCAGAATAGAGGGACGTCCTTTTAGAATGGAGTTGAGGAGGAATTTCTTCAGCCAGAGAGTGGTGAATCTGTGGAATTCATTGCCACAGGCAGCTGGGGAGACCAGGACATTGGACAGATTCTTGATTAGTCAAGGCATGATGGGATACAGGGAGAAGGCAGGAGATTGAGGCTGAGTGGGAAAATGGATCGACCATGGTGAAATGGTGGAGCAGACTCAATGGGCCAGTTGGCTTAATTATGCTCCTATATTTTATGGTCTTTAACGTCCATGTCATGTGGTATTCCTGGTGACATTGCTTGTACAATGCTTTCAGCTCAGTGGAAAGTCAAATAGTGCAATAAACCAGTTCTAACATTGTAGATTGATTGAAGGAATATTAATAACCCTTGGTACTACAGACTAAACCAAAAGAACACACCATATACAGTACTGTGCAAATGTCTTAGACACAAATATGCAGCTAGGGTGCCTAAGGCTTGTGCATAGCACTGTATTTCTCAATGTGGAGCAGAGAGCAAATTTGTAAATCTGGCAGGAGCAAACAATGTTGAGAATGGCGAAGGTAGAATGCCACTAGGGAAATGTGGGATAGGTGGCAGAGAAGGAGAGCCAGGGGTAGTGGGGTGGGTGGTGCAGGTGCAGACATATACAGCCCTGAGACACCAGGCAATGTCAGTTGATTCCAAGCAATTGGCTTATTGATCATTACAGAAAGTCTCTTCGGTGCTTTCTGCTTCCTCCCCTCCCTCCCCTTTCCCTTTTTCCCAACCATGATTCCCCCTCTCCCTGCCCCCTTCCCACTCTCAGTCCACAATAGAGACCCATATCAGAATCTGCTTTATCATCACTCACATATGTTGTGAAATTTGTTATTTTTGTGGCAGCTAGACAGTGCAATACATAAAATTATGACAGTACTGTGCAGAAGTCTGAAGTACCCTAGCTATATATATATATATATATGTGTCTGAGACTTTTGCACAGTACTGTACCGCAGGTAGCATTATCCTTCATGGACTCAAGCCCTCAAAGCTGAAAAAGATGAGTAGGGCATTGTGAGACATTGTATACAGTATGTCACCATAGACTATCTTGAGATCCATTTTCTTGCAGGCATTCACAGGATAACAAAGTAATACAATAGAGGAACATTCTTCTTTTCCTCTGTCTTTCTTTGTTACAGAGATATAAACTTGGTGTTTCCTTTTCACTGATATAAATGGTTTTGGTGCATTTCTAACTCTGATTAATACTCAAAGTTCTTTTCCTTTAAACAACTAACTTTAGTACAAAGTTCAAAAAGTTCAAAGCAAATTTTATTATCAGGGTACATATATATCACCACATAGAATCCTAAGATACTTTTGGCTGTGGGGATGCTCAACAAATCTATGGAATAGTAACTGTAAACAGGATTGATCAAAGATCAAGTAGATCATAAAGAACACAAACTGCTTAACTGCAAATATTAATAAGCAATAAATAATGTGAGCATAAAATAACAAAATAAAGAGTCCTTAAAGTGAGATCTATTGTTGTGGGAACATCTCAATAAATGAGTGTAGTTATCCTCTTTTGTTCAAGAGCCTGATGGTTGAGTGGTAGTAACTGTTCCTGAACCTGTTGGCACGAGTCCTGTGGTACGTACACCTTCTAACTGATGGCAGCAGTGAGAAAAGGGCATGGACTGGGTGGTGAGGATCTTTGATGATGGATGTTGCTTTCCTATGACAGCACTTCATGTTGCTCAGTGGTTGGGAGGTCTTTATCTGTGATGTACTGTAGCGGTCCCCAACCACTGGGCCACAAAGCATGAGCTACCGGGCTGTGAGGAAACGATAGGAGTCAGCTGCACCTTTCCTCATTCCCTATCATGCACTGTTGAACTTGAACATAGGGTTGCCAACTGTCCCATATTAGCCGGGACATCCTGTATACTGGGCTAAATTGGTTTGTCCCATACCGGACCGCCCTTGTCCCGTATTTCCCCTGCCAAGGTAGAGCGTATCTATGAAACCTTTTGTGCTGAAATGGTGTAAAGTGAAGAAGCAATCCCCATTAATTTATATGGGAAAAATTTTTGAGCGTTCCCAGACCCAAAAAATAACCTACCAAATCATACCAAATAACACATAACACCTAAAATAACTCTAACATGTAGTAAAAGCAGGAATTATATGATAAATACACAGCCTATATAAAATAGAAATAATGTATGTACAGTGTAGCCAGGAAGATTAAGCCAAAACTGATATGTGGGAAAAAAATTGGCATGTACGCGCATGCGCACGTCATGCATGCGCACACAGGTGCCCGCTCAAGACTCCATGGTCATGGTAGTCTTTCTCGGGGTAAACACAAGCGTCCCATCAACACACACAGGCCAGGCAGCATCTATAGGAAGAGGTACAGCCGACGTTTCGGGCCGGGACCCTTTGTCAGGATTTGACTGCTACTTTTGCCCCTTACTTCGGAGTGAGAAAGTTGGCAACCCTAACTGTAAAAGACATATTGAGGTGAATTTAACCCTACTTGAACACCAGCCCCCCCCCGCCCCCCCCCCCCCCCCCGTTGGCCGGTCCGCAAGAATATTGTCAATATTAAACCAGTCTGCGGTGCAAAAAAGGTTAGGGACCCCTGATGTACTGACCTGAATACACCATTTGTAGACTTTCCATTCAAAGGCATTAGTGTTTCCATACCAGTCCATAATGTTGCCACTCAATACACTTTCCACTACACATCTATGGAAGTTGTATAATAGCTCCCACCACAGACTATTCAGCTGATATATCTCAGATCTGTGAGTTTTACACAGATCAGTTAAATGAAGAGATGTATCATTGGAGGAGGAACAGGCAGAAGAATTCTGCAATGTTACACAGCAAAGCATTTATTGCATTATACTTAGCATTGTTGCTTCCACATTGCATTATATTTTTGCCTGCAAACAAAACATTTTGCCACTAATTACGATTTTATTTACATTGGCTTTCAAAAATCCCTGATCTAAAACCTTTGTTTCATTCTATTACAGAGTAAATGATAATTCTGTATAAAGTAGATGGCAAATTGTCTTTTTATAATGAATTTGAAAGATCCTAATGACTGTTGCTGGTGCCAACTTCTAGGAAAAGAAAGAACCCCACAGGATTTACAGATGATTAGTTTTATTGATTGATCTGACAAGTGCTTTTTTCTTTTTGGAGAATTGGTTTTAATAAGAAAAAGCTGCATGACGCGTTTAGAGGATTTAGAGAGTCTCGGACCAATTATTTCTTATTGGTGCCAACACACATATCTCACCTTTTATTGAGTATGACCTTCAGGCACTTGCTTTAGGAATTGTGGGCATCAGTCAGTTACTGGTAAGTAAGGATACTCCTCAAAGTTTATTGCTGCCTATGTTCTGGAGAACACGGGTTAGTCCTCATCCAGTCAGGTTTCTGCTGTTCCACTTTGTTTAGAATTGAATTCCAGTTCTTACTTCGAGTGAGACCTTTGTCTTTGTTAAAATTCTTTTTCTCTAGTTTTATTTCAATGTTACCACTAATAAACTCTTGATATCCCTTAGATCTCACTTTAAGAAGGAGGTGATTAAGCTTATTGTGATTTTTCTTTATTGCCCCATGCTGAACATTGAAGCTTGAGTCCGGGTCTTTGCTCCTGCTTACTCCAGTCATTATGATAGCAATTATTAAATCTCTTGAGCTGACAGTAACTTTGCTTGTTTAGTATGTAGACTTTCCAAAGAGATTTATTCCCCTTCACCTTTTGGAACCATGAATAACTCTTGATCTCTACCCAACATCTTTAACAAATGATGTGGTGGTTGGGGGGGGGGGGGGGGTTGTTCTGAAAGAAACGTACACATTAAAACCAAATATTGAAAGGCCCAGATAGAGTGGACGTGGAAGAGGATGTTTGCATAGGACCGTAAGACTTAAGAGTAGAATAAGACCATTCAGCCCATCAAGTCTGCTGTGTCTTTTCATCATGGCTGAACAATTGCCCTCGCAACCCAGTTCTCCTGCATTCTCCTCGCAACCTTTCACGCCCTGGCTTATCAAGAATCTATCAACCTCCAGCTTAAATATACCCAATGACCTGGCTTCAGCAGGCGCCTGTGGTAACGAATTCCACAGACTCACCATCTTCTGGCTAAAGAGATTCCTCCTAATCTCCATTTGAAAGTGTCATCCCTATATTCTGAGGCTGGGCCCTCTGGTCCTGGACTCCCTCGCCATATGAAACATCCTCTCCACATCCACTTTATCTAACCCTTTCACCATTCAATAGGTTTCGATGAGACCTCATTCTTCTAAATTCCAGTGAGTAAAGGTCCAAAGCTATAAAACGCTCCTAATACCATAAGTATTTTATTCCCGGAATCATTCTCCTGAACCTCTTCTGAACCCTCTCCAATGTCAGCACATCCTTTCTTAAATAAGAGGCCCAAACTGCTCACAATACTTTAAGTGAGGCCTCAGCAGTGCCTTATAAAGCCTCAGCTTAATACTGTTGCTCTTATATTCTAGTCTTCTTGAAATGAATGCTAACATTGCATATGCCTCACCACCGACACAACCTGCAAATTAACCTTTAGGGAATCCTATTTCCTCTAGGTCTAGAGGGCAGAGCTTCAGTTTCGAAAGATGTCCCTTCAGAACAGAGATGAGGAGAAATTTCTTTAGTCAGAGGGTGGTAATCTGTGAAATTCATTGCAACAGACGGCTGTGAGGGCCAATTCATTGAGTATATTTAAAGTGGAGGAAAATAGGTTCTTGATTAGTCAGGGTATCAAAGGTTACGAGGAGAAGGTAGGATACTTAGTTGAGAGGGATGATAAATCAGACATGGTGGGATGAGAGAACAGACTTGAATGGCTGAAACAGCCTAATTCTGCTCCTATGTCTTATGGTCTTATAATTTTAAAAAATGGAGTATACAGTATTCTGAAAAGTCTGGGTTTAGAGGAAGAATTCCTCTACAAAGGATTAATCAGAATCAGGTTTATTATCACTGGCATGTGACGTGAAATTTGTTAACTTAGCAGCGGCAGTTTAATGCAACACATAATCTAGCAGAGAATAAATAAATAAATAAAACTAAATAATAATAAATAAAATAATAATAATAAATAAACAAGTAAATCAATTACATACATTGAATAGATTTTTTAAAAAGTGCAAAAACAAAAATACTGTATACTTAAAAAAAAAAGTGAGGTAGTGTCCAAAGATTCAATGTCCATTTAAGAATCAGATGGCAGAGGGGAAGAAGTTGTTCCTGAATCGCTGAATTGCCTTCAGGCTTCTGTACCTCCTACCTGATGGCAACAGAGAGAAAAGGCCCTGGGTGCTGGGGGTCCTTAATAATGGACGCTGCCTTTCTGAGACATCATTTCCTGAAGGTGTCCTGGGTACCTTGTAGGCTAGTATCCAAGATGGAGCTGACTAGATTTACAATCTTCTGCAGCTTCTTTCAGTCCTGTGCAGCAGCCTCTCCATACCAGACAGTGATGCAGCCTATCAGAATGCTCTCCATGGTACAACTATAAAAGTTCTTGAGTGTATTTGTTGACATGCCAAATCTCTTCAGACTCCTGATAAAGTATAGCCGCTGTCTTACCTTCTTTATAACTACATCAATATGTTGGGACCAGGTTAGATCCTCAGAGATCTTGACACCCAGGAACTTGAAGCTGCTCACTCTCTCCACTTCTGATCCCTCTCTGAGGATTGGTATGTGTTCCTTCGTCTTACCCTTCCTGAAATCCACAATCAGCTCTTTTGTCTTACTGATGTTGAGTGCTAGGTTGTCGCTGTGGCACCATTCCACTAGTTGGCATTTCTCACTCCTGTTCACCCTCTCGTCACCACCTGATATTGTACCAACAATGGTTGTATCGTCAGCAAATTTATAGATGGTATTTGAGCTATGCCTAGCCACACAGTCATGAGTATATAGAGAGTAGAGCTGTGGGCTAAGCACACACCCCCGAGGTGCACCGGTGTTGATTGTTAGCAAGGAGGATATGTTCTCCCCAATCCACACAGATTGTGGTCTTCTGGTTAGGAAGTCGAGGATCCAATTGCAGAGGGAGGTACAGAGGCCCAGGTTCTGCAACCTCTCAATCAGGATTGTGGGAATGATGGTATTAAATGCTGAGCTATAGTTGATGACAGTATCCTGACATAGGTGTTTGTGTTGTCTAGGTGTTCTAAAGCCGTGTGGAGAGCCATTGAGATTGCGTCTGCTGTTGACCTATTGTGGCAATATGCAAATTGTAAATTTAAAAAGAACACTAAAAAATTTCTGTTCATAGTTTGTCAGAAAGATAATAGCAAACAATTCGGCTGTCCAAGAAGTTGTATTTGGCAATCTGCCACTTGCCTTTGTAGCTTGCATCTCATTTATTCTTACTGAATGTTTATTAATTTATTGTATTTTCATCTCACACTGCTGTGGTTGAGGTTATTGCTTCCTGAATTTTTATTTGTTTCCTCAGTGTGTATTTGTTTTTTGTAAGTTGGAACAAGTCATAATTATGAGATAGGCTGTGGCCCTCTGGGTGTTTGAAGAGTTACGAAGAGGGAAAAGTTGGTGCCAAGAAGTTGGATCATGCAGCCAATGGAGTGGCTGTGCTGTGTTAGTTTTAGTAAAGAATTACTTAATGTTCTCATTCAGCTTTTCATCAAGTGCTCACAGCTTTCTTATCTGGTTGCAATCCTTATTCTTCCCTAAACTCCACTGTCTTCTATCCACAGTGCCAACCCACCAAGCTGGTCAGAACTGGCACTCAGTGGCTTCTGCTCTGCTGACCTATCGTGCATCCTCTTACTACAAAACCTCCCATGAATTCTGACCTTCCCACTTCCCTACCCAAACCCCACTGCTGGTGCTCCCACTCCCAAGTGTCTCCTTCTTGCTATAGCTAGTTACCTCTTTCACAGCATTTTACACGCCCTCCAGCACACCAAACCTCTGAACCCCTATCCACTCCTTTTGCTCATGCTTTCCCCTCTCCTGACCTTCTCCTTCCACCCACACCACCTACTAGTGTTTCCCCTTCTCCTGACACCACCGTCCCACAAACCCAGCTAATGACCTCTTTTTCTTATTGTCTACCAACTCCAACTTTCCCCAACTCCAGCTATTGACTGATGTTCTCTTCCTGTACTGTCCCTGCTAATTCCTTTTCCTGAATCTGCCTGACCCTCATGTGTGATGATCTACCCTTATCTTCTCCCAACCAAGTCTCAATAGAAACCAACCCTCTCTCCCCAACCACTGTTCTCCATCCTCTGGAACTACCTTGACCCCCCCTCCTCCTAACTATAGATGCATTCTCTTCCCTGCCCCACTACAGAGATTCTCATGACCCTTCCCCTCCATCCAGTGAGTATTCTCCCTCTGCTGCAAATTCTGTCACCCACTTCAAACCTCCAGTCGATGTTTCTCTTCGCTCAACTACCTATTGTCTCATGGATAGTGCTCTGAATTTCTCCACTACCCACCCCCCAGCTAGTGTTCTTATCTTCGAATTACTTTCTCTGCAAAAATTCTGACCTTTGCTCCACCTCACCCTCTCCATCTATTTGTCTCTCTTTTTGCTGACTAACAATAGTTGCCATGAATATTGACATTTTTCTTCCAAACTTCCATCAGCCTCTATTCTGCCTCTCCAGATTCCTAACTTCCAATGGACATCAATTCCTTTACCTCTCTTCTCATCACCCCACCCCCACAAATATTGTCCTATCACACAATTGTAATATCCCCAGCTAAGGTTTTCACTCCCCTGAAAATTGACACTCTTTTCCCCTTGACTTCTGTGCTTTTCTTCCTCTCATTCTGCCCTGCTATTGTCTTCTGTCTTCCCTTAACACCCATAATGGCAACAGAAAGACATACTGTTGAGTGAGGCCTTTGAGCTGGTGTCTCATGCATAACAGAATTCCTCAGCAACAAATTTGTAAACATATCACTTTGTGGATCACTCTGAACTGATTGCTTACAAGACATAAATGGACATGTTTTGGTTTCTGGGCAATAAGATTTCAGTTTGAAAGTAATATCTTCAATACCCATGAAGAGGCTGTGGAAAATCTGACACCACATCAGCATGGATCACCATTTCCAAGGGGATCCAACCACCAAGCACATCTTTCCCTCCCCCCATTTTCTGCAGGGATCGCTCCCTATGTGACTCCCTTGTCCATTCAGCCAACCTGACCGACCTCCCTCCTGGTACTTACCACACCTGCCCCTACACCTCCTCCCTTACTACCATCCAAGGCCCCAAACGGTCCTTCTTGGTGAGGTGACTCTTCACCTGTGAGTCTGTTGGGGCCATCTACTGTGCCTGGTGCTCCCAGTGTGGCCTCCTGTACATTGGTGAGACATAATGTAGATTGGGAGACTGCTTTGCCGAGCACCTACGCTCTGTCAACCAGGATAAGCAGGATCTCCCGGTGGCCACCCATTTTAATTCTAACTCCCCTTCCAATTTTGACATGTCCATCCATGACTTCCTTTACTGCCATGGTGAGGCCACACTCAGTGCAGCCTGGGTAGCCTCCAATCTGATGGCATGAACATTGATTTCTCGAACTTCCAATAATTGCCCCTCCATCATTCCCCATTGCTATTTCCCTCTCTTTCCTTTTCTCCTTACCTGCCCATCACTTCCCTCTGGTGCTCTTCCCCCTTCCCTTTCTTCCATGGCCTCCTGTTCTGTCCTATCAGATTCCCCCCTTCTCCAGCCCTCTATGTCTTTCACTGTTTGAATTCTCAGCTCTTTACTTCAGACACCCACCCCCCTCTCTCCCAGTTTCACTGATCACCTACTACCTTGTACTTCTTCCTCCTCTCCCCCACCTTCTTACTCTGACCTCATCTTTCTTTCCAGTCCCATTGAAGGGTCTCGGCCCAAAGTGTCAACTGTTTCCTCTTTTCCATAGATGCTGCCTGGCCTGCTGAGTTTCTCCAGCATTTTCTGTGTGAGGCTCAATGGCCTGTTTCTCTGTTGCAATCTCCACAGGACTCTGAGATTCCAGCAAGGTAGCCTGTGAGCATAAAGTTGTTAGTGAGCATAGAGAATGTCACAGCATGCAGAACGACTGTCTGGTACAGATACTTAAGACTTGGTAATTGGATCGCGTCAAGAAAAAATGCTGTGCAGTAGGGATAAAGGCTTTAATATCCTGTACATTGTACCACACTTCATGTGAAAGACCAAAAGTTGCAAACAAGTTAATTTATATGCCAAATATGCTTGTAATAGCAATTCCCTCTTTAGTGCAGTAGGCAATTTCTTTATGATGCTGTCGTGAGTTGGCTGTATTTGATTAATGAATCACTTACCCCAAGATGTCACTTCACATCACTTTGGGTGTGCTACAGTTTCTATTAGAGTCGTGGATTCATGGAGCGTAACAGCTAGCGAAACAAACTCTTCAATCCATCTAGTCCATACTGAAGTGTTATTCTGCCCCGTTCCACTGACCACACCTGGACCAGAGCCTTCCATACCCCTCCAATCCATGCTCTTATCCAAACTGCTCTTAAATGTTGAAATCAGACCTACATCCACCATGTCAGCTGGCAGCTCATACCACACTCACATCACCCTCTGAGTGAAGAAGTTTCCCCTTAAATATTTCACCTTTTACCCTTAATCTCTGATCATTGTTTAAGTCTTATCCAGCCTCGATGGGAAAAGCCTGCTTGAATTTATCTTATCTATACCCCTTGTAATTTTGTATATCTTTCTCAAATCTCCCTCTTCTCATTCACCTACGCACGAGGGAGTAAAGTCCTAAACTATTCAGGCCTTTCATTTAGCTCAGGACCTCAAATCCTGGTAACATCCTTGTAAATGAAATGTTAATGTGAACCTGGCAATCAAAGTTGCTGGTGAACGCAGCAGACCAGGCAGCATCTCTAGGAAGAGGTACAGTCGACGTTTTGGGCCGAGACCTGGACTGTACCTCTTCCTAGAGATGCTGCCTGGCCTGCTGCGTTCACCAGCAACTTTGATGTGTGTTGCTTGAATTTCCAGCATCTGCAGAATTCCTCGTGTTTATGTTAATATGAACCTGACTGTTTGAAATTTATTCTTCTCTCACCAAGTCTCCGGCCTGGGTTTTATTGGTAAATGCCAGCATAGAACTGTTTGCATCTTATGACGTGGGTGCTGATAGTTTTCAGGCCTTCCACAGCAGTCCCAAAAAATGTACTGGTCTGCTGTTGTATTCTGGTCCAGCAAATGTATATGTATTCCCAAAATTCCCACTACCTATGCTTACCCTGCTATCTCTAACCATTCAGCCATGGCTGAGTAATATATTCCTTCTTTCTAGAACATTCTGTGTGTGCCTTTTTTTTTGTAGAAGGTGCAGAATGAGTAGGGAACATTTTCAGCAAAGCATAACTGCATATTGGTTATGTTACCGGCCTACCATTCTGAAGGCTTGGACCAACCACTGGGAGAAATTATTTCAATTCTCATGAAGGCATCTGGGTAATTTAAATACAATTAATAAAATAATTCTGGAATTAAAAAAGTCAATTCCAGTAATGATGAGTGTGATACTAATGCATCGCAAAACCCCATCTGGTTTGCAAATCACCATCAGAGAAGGTAAGCTGCTATCTTTACCTGAGAAACACAAACACAATGTTGCAGGATCTCATCAGGTCAATAAGTATCTATGGAGAGGACTGAAGAGTCAACGTTTTGGGCTAAGACCCTTCATCAGAAAATAGGAACAATTGTAAGCCACTTGGCCCTTTTAGCAAAGCCCTGTTCAATGTGATCAGTTTTAATCAGCCTCGGGCTTCGTCTGCCCTTCTGTGCGATTTCCCCATCGCCCTCAATTCCCTGATCTAATTTATCTTCCCAACCACAAGAGCCCACGTTTCGGGCCGAGACCCTTCATCAGGACTGGAAAAGAAGGGGTTAGATGCCAGAATAAGAAAGTGAGGTGGCGAGAGGATGTCGTACAATCTGGCAGGTGATAGGTGCAGCCAGGTGGGGGGGGGGCAGTTAATTGGGTGAAGGGGGAAAAAGTTTAAAGGGCAGAAGAAGAAGGAATCTGGTATGGCAAGACAGTGGACCATGGGAGGAAGAGAAGGAGAAGGGGCATCAGATAGATAGGCAGGCGAAGAGAAGGGCTAAGAGGGGAGCCAGAATGGGGAATGGAAAAAGAAAGAAGATGAGGGTGGGATAAAGTACTAAAACTTAGAGAAATCAATGTTCATGCTGTCAGGTTATAGGCTACCCAGACAGAATACAAGGTTTTGCCCCTCCAACTTGAGAGTGGCAGCATAGAGGAGGCCATGAACTGAAATGCCAGAATTGGGGAGGAAAATGGTGACTGGAATTAAAATGGTTGGTCATCAGGGCAATCTGCCTGTTGTGGACAGAGAGGTGTCCTCACTCGTTCTGATCCGCATGGGACTCCAAACCTACAGTGATGCACTTGATTCATGAAAGTTCCTGAAACTGTCCTGTCAGCCAGATAAAGAAGGCATGTTTCCACACATACTCTACAGATTTCTGCAGATGTATGGTGGAGAGCATTCTAACTGGTTGTATCACTGTCTGGTATGAAGGAGCCATGGCATAGGATTGGAAAAAACTGCAGAGAGTCGCCAACTCAGCAAGCTCCTTCATGAGCACTGGAATTCAGCATCGAAGATAACTTCAAAAGGCAATGCCTCAAAAAGGCAGCATCTATTATTAAGGACCCCCATAACCCACATCAGTCTTCTCATTGCTATCATCAAGGAGGAGGTAGGGGAGCCTGAAGGCGCACACTCAATGTTTTAGGAACAGCTTCTTGCCCTCCACTATCAGATTCCTAAATGGATAATGAGACCACATACACTACTTTGTTTTTTTTTATCTTGCTCTCTTTTTGCATTACCTATTTAATTTACTTTTTAATATACAGTACTGTGCACATACATAATAGTAATTTTATGTATTGCACTATACTGTTGCAGCAAAAAAAAACAATTTTCATGACATATGTAAGTGATGATAAACCTGATTCTGATATGGGTCTCTATTGTGGACTGAGAGTGGGAAGGCAGCAGGGAGAGGGGAATCATGTTTGGGATAAAGAGAAGGGAGAGGGGAAGGAGCAGGAAGCACTAGAGAGACATCCTGTAATGATCAATAAACCAATTGTTTGGAATCAAATAACCCTGCCTGGTGTCTCAGGGCTGAGTGTGTTTGCACTCGCATCGCCTCCCACCTCGACACTCTTTTTCTGCCACCTGTCCCCACTCTTCTGCAGCATTCCACCCTCATCATTTCCAACATCCTTTGCTCCCACCAGATTTACAAACTCGCCCTCGCTCTACGTTGACAAATACAGCATTGAGGTAAAATCTTAGGCACCTAGCTATATATCTGCACCTAAGACTTTTGCACTGTACTGTATTTTTATTATGTTTTGCAATGTACTGCCACAAAACAACATTCACAACATATGACAGTGATATTAAATCTGATTCTGTTGCATTCTGTATGTGCCAGCTTGACAAATAATAGAACAAACAAATTGGAGTGGTTATTCGCCAGATTTTTAAAATAATATTTTGAAATAATATATTTAAAATAGCATCTTCAAGGCAAGTCCAAAGTTTACTATCTCACTTCCATTCCTGTTCTAAGAAACACCAATTGTGATACTCTGAGGCTGGGAGTATTGACGTCCAATAACCATGCCATCTGTCCTTGTGTGGTTTGTGCCTTGGTAGAATTGGATATCCAGTCTCTGACAAAGCTCTTCCTGTTGCAGACAGGACAAATTCAGTCCAGGCAATTACTAGCTGTCTACCCTTAATCCGTAAATTGATGGATGGCTACCATTGACAGTGCTACTGAGCATGGTGTATAAGACCATAAAACAAAGTAGGCCATTTGGCCCATCAAGACTGTCACACTGTTCTCTCCACCCTCTGAGTGAAGAAGTTCCCGATCATGTTCCCCTTAAAAATTTCACCTTTCACCCTCAACCTATAACCTCTCGTTCTCATCTTACCTGACCTCAATGGAAAAAGTTTATACCCCTCATAATTTTGTATACTTCCATTAGATCTCCCCTATTCTGCTATGCTCCAGGGAATAAAATCATGATCTATTCAATCTTTCCCTATACAGTAGCTCAGGTCCTCAAGTCCTGGCAACATTCTTGTAAATTTTCTCTGCACTCTGTCATGCTTATTGATATTTTTCTTGTAGATAGGTGACTAGAACTGCACAGGATACTCTAACTTAGGCCTCACATCTTCAACATACCATCTCCTGTACTCAACACTTCCATTTCCTTGTTTGATTAATGACTCCAGCCATTGGAGTGTCTTCCCTTTAAAGCACAGTGAAATTAGACCTACTTGGGTGCACTGATGCTTCACCTGATCAAATGCTGGCTTGGTGTCACTCTCACTTCGCCTTCAGAATTGGACCAACAGTGTGATGAGGTCTGGAGCCAATCTGGACACTGAAGGTTAATGCTTCCCTTTTCAGTCCTGATGGAGGGTTCCAGCCCGAAACGTTGACTGATCATTTCCACGGATGCTGTCCAACCTGAGTTTCTCCAGCACGTTGTGAGTGTTGCTTTGACCCCAGCATCTGCAGAGTATTTTGTGTTAAAACTTAACATGTACCTTATTAAGTCTCCCCAAGTTGCACAACTACAAAACTAAACATTTAGCAAACAGATACTTGGTGAAGTGTGCACGTGAGCCCCCTATATCTGCAGCACACTTTCCCAGTGGTTCCTCAGCACTGGTTGCAACCTCTGTGTGAAGGTGGACCCCTGGAGACAAAGGAAAAGCCAGCAAATCTCTCGCACATGCTATTCACATACCCCTGAGACCCCTGGAACCAGACACTGGTGCTGTAGCATACAAGGCAACCAATAAGAAAGAGCTGCTGCATCCTTCAAACAGGCCAATCTACAACCGGTGAGGTGGAAGAGGCTTTTGACCGGCAAGTAAACTAACCCTTCACAAGATGTCACCACATGTTCTACTGCCTAGATAGCTTGCCCACATTACTTGCAGAGCAACACAGAACACAACAAACAACAAAACAATAACAGCAAAATGACGCAAACACGAGGAAATCTGCAGACGCTGGAAGTTCAAGCAACACACACAAAAAATGCTGGTGAATGCAGGAGAAAATAAGCCGCTTTCCTCTCACCCACTCACCCACACACATGGACAGCCCTCCAATTCCAGAACAAATTCTGGCCTCCTATCTCCAACATTCAGCCATCGGGCTTCAACTTCCAGATTTTTGATCGACCCCACTCCCCACCCCCCAGGCCTCAATAATTGGCATTGACCGCTGGACCAGCTGATGACAGGACTCCAAACTCCAAGCGTGCCAACTCACCAGCCCCCATGCCTCCTTGTGCCTTCTGCTCGCACGGACATCCAATCCAAGGACCCACCAACCTGGGACAGTCCAACATCCATGGATACCTCTCATTACCCTCCACATCACTGCCCCACGAGTGCAGGGCAGAGCGGGAGAATCCGGACCTCCTTTGTGACCGGTCCAAGTCACTGGCCCTCGAGCGCAAGGCAGAAGCCTAGAATCTGGACCTTCTTTGTCACCAGTCCACGTGGCTGGCCTTCGAGCATGGAGCAGAGGCCCGTGTGCCACAGTAGCCTCGTGGTTGGCATGAGACTATTACAGCTCAGGGCGTCAGAGTTCGGAGTTCCATTCTGTCGTCGTCTGCATAGGAGCCTGTAAGTCCTCCCCGTGATTGCATAGATTTCCTCCAGATGCTCTGGTTTCCTCCTATAGTCCAAAGATATATCAGTTAGTAGGTTAACATACCCATGATTATGCTGGGGTTAAATCGGTAGGTTGGTGGCGATGTGCCTTGAAGGAATAGGTGCCTTTAAAGGAATACTTTATCCCTATATAAAATAAATATATAGACTGTGGATGTCCTCATCATCCATCCACACAGCTGGACTTTAAGCATGCAGCAGAAGCCTGACCTCTGTTTCTTCCACATCACTGTCTCCAAACCCTAATCTGATCTCTCTAATTCTCCCACATCAGTGTCTGGAACCCAAAACTGATTTATAGCTCCCCCCTCTGTCGTGAAAACCATCCCTACAAGCTCAAAATACAACTAAGTCTGAGTCACAATCTCGATGGAGACTACAGCTTGGCACCATTTTGACTGAAAAACAAAATGGAGTGATGTAAATTGGCTGGAGATGCGCTTCTGTGATGGTGGCCATCGTAGGAGGAAGCCAGGATGGATCAACTAATTCAGAGTTTCTGACTGAATGTGGTCGTGGATGCTTCTATCTTTAACCCTTATATTCATGTCCTTGCTGTTGTGAGAATGAGGATATTCTTGGAACTTCCTCCTGTTAACTGTTTAATTGTCCATCACCATTCATCACAAATTTCACAGTTCTCATCTTACCTGAATGAACCCATCTTACTCACACCAGTTAAATGTGAAACCAAAGTTAAACAGCATTAAGGTCAAAATGGGAATTTCAATTTGGTTTTATCAAGGTGTTGCCAAGATTAGAATATTGTCAATGAGGAGAGGTTGGACAAAGTTGAGTTATTTTTTACGGGGCAACCAACTCTGAGGAAAGTGAATGTAATATACCAGTTAAAAGTATATTAAATTGGAGGTGAATCCATGGAAGTCATTGCCATAGACAGCTGTGAGGCCAAGTCGTTGTGTATATTTAAAGTGGTGATTGATAGGTTCCTGATTAGTAAGGACGTCAAAGGTTACAAAGGGGAAGGCAGGAGAGTGGGGTTGAGAGAATAAGTAAATTAGCCATGTTGGAATAGCAGAGCAGACTCAATGAGTCAAATGGCCTAATTTTCCTCCTCTGTTTTATGGTCGTATGGTATAAATTGAGAGGCAGACAGAGTGTAGATACTCAAGTTCTTTTCCCAGGGTGGAAATGACATATAGTAAGAAATGTGGGTTTAAGGTGAGAGAAAAGCATTTAAAGGAGATTTATGAGGTAAGTTCATTTACACAGGAAGTAATGGATCAAGTGGTAGAATATGATGATATACCAATGTTTGAGAGGTATTTGGACAGGCACGTGAAGAGGCAGTGAATACAGGGATACTGGCCATGTCTCGCCAGGTGGGATTGGCTAGATTTCTATCATACTTGGTGCAGAAACGTTGGGCCAAGAGTCTGATCCTGTATTGTATTGCTCTATCTTCACCTTATAGCTGGCTATGTATATTCCACAGAAGTGCTTAACAGTTTTGCAAATTAGTACTGCCAAGTGGGTGTCTTTTACTGAAGAAGCACATATCAAAAATGTGAAGTTCAGGACATTGAGGCAAATAACCTCTTCCTCAATGTCAACAAGTCAAAGGAGATGGTTATCAATTTTAGAAGAGCTTGTACTAATCACACCCCGCTTTGCATCAGCAGCACAGTTGTGGAAACTACAAGCAGATTCAAATTCTTGGGAGTGCACATCTCATATAAACTCACATGGTCGCAGAACACATTCTGCACAATCAGGAAAGCTCACTAATGCCTCAACTTTCTGAGGAGGCAGAAGAAAGGTGGACTGTGCACACCCATACTCCTGTCCTTCTACAGAAGCGCAGTAAAGAATTCCTACAAGCAAGCTGGATGATATGGAAACGGGACTGTGGTGGACAGGAGGCCTTCACAACGGGTAGGCAAAGCTACCCAATGCATCATCAGCACCAGCTGACCCACCACATAGTATATACAGAAAGGTGCTGGAGAAACACCAGTCACATCATGAAGGACCCCACCAACCCTGTTTATGGACAGTTTGTCCCAATCCTATCAGGGAGGAGGTTACTAGTATCCACGCCAGGACCACCAGACTCAAAAACAATAACTTTCCCCAAGCAGTAAGGCTGAACAACACCTCCACCCACTAACCCACCCCTTCATATCCCCAAGCACACGACTTTATTATTTCCTGTCAGTCACCTTATATACAGACACTCCTGTGTCTAATGTCACTTTATGAAAATGCAATTAATCTGTGTTGTAAACTATCTTATGTATTTATACTTATTGTACTTTATTATTACTGTGTTTTTTAATCTTAATGTGTTATTTCTGAGTTCCATTGGAGGTGGAGTAACAATTATTTCATTCTCTTTTACACTTGTGTGCTGAAAATGGCATTAAACAATCTTGAATACAGTACATAAAATTTTCCATCAATTGATGATGACCTAGGTGCCTGAATATCTGATTTGCCCCATTGGATCAATCTCTGATTCTCAAAATATAGCTTTCTTTGGCTTTTTGGTTATGAATAATACAGCTGAATTTGAGTGGAATTCCAAGGAGCCAACTTTAGGACATTTTATTTATTTCTATCTGTGCAAGTTTTCTGACTGTATATTTTGGTGCATTGACAGTTAGGAGCTTTATACAGCAAATCAGTTGCTTTCAGTTGCAAAGAATTTATTGCTGCATCTCGATATTTCTTTGCAGTATGTAATCTCTTAACTAAATCCAATTAGTTTCCATGGAATTGTTTGATATGAAATAAAACACTGGCACTTTTGTGCATTGTATTTATGCAGCTCTACACAGAATCTAAAGCACAAAACCCAGTCACTGGGCCCAACAGGTATTTACTGGGGTTTATAATTAAGTGTAATTCTTTGTCTCTTTTTTTCTTCTCTTTCATAATCTGTATGGTTTACTTTAGTTGCACCATGTGACCTTAAATTCCACAACTTTAATATTTTGCTAATATTTTGTTTTGATCTATTAATTTCTCTGCTATTGATTCAGTCATGGGTAAGCAGTCCTTCTGAATCCTTTGTTTGTAATAGAGACACAACATCCAAACTGCAGCAGTTCAAAGACGGTTTAGGAAAATGTCTAGTTTGGTCTATGTGAATGGCATAGTGCTTTTAAGACTGCTTGTGGTCCAAATTTCCAAGGTCCCAACTTGCTACAAAGCAAGCATGGAGGAGAGCTTGTTGAAGAAGCATTTAGAACAGGTTGCCATGGACCCCTTGCTTAATGGTGTTAGTCTGTGGCATAAGAAAGGTTGGGAATCCCTGACTTAGAAGAACTTTTCTCCCAAAGCTCTTTCCCCAAAGTTAGTGCCCTGGACTCCATTTGATAATATATTTGCAGTCTTGTTGCTACCACTGTCTGTTAAGAGGCCATTTACGAGCTGATAAACAAACAAGCCTCTGGAATAGATGGAGTCTGTGCTGAAGTTCTAAAAGCGGTTGGAGAAGAAATTCATAGAGTCTGTTACATTAACTAGAAAGAGGAGAGAATGTCAGGAACTCTCAGAGACAACATTGGCAGTCTCTCAGGCTAATATTCTTGATCAAATCTGGAGATGTGCTCAACTGGTTCCAATGGGCGGGCCACATTTCCTTTTTATATGTTTGACACAAGACCTCCGAAATGCGCATTCTACTTCAAGCTCTGCCATGGCTGGACATTTCTAGAGGACAGAAAAGTTTTCAAGATTGCTTTCAAAGCTTACTCGGAAAAGAATGTAACATCTTTACTGGCATGTGACTGCTGAGGACTGCAGACATCCCACCTCTCCTGGAAGTTCTGGGAGTCTCCCGCATATTGATAGTGGCTCCCTGACGCCCAGAAATTATATACAATATCCCGGAAATAGGTTTTTTGAGAGGGAGATGGAGAGGGAGAGCAAGGATCCTGATTGGTCTCTCTTCGTGCTAAGAGTGGTCCCCAACCACCGGGCCGCGAGGAAACAATATGATTTAGCAATATGAAACGATATGAGTCAGCTGCACCTTTCCTCATTCCCTGTCACACACTATTGAATTTTAACGCACACGAGATCATCAGTGACCCAAGACATGCAAAGGAATGGGTCAGTGACCCCTTTGTGAATGTCCCCGGTGAATCATCCAAGTCAGCGCGGGAAAAAGATCAACTCCTCGAGCTTGCAAATGACGGTGGGCTGAAAAGTATGTTTGACATAACATCTCTGCCGGCATTCTGGATCAGAGTCAAGGCTGAATATCCTGAGATAGCCACGAAAGCACTGAAAACGCTGCTTCCATTTCCAACATATTTCTGCGAAGTGGAGTTTTCTGCAATGAATGCAACGAAAACTAAATTGCGGAATAGACCGGACATAAGGAACCCCCTTCGAGTATCGCTGTCTCCCATCACCCCTTGATAGGACCGTGTTGTTGCAGGAAAATAAGTCCAGGGCTCCCACTGATTCAGCGACATTGGTGTGTTGCAATGATTTTGTATGTTCATACGAGGAAAATATGCGCTGTGTGTTTAATATCCAAACGTTACTTAAAATGTTATGCTGCTATTGACTTCTAAGTGACTTATAATTCAGTGGTCCCCAACCTCTGGGCCGCGAAGAATACAGCGGTGGCCGGGACACACCCAGCACATCTTTAAAAAAATAGCTGAAATAAACAAGCTAATTAATTAGGTGCCTCCCGGCACGTAAATGTCAGCCCAGACCAGAGGCGATTGCCGATTGCGTTGTCTCTGATCTGGGCTGCCATTTACGTGCCAGGCGGCACCTAATCAATTAGCTTGTTTATTTCAGCTTTTTTCTTAAAGATATGCTGGGTGCATTCTGGCTCCCGCTGCACCGCTGCATTCTTTGTGGCCCGGAGGTTTGGGACCACTGTTATAATTGACATATCGCTACATTCATGCGAGGAAAATATGCGCTGTGTGTTTAATATTAAATTCATTAGATAAACCCCTTTAGAAACGAAATTGACTGTATTAGCCACTTAGAAGTGACTTATAGTTGACTTACCACCTATATTCCGGTTGCGTTTAACACCGACCCCCCCACCCCTCAGTCGGCCAGTCCGCAATATTATCAATATTAAACCGGTCCGCGGTGCAAAAAAGGTTGGGGACCCCTGATTTAAACTAGCTGGCTGGCTGCCAAGGAGCTACGCTGTTGATGTCCTATGTGATGAGGCCAAACTCCCTGTAGACTTGCTTAAGGTTGTAATAGAATAAACATGATAATATAAGTACATATTTTAATGTAACATTTGCTGCATATACCCAACTTAGTTTACAGATTAGACAAAATCACTAAACAAAGTATTACATACACCCTTGGAGGTCGACGGGGGGAGGGGAGGGATATGGGGTTGCGTGGGGGCGTGGCTGCTACCTCCCTGAAATGAGTTTGTACAGGGAGGGATGTCTAGGACTGAGAAGAGCATCCAGGACAGCTCTGAGATCCTTGTCTGTCTTCACTGGGGGCATACAGAGGGAATTTATTATCAGCATAACCAAAGCAGCAAAACCCACCTGCCCCATCTGTGGCAGAGTCTGCAGGTCCTGCATGAGTATCGTCAGCCTTCTCACAACGCATCACTGGAGTGGAAGGAAATTATCCTCAGTCTCAAAGGAAGAAAATTTAAATTAGTAGTATTTGCAACTTCTGTATTCTTTTCTTCTAGATTTGTGGATTTGTCTGTAATTTTTAGAACTTAATCAACTTTCTTGTTTCTTTTAGGATGTTAAGTAATTATTTTCCGAGATCTCTTTTCCATTTAGTATATGCTACTTTTGTCATAATAAATGCTAAAAGTTAAAATAGTTTTATAATCAACAGTAACATTGAAATTACGTTCAAAGAATAATATCTCTGTAATGCTGTACTTAATACTTAAAGCCTTCTTGAGACACGAATGAGATGTTTTTCCTCAGTTCTCAGGGTGTTTTGGTGCTGATACTGACCGTCCCTAGGTTACACACAACTACTTATGATGAATTTATGTCACTCTGTATATACAAACAAATTCCCATTGTTAAATTCAAATAAGAACCAGTCTTAGAGGGAAAAAAATCTGTTTCCCACAGTCATCAGATACCATTGTTTGTCAGGAACACACGCTGCCAGTTTCACCACAGGAAGCTACTTAAAAGAGTTGCTTCAGACGTTGGCAAGCAATCACTTCTATCAATACTTGTGCAACCGTTCTTTATTAAACAATGTGCTGTCCACTGTTATGCCAAACCAATCGAAACCTATCATTGAGTGTAAGACATCGTGATTCTATTCCATTGTAACTAGGCATGGGAAGATAATAAATATGCATGTTAATTGGCCGTCATCAACTCCATTTAATACAGTACCTTGGAGCTATGTTGATCATACTGAGTACATTTGTGCCTTTTCAACATAGGCAGAATTGGCTTATGGCCAACTGTAAAAATGGAATTCACTCATAACCTGGGGATGGCCTGTAGTCGTTTATATTTTAACCCCCGCAAAACCGCTTCATCTTCGTCTGGATTAACTGTAGTGAGGATACAATTTTAACAGTGAAAATGCATTTATTTTCAGGTTATCTGTCTCGGGATAAAATAAATAATTGTATCAGTAACCACTGATAGCCAGTTCACTATTTTGTTAGGCCTCGCAAGAATGATTGAAATGTCTTCCTCAAGGCAAGACATGATATTGAAATACCAACGACTCTGCACCGTTAAGAACCTGTTAATATGAACCCCACTTCTGTCCACTATTGCTTTCACGAATGTTTTGTCATTGAATTTTAGAAAAATTATTCCTCCTCCTTCAATATACCAGCAACAGGGAAATACTTGCCAGTAGTAATTAGGGTCCTGTTGCTTCTCCATTAGGAAATGCAGTCTAATCAGATAATCCCATTCTCATTGTTTGCATCACACACCATCAGCTGCCACTGGGAATAATTAGCCTCTTCAGGAATCATCATGAATGGCCGTTTTGCAAAATACAGTGTTTAATTTCTCCAGAGTTTCTATTTCCCAGAGATTTAATAAACTAAGCAACTGATGAATGTATAAAAGCAATCAGCAAGAGAGGGATAAATCAAACACCTTTGAAGATTTAGGCGTATTGTATTTTAGTTTGCTTGTCCGATATTCTGCAAAGCAAATTTATATAGATAGATGTCATTTAATTTTGCTAACATATTTGTGTGGGCTTTAAAGTCTCCAAACTATTTCCATTAGTAGTAAATCACAATCATTAGGCTTCTTTCTCTGAGAACATGGCACAGCATTGCATAGGAACTGGCCCTTCAGCCCATTATATAATATAGAACACTACATTACAGGCCTTTAAGCCAATGACGTTGTGCCGACCTTTTAACCTACTTATACAGCAATCTAATCTCTCCATCCTATATAACTCTCTATTTTCCTATCATCCATGTGCCAACCTAAGAGTTTCTTAAATGACCCTATTGTTTGTGCCTCTACTATCATGCCTGGCAGGGTGTTCCACGCTCTCTGTATTCACTGTGTTTTAAAAAAAACCCTCTATCATCTCCCCTATACTTTTCTCCCCCCGCCCTCTGTTCCTGTCACTTCTTCTCTGCTACTTGTCCCACGCCCCTCCTGCCGTACTCTAGCCTCACCATTTCCAATATTAATTTGCTCCCTCCAGATTTACAAACTCGCTCTCTGCTCCATGTTGACAAATACAGGACTGCGTAAAAATCTTAGGCACTATACATTTATATATATGCATGCGCGCGTGTGCGCGCACACACACACACACACACACACACACACACACACACACACACACATGATCTGTCCACAGTACTGTATATAATAATATACAATATACTATTTATATAAATTAAGCTAATGATTCTAATCCCTTCTTCCTATATATGTTCCCTTCTATACCTATTCAGGATGGTTTTAAGCAACTCTATCATATCTGCCACCACCACCACTGGCAATACATTCCAGGCACCTTCCACTTCTTATGTGATAAAAACAAACTTGCCCTGCCTTCTTCTTTGAATGTTCTCACTGACCTAGTATTAAGCATTTCAACCCTGGAAATACAAACCAGCTGTTTTATCTCTATCTCTCATAATTTTACAAGCTCTGTCAGGCCTCTCCTCAGCATCTGTCATTCCAGAGAAAACAAACCTAGTTTTTCCAACCTCTCCTTGATAGCACATTCTCTCTAATGCAGGCAATGTCCTGGTGAACTTCTTCTCCATCTTCGCAATTGCTTTACAGCAATCGCTGGTTGGGGTTCAATTCCTGCTACTCACTATAAGGAGCTTGTACGTTCTCCCCAAGACTGTGTGGGTTTCCTCCAGGTTCTCTAGTTTCCTCTCACAATACAAAGACATATGGGCTAGGATTAGTGAGCTGTGGGCATACTAAGTTGGCATTAAAACATGATATCACTTGTGGGCAGCCCCAGAACAATCCTCACTGATTTGATTCAAATATACAAATATTTCAATGCATATGTGATCAGTAATACTAATCTTTCTTTATCTTTTTCCATTCTTTTTATATGGAGCGACGAGTATTTTTTTATCAAGTAATCAAAATAATGTATATGCAGCAAGGGGGATATCAAAGCTTTACAGGAAAATATGCTCCTTATTCTTGCGTTAAACCTTCTTGTAAGTTATCTGCAATGTTCATCTCCTGAATTATCCAGGCAATTCCAGTAATGGAATTCATGATATGAACTAATAACTTAATCTGTCAAACAACAGAGGGAATGTTTCAATATAAAAAGCTTCTTTTGAGGTGAAACCTAAAATAACATTAAGGGCTTTTGTATAATCCATTGATGGGGTTCAAAAAGTAATTTTAGCTTCTAAGAATGAACATTAAGCGATGACCACTCTCCTCCTTGAACATCCAAATTAATGACTGTAAAATTGCGAGTTTGTGAATAGGAAGTGGTGTTTCCTGTATTATATTCTCATATTCCTATTCTTGATATGTTGCGATCTGTCAGTTCACTGAAAAAGTACTAATTGTAATGGCATTTTTTGGAAAACATTTTGTCAACCATGTTGTAAAAATTTAATGTAAAAAGCCTTTCTTGGTTCAGAGTTCAGAGAAGCATTACCATTTGTGTAAATGATTTGCCTATTTTTATGCACTGACCCTCTTGTGGTTAACCAGGTCCTTATTTTACAGGCCATGATTTCTGTGCGGAAGGACATGAATGTGGTGAAAACTCAAAATGCTGGAATCTGAACACGAAAGCGGTCTGCATGTGCAAAAGTGGTTTTGCACCCATACAGGGCGACACTGCGAATTGTGAAGGTGGGAGGTGTTTCTTTTTTGGACCTTTTTGGTGTTTTCAAGCCTATAATTGTGGACAAGAATGCAGAGCGGTTTGGCCATGGCTTCAGGCAGCTCTGAGTTCTGCAACTGTTTGTGTTGTCAAACTCAGTTGTGAGAAAGGCAGATTTGTCTTGGTGAACGACTGATGGAGTAGTTTGAATGGATGTCAACATGATGGTAGTCCTTTCAAGAAGTGGTGTTAAGTTAGTGGCTTGAAGATTTGTCAGTTTGTCCATGGTCTGAGGTCTTCTTCATTCATTGTTGGATATGGTTATCAGTCCCGTTTATTACTTCACCCTGGCTGTCTTCAAGAAAGTAGTGACAAGCCTTCTTCTTGAGTACAACCTACTGTTGTAACATGTTATGTGATCTTTTACTGTTGTTTATTGGTTAACCAGGACTCTATAGAATGGATAAGCAATGTGAAGTCAGCAACGTGATTTCTATGTATTTTGTGGTCAGTAATTAAGCCAGATTAATACAAAAAATTAGCAGCACATTTGAAATATTGTAACATCGATTGAATTATCGTGCTTTAGCTATTGAAATTCGGAAACTGTACTGGAAATTTTCATCTGTCAATGGTTTCGGCACAAGACAAAATGAGTTCTGAATGAGAGGAATTAAATAAGAAGTTTTGCTACTTTGCAAATTGATTGCCTATTTCAGGTAGAAATTGCTATTTTGGAAAATTGTACTTTTTTTCTCCAGAAGCAAGCTCTAGTTCTTTGATGCTGAGTACTGCTGTTCATTCTCTCTTTCTGTACACTCATACTATCAGCTACTACACAGTATTGAGAAGTAAGCTGGAGCAATAATGTTGCAGTTAACAAACAATAAGTAATGGTTGGAATAAAATGTGCAACGTTTAAAAATATCATCTTGGATATAATTGTGTGAGTTGAGGCATGCTTACTGAGTACCGAGTTATTCTCAGGTAGTCTGTAATGTTCTGAAAGTATTTCATCACAGTATTAATAAAAAGCTGGTGTAAGATGAGTGCTTATTCAAAAGGTTTTTTAAAAGATAATTTAATTCACAGTGAAAGGCACATAACCAAAAAGCAACATTTCTGATGCAATAATGAAGAGTGTTTTGAGAAATGTAACTGGGATATTTGTGTGGATCTGATAACAAAAAGATAATGAAAGAATAATTCTCAGAACACTGCTCTATTTTGACCAGTCCGACTTCTACAGGGTGGGTCTCCTCGGAGTCTTCCAGTTTCCTTCCTCATTCCAGAGACGTGGGTTAGAGTTAGTAAGTTGTGGGCATGGTACATTCACACCAGAAACATGGTGATACTTGCAGGCTATGCACAGCATATTGGACCGTGTTTGTCATTAATGCAAAATGGCACATTCAGCTGTGTGTTTTGATGTTTCAATGTACGTGTATCAAATTAAGCTAATCTATAAATCTTTACATCATAACAGCTAACCAATTGAGTGCATCTTTCTTAGGGTAGCATGGTAGCGTAGTGGTTAGCACAATGCTTTATGGTACAGGTGACCGGGGTTCAATTCCCACCATTGTCTGTAAGGAGTTAGCATCTTCTCCTGGGTTTCCTGTGGGTGCTCTAGTTTCCCTCCATAGTCCAAAGATGTACCGGTCAGTAGTTAATTGGTCTCTGTAAATTGTCCTATGATTAGGCTGGGATTAAATCGGGGGACCACTGGGTGGCACGGCTCTAAGAGCCGGAAGGGCCTATTCTGTGCTGTGTCTCAATAAAAAAAAAACTTCCTGGCCTCCATAATGAAATATTATGAATGTGTCCTAGGGAAGCTTCACATGGTTTGGGGAAGGAGAGTCAGGAATTTAATTGCTGGCATTTAGAACTTCGCAGCTGACTTCTATATAACAGTTTCAATATTATATACAGTAGTCAGCATGGTCATTCGAAAACTGGAGGAATAATGCAATGTTATTGATTCTCCTTTATAATTCAGTCCAGATATCTTGTTTGTTTACAGCCGAACAAACTGTTGCCTTGAAATTCATTCATATAAGTGAGATGAACTATGGGGGGAGAAAACAATTCACTGATTCTACACTACTTCAGATATATTATAACTACTCAGGGATGAAATTCTAGGGAGAGGAACATTGTTGATATTTATTCTCATTGATGCTGAACAATTCTAGCACTTGGATTTCCAACCTCTACAAATTTTGCTCCAATGACTCAGTAGGTTTTCACAAATGAAACGAAATGTGCCTTTATGTTTAATGAAATCTGTAACACATGTTATTGAACTCCAAAGCCTACACATAAGAGCGCGCTAAAAAACTTTCTGTAATTACATCATCATGTCAGACCAACCTCTTAGAGTGAAGCCCCAACTCAATATTGGTGGTTGTGAATTATGTACATTTCAGTTACGTTATGTTACAACTTGACTTATAACCATATAACAATTACAGCAGGGAAACAGGCCATCTCGGCCCTTCTAGCCCGTGTCGAACTCTTACCCTATCCTATTCCCACCGACCTGCACTCAGCCCATAACCCTCCATTCCTTTCCTGTCCAAATAGCTATCCAATTTCACTTTAAAGGACAACATAGAACTTGCCTCAACCATTTCTGCTGGAAGCTCATTCCACACACCTACCACTCTCTGAGTAAAGAAGTTCCCCCTCATGTTACTCCTAAACTTTTGTCCTCTAATTCTCAAACCATGCCCTCTTGTTTGAATCGTCCCCACTCTCAATGGAAAAAGTCTAACCACGTCAACTCTATCAATCCCCCTCATAATTTTAAACACCTCTATCAAGTCTCCCCTCAACCTTCTATGCTCCAAAGAATAAAGACCTAACTTGTTCAACCTTTCTCTGTAACTTAGGAGATGAAACCCAGGCAACAGTTTTGTAAACTTCCTCTGTACTCTCTCAATTTTATTGACATCCTTCCTATAATTCGATGATCAGAACTGTACACAATACTCCAGATTTGGCCTTACCAATGCCTTATACAAATTTAGTATTACATCCCAGCTCCTATACTCAATGCTCTGATTAATAAAGGCCAGCAAACCAAAAGCTTTCTTCACCACCCTATCCACATGTGATTCCATCTTCAGGGAACTATGCACCATTATTCCTAGATCCCTCTGTTCTAAAGCATTCTTTAATGCCCTACCATTTACCATGTATGTCCTATTTTGATTAGTTCTACCAAAATGTAGCATTAAACTCCATCTGCCATCTTTCAGCACTCTTCTAACTGTCCTAAATCTCTCTGCAAGTTTTGAAAACCTACCTCATCATCCACAACACCACCTATCTTAGTATCATCTGCATACTTACTAATCCAATTTACCACCCCATCATCTAGATCATTAATATATATTACATTGGACCCAGTACAGATCCTTGAAGCACACCGCTACATACCGACTTGACTTGACCCTACACAGCAACACCGCCACCCCCCCCACACCCCCGGAATTCATTAAAACCAGCATTGTAAGCCTGGCTGCAGGTCGGATGAGCCACCCCAGCTCGGGTCCTGTGCTGTAAGGGTGGAGGAACAGCTGGGGCCTCTGGCTCGCCTAGAGGTACATTGACACGCTCACAGTCATGGCCTGATGCCGGGGCGTGGCAGCGGAAAGCTCCAAACCTTGGTGGGCTGGTTTAGAGCAACCTACCGAAATATATTCAGGTTTCCCCCTCTTATCTATGCAACAGGCCACTGTAAGGGGGCCTAGGGGAAGTTGGTGAGCATCATTGTGGACGGAAACAAACGAGCTGAATGTAGGTCAATGACAGCCCAAAAGTGCTGTACACCATGATGGGAGATAGGGATAGATGGAAAGGAATCAAATTTACCGAGGATGGTGGAACGCTGCAGAGAGGCTAACCAGGCGGCTGTGGCATTGAGAATGAAATCACATGGCACTTGTAACGGCTGCCAATATCCCAACTCAGTCGTGGACGACTGCAGGTTCAGGACCCACTGGAGATGATAATGTTAACACTCATCCGTCAAGGAGGCCCTCAGAGCAGCCATTAAGGAGCAGTGAAACCGCTCAAACAGGCCATCGGACTGGATGACCTAATCTGAGGTTCTGGGCTATTGCAGCACAGAGGTCTGAAATGAATAGGGAACCGCGATCAGAGGAAATATCAGACGGGGTGCCAAGCTGAGCAACGCAGGTGCTGATGAACTCCCGAGCTTCGTCTGCAGCCATTGTTGATGCTTAGAGGGACGACCCCTCTGACCACGAGGTGGTACGGACCACCATGGTATGAAGATGCGTGAAACCGGGGGGCAGGGGCAGTGGGGGGAGAGAACTAACAAGGTCCACGTTGATATCATCAAACTGTCGCTCAGGGACATTAAAAGGAGCCAACGGCACCTGAACATGATGATTAATTTTTGCCTGCTGGCTCTTCACACAGCCTGCAGTCCAATCACGCACGTCCTTTCTGAGGCTGTCCTGAACAACCTTTACTGCAGCCAGTTTCTGTGAGGCCTTCTGACCTGGCTGAGAGAGTCGAAAACAGTCAGTCTACAGTTTGCACGATGGGATGAGGGTCACTGGTTGTGACATTGCATAGGAGAGACGCCCAAAAGGTGCTGCACACCATGATGGGAGATAGGAATAGGTGAAAGGGAATTGAATTTACCAAGGAGGGTGAAATCCAGCTTCCCTGAATTTAATGTCAGCCATCCACAGGCCCGTGACTGCTGCTCAGTAAGCCTGGACCTCTGGGTCGGTACCTTGTCGGCTGCCATGCCAGCATAGTCAAGCCCTATGTGTACGGCCTCAACAGCTGGCTGTGAGAGGCAATCGGCCGTGGTATTATTTATCCCCTAGATATGTTGTATGTCCGTCGTGAACTCAGATATTTAGGCTGGGGTATTGCTGCCATGTAGACAAAGGGTTTGATATTTTGGCCATTGTGTGCACAGGGGTCTGTGGTCAATGAACGCTGTGAAATGGTGACCCTCTAGAAAATTGAAAATGGCAGACAGCCAACTAGAGACCAAGAAACTCATGGTCAGATGTGCTATACTTCCTTTCAGGGGATGCTGCTGCCATTTGAAGAAGGCGAGTGGCTGTCACACGCCTCCAACCAATTGTTGGGTGCACAGCACCCACAGCATAGTCTGAGGCGGCAGTAGTAATAGCCATTGGTGCACTGGGGAGCAAGTGTGCCAGTAGGGTCGCATTAGAAAGAGATTGTTTGGTATCACCAAATGTGTTGGTCATATCTGCTGACCAGTCAAACACTTAGTTAGGGGTATTGCCTTTAAGCGCACTATACGTGGGGAGCATAAGTTGAGCAGCTTGAAGAATGAGGAGGTAATAGAAGTTCATCATACCTAAAAACTCCTGTAGTGTTCTAGTAGTGTGGGGCCGTGGGAAATCCATAATAGCAGCTACTTTTGATGGGAGGGGTTAAGCACCTTCTGCGAAGAGATGATGGCTGAGAAAGTCAATGGTTGACAACCCAAAATGGCATTTAGCAGGGTTAATAATCAATCCATGTTGACTTGCGCGTCTGAAGAAGTGGGTGATGAGATACGTGTTCCTATTTGGATGTGCTGGTGACAAATATGTCATCTAGGAAAACTAAAGGAAAAGCTAAATCTTTTACTTTAGAGTCCATCAAACACTGGAAAAGGCTGTGCTGCATTTTTCAGTCCAAATGGCATGTGCAGAAACTGAAAGAGGCCAAACGGGGTTATCGCAAACGTTTTGGAAATATCCTCCCAGCACACAGGCCCCTGTTGATAGCCCATAACTAGATCAACTTTGGGAAAAGTTAACTTTCCAGCTAACCATGCTGAAAGGTCTTAGATGTGTGGGATCGGGTAACGATCAGGGTTGGTGGCCTCATTAAGTCGTTGGTAACCCCCACATGGGCGGCAATGATTGAGCGTGGAGAAGGCGTAAAGTGGAGTGGTGAGACAGGGATCAGTAAGCCCCATCACTGAGTACATTTACATGGAATGCTGCCACAAGAAAGTAGCATCCATCATCAAAGAACCCCCCCCCCCCCCGCCCCAAACATCCAGGCCGTGTCCTCTTCTCGCTCCTACCACCAGGCAAGAGATACAGAAACCTTTGGTTCCATACCCTGCATCATTATCTTTATCACCCTACAACAATCAGGCTCCTGAACTGGTTTGAATAACTTCAAGCAGTGCTACTCTGAGTTGGTTCCACGACCTACAGGCTTGCAAGAGCTCTTTACAATTGATGTTCTCAGTATTGGTTTTATTTGCACAGTTTGTCTTCTTTTGCACATTAGTCATTTGTCGATCTTTGCCTATCTGTAATTTTTTGTAAAATTCTAGTAAACACATTTTTCTTGTAAAGGACTGCAAGCAAATTAACCTCAAGGCAGCATATAGTAGCATGCATACTTCGATAATAAATTTACTTTGAACTTTGATAGGTGGATTGAGGGGGAAGATGAGGGATGATGAACAGTGTTGCCAGATGGGAATGAGGTGTGAAGTTTGGAGATGCAGGTGGCGGAGGGGCAGAATCGGACAAGGAAAATAAAAAGAAAACACGGCAGATGTGGGGAGAGGGAAGGGTAAAGATGGAGTTAGAAAATGGAGGGTGAAAAGCAGGGCCATAAAAACCCTGGAATCTGAGAAGCAAGAGGAGTTATTAATGGGAACGATGAGGATGGAGATGAAAAGCAGATGGAACCAGATGTGTGAGGGGATCCAGTGGATGAAGTGTGAGGGTAACAGGCTGATGGAACTAGGACAGGCAAGGAGAGGGGAGACTGTAAATACTGTTGAATGCAGCCAGTGGGAAATCTTTTCCTTATCTTTATAAGAGTGAGCATTGAATGCATAATGGAAAAAACAATTGCAGTGTCTGATAAACTGTAAAGCAATAAAAATCCCAACTGCTAGTTTTAAGAATGTTCTTGAATGATAATATCTTCTATTTTTTCACCTTCCAATTGTTTCTTTTCTTGGCCTGAAGGCATGGAGTCTGGCTGGATAAGAACCTAAAAGCCACTCAAGCTTCTTCTAATACTAAGGCCAATTCGCCATTCACCTGCATAGTATTCTAAGTGGGACAGCGAGTGTTGGCAGGGTATGGGAGCAACATGAGTAAGCCTAATTGCTCACTTGTCCACTTGCACTTTCCAGTGGGAGAAAATAGGAGGGAGGATCCTCAATTCGTTTCTTTCCTCTCTTGAAATACAATTACGTATATCCTGCTGAAAGGAGCTCAGCTGCTGTTTGAAATTTGAATCTGCATTAACGCAGATCCCGACAAAAAGCATTGCCTTAAAGCAAAGGTTAAACAGTGAGTCTGCAACCCATTCTGCCTGCTGGAAGTAACAGGATGCTGTTGCCTGTGAAGAATTTGCCTTAGCTGTTTAGATTTAGATTTACATAAAGCGCTATAACAGGCTCTGCTGGCCCAATGAGCCTGCGCCACCCATTTAAACACAAGTGACCAATTAACGTACAAACCCGTACATCTTTGGACTGTGGAAGGAAACCGGAGGAAACCCACGTGGTCTTGGGGAGAACATATAAACTCCTTACAGACAGCAGCAGAAGTTAAACCTGGTCGTTGATACTGTAACAGCAATTTGCAAACCAGTACAGCTCTGTGTCGCCCCATGAGGTCCATGAGTAGACTCTAATCTACATTTTCGATCTTGCAGCCCATTTTGTAATTTGAAACAAAGAAAAATGGCTTCAATTGGTTAAAGAAACTAATTGTTAACAAATGATTATGTGGAAAGTGCCATCTGTTAGAAGCCCAGCAGCTGGCTATTAAGGGTTTGTGGATCATATATTATATGATCTGGTTTAAATTGGAAACCATCAGCAGTAATGGAAGGAAAGTAGAAGAACTAATGGATAATAAGCACTCACGCTGTGGAAATTCACTTCACGAGCAACAGATGAATGAATGCAAATTGGGTTTGAGATATCCTTTTAGATATTGATGAATTGCCAATGGAAGAAAACATTGGCATTACAAATATTGGAATAGTTAATGATAGGTTGTAATGTTCCTGCTGAAGTTTGGAATATGGGTCTCCAGCCCAACTTCATTTAACCCTATCAGATGACACTTTGATATAATTCCAGGGTTAACAACTGTTCATAGGTAATGATGTCAATATGCACCTGCCAAGAAAATACTCGTTTTGGTTCATTCTCTTGGAACGATACCACAAAATAAATGCAATGCCAATATTGTCAGGCTTAGTGAGAAGAGAAATACCTTAAAGCCACTTAAAGCCCTATTACTTATAATTCAGAGTATTAGAGCAAATGAAATACACAATAATTAGATCAGAGGAGAGATGATGGAGATGTTCATTAGAACATAATTTGTTTTGCTATATTTTGTTCCTATACTGTATTTTCTCAATTTTTTTCTCTGAAGATTACCTGAAAGTCGACAAATCTGGATAAAAAGAGAGAGGTTTTAAATAAAGATGGGCCACTTGGAGTAATACCTTTGCAAATACTTGTACCTGTATTTTTGACAGGAAGGACAGGTCATTTGAAATGGCTGAATTCAAAATCGAGTCCCAAGGCTACAACATGCTCAAAAGAAGGTTAGGTGCTGGCCCTTGAGTTTATGTTGGCCTTTGCTGGAGGAGGGTTGGAGGTCAGAGATCAGATTCAGTGTGGGACAGAGAATTGAAGTGACAGGCAATTAGAAGATCAGGGTACCATCTGACAGAATGGAGATCTGCAATATTATCTTCGTGCAGTTAGCACTACACTTTGACCATTCTGTAGGTGATTCCATCTTAGAAAAGTGAAACATAGAAGAAAGTAATCAAGCTCATTATGTACAAAAAGGAACGATTCTGCCTAATTACACCTCCCTTAACACAGAATTTTGTGCTTGATCTGCCAATCGCCTTCAAGATGTCTCAAGATTATTGGCTCTTAGCTACGTGTAATAAATCTTTTCCAATCACCCTGTCTGAGGCTTTCTTAAATGGTAGAGCTTTAGACCATAAGATAAGAACATAATATATTGGAGCAGAAGTAGGCCATTTGGCCTGTTGAGTCTGCTGCACCATGGCTGAATCATTTCCCTCTATAAGGCCTTACAGTAAAGGAGGAGAATCTTTCTACATGGCTTATGGAAAACAATCTCAGTATAGCTATTATGTTCTTACATTAAATGTCTCCATCCCTCAAAATGTCTGATTTGCAACCGAACCTTTTCCAGTGCTATCATGCGTTTCTGAAATGGCGTGACTAGAATTGGTTCACAAGGTATTGGACCTGTACAATCCAGAGAGTATTTCAGATAACATTCCATCATGGTACTTTGAGAATTTGAAACAATTTTTTAAAAACTGACTAGAATTAACATTCTGGTGCTGGTGAAAGATGCCTTGGATCTGTTGGTTGTCAAGAAAAGGAATCCAAATGAATTTGGAATGAGTAGTAGGAAGAGAACCCACTTTACGTAGTTTGGCCTTGGTTTAACTCTGTCCCACACCAATGTACTTGTCTTTTGGGATGATTTATGAAGATGTTCATTTAGCAAATAGCCATCTTTTTAGATTCTCATTCTCATTCTGGCTAATGAACGTGCATTTAAACAAAAATTTGTGATCCATACATCCCATCAATTTAGCGAATTTGTGACTCATCTCAGAGCAGCTCCAGCACATTACAGTTAATTTGCTAATAGCATGGAAACCTTGTAGGGAACATGAAAATTTTGGATATCCATTCTTGGGCGGTGGCATAGGAAAAATAAGGGTTTTGGCTCTGGAGATGAAATACATAATGTGGTAATGGTACTCATGAAAATGAAATTGATGTAAGTGCAGTTGGCTAGCACTCTGGTACCGTCATGTTCTGTGTTTCACAATCTGAAAGTGCGATTGAAAGATATATACTGTGGTTCATTGAGTCGTGTAATTATAAACCTATTCACTTGTTTTATTTAATTCATATTCAATTATTTCAACAATGTCCATGGTTACAATTTAAGACCTGGATCAGAGTTCGCTAATTTAATTAGCTTGGAATGAGCACCTGCATTCGGTCACTTGAACCTTGACTCCATTCAACAACCATGGTAAAGTAAGTATAAAGCTCATACCCTTATAGAGCAGGAGGTATCCATTCAATCAAGATTAGTGAATACCATTGTGTCCAAGTCAAATAACACTGCTTTCAAGTAAGAATTTTACATAACAAATGAAACTTCTGATCTCTTGTGATATGAAAAGCAGTTGATATAATTTGGCATTTAAGTTATTCAGTGATCATTCTATTGTTTTGTTAAATAATTGTTTGCTGGGTTATTCTGTGCATCAAGTTGTCTGTCTAGTTACATTCACTCTGCAGTTTTTTTTTCTTTTTTTTTACCTGTGTGTCAAATGAAAATGGTTGGTGAGGGCAGCATTTCTGCACATCCATAATCAAGAACATGTTTCTTGAATCACCACAGTCCTTCTGATGAAAGTCCCACAGTGCTATTGGGTGGAGAGTTTGTGGATTCATAACCAGCAACTAAGAAGGGATATGAGATACTTTCAGGTCACGATGGAGTGCATCTGGTACAAGAAGTTTGTGAGATTCTCATTCACCTTCTGCACTTCTGCTTTGTTGAATATTTCCCAAAAGAATAAAACAAAATCACTTACCCTCACAGTGGATTGTTTTCCACTGAGGCTGAGTGAGACTAGAACTAGAGGTTATGGGTTAAAGGTGAAAGGTGAAGTATTTATGGAGAACATGAGAGGGAATTTCTTTCCTCAGAGAGTGACGAGTGTGTGGAATGAGCTTCCAACAGCAGTGGTGGATGTGGGATTGATTTCAATGTTTAATAGTATTTTGGATAAGTACGGGGAGGGGAGAGGTATGGAGGAGTATGGTCCAGGTGCAGGTTGATGGAACTGGGCAGAAAGATAGTTTGGCACAGACTAAATGGGGCAAAGAGCCTGTTTCTGTGCTTTAGTGCTCTGTGACTCTATGACTTGAACAAGCAATTCTGCACACTAAATTTATTTCTAGTGACACCTAACTTGTCTAGAAGAAACCAAATTGCTTCTTCATTGTGAATGTGAGCATATGGGAACTGTGGATTGCAGTTTTCACCATTGGCATGCCGTTCTGCCTTTACGACAGTGACAACAGTTCAAAAAGCACTTGGGGACATGTTGAAGTTGTGAAAGGCTCAATATAAATAAACATTTTTCTTATCACCGCAGGTTGTTTAGAGGTGTGCTATGTGCTGGACAAAGGCTTGTAACTAAAGATGGAAGTTTTGGTATTTTTAGTCTGGCTTTGGACTAAATAAAAATAAACAGCCATCGCAATTGTGCATCATTTCCACAGCTTGTGTTCCAGCATTAATTTATTATGATTCACTCACTCATAAACCAGCACCACCAGTGAAAACACAGAGTGTTTCTTTCAAACGGCTATTGGAACGTTCCTTAAGTCTGTTGAGCAGAACTGACCCAGTTATTTGGTAAAAAAGCACTCCACAGCTGAAAATCTGCAGAAGCATTAGAGCTGGCTGTTGTTCCTATCAGGTTTCTTGTCGTTAATGGTCAGAAGATGGATCAGAAGTACAACACATATCCACAATCTCATACGGCCTCTAGCTAAACTGCAACTTCTAAGACTCTGAATATTCTCCAGAATCTGAACTGTCAAATCTGAACTGATTTGCTACTGTCCAGAATAATATTCCCCAAACTTGTGATTTTCCATGTTCTCTGAACCAGTGATGGGCAGATGAAAGTTAAGGAATGACGAAGGTTCAAACTCCTTCAGTTCTCAGCAGCACACTTGTGTCTGAAAGTTGCCATGTGCGTTCCAAAAATGAAGTGCCCTTTCCTGATCTTATCTGGCACTGGTTACTGGTTAGAGATGCAAGAAGTGAATCAGAGGATCTCTAAGTTGGTTAAAGAAACATGAGACTTTTCTAATGAGAAGGCTTCAGGTTACAGGGTGACATAGTTTTAGTCACGGAATATGTAGATATTTTGCAAGGAGATGCACTGAATTGGGAATGTTGTGTTTTCATTTCTTTATGCATTCATTGGCAAGACCTTTATTTAATACTTATCTTTATTATGTCAGGCTGTTTAAAAAGAGTCTGGTTTCCTTTGTTATATATGTATGACTTATTATGGGAAAATAAAAATTCAAATTCTAACCTTCTCAAAGCAAAAACAGGCCTTTCGGTCCATTATGTCTCTGCTGACCATCATCCCTATCCATACTAATCCCACTTGCCAGCAATAATTCCATTTCTAAATCTTCCTCATCCACCAAGAGCTCCTTAAATGTTGTTACCATTCCTACCTCCAACTCCTATGCTGGCAGCTCATTCAAGATTCTAAACTTTCCCTTCTTGAAAACAGGTCCTTCAAAATACCAAAACTTCTTTGTGTGAAAAATTTACCCCTCAGATTATCTTTAAATCACCTTTTCTCAATTTAACCCTGTGCCTTCTAGCTTTAGACACTTCTACCCCCAGGAATCAGGCATTGTTAATGTTTTTATCTTGATTTCATATGCTTCTACCATGTCACTTCTCAGCCTCCTTTTCTCCAGGGGGAAAGACCTATCCAATCTCCCGTAATAACTCAAGTCATGAAATCCAGTCTTGCAATAACTCAAGCTCTCCACTTTTCCCCTGCCTTCAGAAGAAATTAAGAAATGCATGTATTATAGACACATTTATCTGTGTCAAGTTCAAAAGAAGTTGCATTACTGATCGCTCTGTTGTCTGAATTTTGAAAGAAGAAAGACAGCTCCATTATTTAATTCATTAAAAATGCACAGACCACTTAAAATTATGATTGACAGCAATGAACCCAAGAAGTAATCTGTGATAAGAATAAGTTCTGAACGTGGTTACTTGGAGAGTGCCTCGGGAGATGATACAAGTGATTGTGCAGATGGTGGAAACCTTGAAAAATGCCCACAAAATACTGGACCAACTCAGCAGGTCAGGCTGCTTCATTTGCGGGGAATAAACAGTCAGACATGCAGATGTCTTGGCATTGGTTGAGTTGCAAATCAGTCTATCCTGGCACCTTGGCTAAGCTGATCTGGTTCTTTGTCAAGTCAATTAATTGACCAGGCGTTCTCTGGGATTGATATATTGATGACATCCAGGACAAGTCACTTGCATTAAATGCAGGATTTTACACAGCTGGAACATTGATCAATTTGTTTTATAGATCACATAAAGTAGGTGAGGTTGCTGTGTTAAATTGAACATTTAATGATCAATTAAATTAATTAGAACTCAGTTAAAAATTCACATTGGCCTTTCTGTCATCATAACCCCAATGGATACACAAAGGTTCTTTCTCACTGGTCATCTATTCTGTCTATGCTACTCATTCTATATACTGAAGCCTCTGCTGGTCAGTGTCAACTGTGGATGTTGCGCAAATCAGGGCAGTACAATACGGAGAGTAAGCTGTTGCCCATCTAGCAAGCTCCCCCTCTCCATGCATCTCATGATCCCAAAGGAATGGCAGAGACCGATGCTGTTTGGAACCAGCAGCATCACAGGAGTTGCCAGTCAGCGTTGCACTCAACGTAGGACTGCCTTCGGGACTCCAGCTCTGGAGTTTTCCTTGAGGTTTACTCTCGAAGCCTTCCTCATGAGTGAGTATAGCTGCAAGGCAGTGGAGGTTGGAGATCTGAGTTTTCCTTCTTCCAGATGAGCTGCCAACCACGGCGGATGAGCCTTATCTGCTCAATGTTTTTATATTTTAGGTATCTCTTCCACATTACTTTTAGCTTCCTTTAGTCAACAGACCAAATAACGCAAGCCCTCGAATCTGGCCTCACAGATTTTTTAAAATTTCAAAATATACTTTATTCAAAAATAGAATTATATACAATAAACCATTCAATGACTCTCAATCCCTTACATATGTTTCCCTTATGGTTTCCACATATCCATACTTTTGGCCACCCATTTGGCAATCCGTTGGTTCACCTTACCACACCATTGTTGAGGAGTATACTCCCCGCCACCCGACCCCTCCCGCTCCCGCGGCAGAAGAACCCTAAACTGTGGTCCTTCCTCACCGGGCCCTTGTGGTGGCTGCACCAAGTTTCAGTGCGTCGCTCAGCATGTACTCAGCATGTACTCCTGCAGCCGAGAATGTGCCAGTCAGCAGCATTCTCCCACGGACATCTCCATGTGCTGGTAGATCATCAAGTTTCAGGCTGACCAAAGAGCGTCTTTCACCGGGTTGATGATCTGCCAGCAGCAGCGGATGGTGGTCTCCGTGTGCGTCCCCGGGAACAGCCCGTAGATCGGAGAGTCCTCTGTTACGCAGCTGCTGGGGATGAAACGTGACACTAGCCCGTCCATCCTCCTCCACACCCTCTCTGCGGACTGACAGTGTGCAAAGAGGTGGGTCACAGACTCCTCCTCACTGCAGTCCTCTCGTGGGCAGCGGGGTGTGGAGGCGACGTTCCGGGCGTACAGGAGGGTTCTGACTGGGAGGGCCCCTCTCACCATAGTACTTCTGTGAATCGTGGGTAGCTTAATACCATTGCATTTCCTGCTCTTCTTTCCCCACCTTCCCACCCCACATGTCCCTTCATATTTGGGCAGGCATACTCCAACGTCCTTCAACATAGACAGTTGAATAAACTATGAGTGATATTTCAGTGCACTCGATTCGTTGTATTGAAAAGCTGGGTGAACTCTTTCAGAAAGAGCTGCTTCCATGACACTCTGCTCATTTGTGACGATTCCTGTTTACTAGCAGCAAATGTCATGACCTTTGTTATGGAAACTAAAAGGGTGGCGTTACTCAGACAGCCAATATAAATGCTGAATAACTGTTAAAACACTGAGCTCCTTCACCTTATTTAAGAAGTGACATTCATTCTCTTCTGTCCCTTTTTGGGACACAAGCTGCTCTCATCCAGAACTCACAATGACAACCAGGGTCAGAGAATTTTGCACAGATTACAGGCCCTTCATTCCCTGAGTGTCTGGGGAGTGTGGAAGAAAAAGCAAGATTGGAAAATAGTAATAAAAATAGAATACTGTGCAAAAGTCTTTGGCACATATATCTAGCTCGGGTGCCTAAGATTTTTATGTATTGCACTGTCCTGCTGCCATAAAAACAAATTTCATGACATATTTGAGTGACGATAAACCTGATTCTGTTATGGGTCTCAGTTGTGGACTGAGAGTGGGAAGGGGGCAGGGAGAAATGAATCATAGCTGGGAAAAGGGAAGGGAGAGGGGAGGGAGAGTGGAGGGAGAGTAAAGCATCGGAGAGACATTTGGTAATGATCAATAAACCAGTTGTTTGGAATCAAGTGGCCATGCCTGGTGTCTCAGGGTAGTGTGTGTCTGGACCTTCTCTATCCACTGCCCCCGGCAATCCTTCTTTGCCTCCTGTCCCACGGCACTCCACCTTTGCCATTCCCAACATTCTTTGCTCCTGCCAGATTTACAGTACATGTGCCCAAGACTTCTGCACCGCACTGTACTTATAGTACTTTTCTTAATTAAAAAAAAACATAACAAAGAGAATATAACAAGTTTTCCTAGACCAGAAGCTCTGGATGTACTAGGAGATTCATAGTCCGCAGAGAGCTAGATCAGTGGCATTCCAGACTGATGACCTAGAACTCTACAAGACCAGGTTCCTATAGAAGGCCATCATGAAGAGAGAAAAGACAATTAGTGTGAAATTAGAGACATAATTGGATGCACAACAGCTGTGTCAGGGCTTGCATGCTTCCCTATTGTTCCCTAAATTATTCCCTAAAAGCAAAACCTGATAACATAAATTGGAGTGATTCTTCACTTCCCAATGAGATCAACACCTTTTCTGCATGGTTTGAAATGGAGAATAACACCACACTTACGCAAATCCCTACAGCATCTGACAACCTGGTGATCTCTGTCTTGGAGGCCAATACTAGAACATCCTTCAAGAGGGTGAACCCTCACAAGGCATTAGATTCCCCCAACAGAGTACCTGACCGGGTACTGAAAATCTGTGCTAACCAAATGGTGAGAGTCTACAAGGACATTTTCAACCACTCACTGCTGTAGTCTGAGATTCCCACCTTTGTTGAAAGGGTAGCAATCATACCGGTGCACAAGAAGTACAGGGTGAGCTTCTTCAACAACAATCAACTGGTGGCACTCAGATCTACTGTAGTGAAATGCTTTGAGAGGCTATGGCTATGGCTAGAATTAACTCCTGGTGAGGACTTGGAGCGCTGCTATTTGCCTTCCACTGCAAAAAGTCCACAGCTCATGCATCTCATTGGCTCTCCACTCTGCTCTGGAGCACCAAGACAAAAGCAAAAAAAATATTTCAGGCAAGCACGAGGAAATCTGCAGATGCTGGAAATGCAAGCAACACACGCAAAATGCTGGTGGACGCAGCAGGCCAGGCAACATCTATAGGAAGAGGTACAGTCGACGTCTCGACCCGAAACGTCAACTGTACTTCTTCCTATAAATATTTCAGGCTGCTGTTTATCAATTGCATTTCACCATTCAGTGTCATCACCTTCTGAGTACTGATCACCAAGCTTCTAACCTTGAATGTGTGTACATCCCTCTGCCAACTGGATCCTTGATTTCGTCAGTATGGATTTATGATAATATCTCCTCCTCGCTGACAGTTAACACAAGAGCACCTCAAGGATTAGCCCACTGCTCTACTGTCTCTACGTTCTTGACTCTGTGTGGTTAGGCACAGATCAAACACCATTTATAGATTCACAGATGACACATCTGTTCTTGGTATATTCTGATCTGTCAGCTAGGAGGCATACAGAAGTGTAATTGATTGGTGGGTTCAGTGGTGTTGCAACGGTAACTTGTACTTAGCATCAGTACAAGGAATTGATTGTGAAATTCATAAAGCGGAAGTTTCTGTGTGCCAACATTTTAGGCTACGTCCACACTACGCCAGATAATTTTGAAAACGCCGGTTTCGAGTAAAAACGACAGGCGTACACACTAAGCGTTTTTCAAAATATCTCTGTCCACACTAACACAGATATTTGGGCGAATCTCCTCTACCGGGCACGCGCAGGACACACAGAAAACAAGCGAAGAGGAAACGGTATACTTAGTGTGCGTTTGTCCAGTTACAGAGTAGAAAAACTTAAAAGGAATTGCTCTTGGCTCTCGCGCAGGAGGACTTAAAACTGAAAAAAAAACGAATACTGGAGCGTATGGAGGCAGCCAACAGGGAGGTCACAGACGTATGACCTGGCTGATGATGAACATTGAAAAACTGACTAACTCTGTTACATTAATAAAGCACCTTGTTAAATGTATAAAACATGTCTGCATCAGTGTTATCTTGTATTTCCATACAACGTTACATTAGGCTGTTACACATCTATTGCCAGAGAAGTACTTGCATAAATAGGTAAACCACCTTCATACAAGCAAGGACAGAAAACAGGGCAAAGTGAGTATACTTATTTATTCAGTAAGCTATGGGTCAAAGTATTTGGTGAGTACATTTCTAACTCTTCTGGCTTCAGTCTCGTTGCCGTCTGTTCTGAAATTGTTAGGTTCTGCGAAGCGCAGAATCAAATATCGCTGTGATGATTGTACACTCTAGTATCAATTGTTTGGCGACAGTAAAGTAGTAATAATAATAATAATAAGAAGAAGAAGAAAACAATGAAATGCCGCACTGCCGCCATCTGTTCCGGTACGTCAGGACAGCGGTTTTAAAAAGCTCCGGTTACCCCGTACACACTGCAACGGATATTAGGTGTTTTCAGATTTATTCACTCTGGAGACCGTTTCTGAAAATCTCTGTTTTCGGGGGATGAAAATGCCATTTTAGCGTGGACAGAGGGTCAGAATGAAGAGAAAAAGTTTTGTTTTCAAAATTATCTGGCGAAGTGTGGATGTAGCCTAAGAGAAACTGTCCTGGGTCCAACACGCTCATGTATTCATGAAGAAGGCGTGCAAATAGCTCTTCTTTGTTAGGAGCTTGAGGAGATTTGGTATGTCAACAAAGGCACTTGCAAATTTCTGTAGATGTTCGGTGGAGTGCATTCTTACTGGTTGCATCATTGCCTGGTAGGGAGACAAAGGATCACAAGTGACTGCAGCAGAAACAACCAGCTCCATTATGGGCGCAACGCACCCCACCATTGAGGACATCTTCGAGAGATGATGTATCAAGAAGAGACATAGATAGATGGATAGATATACTTTATTGATCCCGAGGGAAATTGGGTTTCGTTACAGCCGCACCAACGAAGAATAGAGCATAAATATAGCAATACAAAAAAACCACAAACAATCAAACAACAATATGCAAACTGTGCCAGATGGAAAATAAGTCCAGGACCAGCCTATTGGCTCAGGGTGTCTGACTCTCCACGGGAGGAGCTGCAAAGTTCGATGGCCACAGGCAGGAACAGCCTCCCGTGATGCCCAGTGTTGTATCTCGGTGGAATATGGCCGGGATCCATCAGCAAAAAGTTCAATATCCGGTGTACAAACACATTCCTCGATTGTAATATGACCCGGATTGCACCATCCGTTGTTAACCAGAATAGTAAGCACCCAACTCCTTTACGCTTACCGCTCTCAGTGCACTTCCGGTCAGCCCGAACGGTCTGGGAGCCATCCATGGAAAAAATTTGATCAGGTAGGTCCTCATGCAGCCCCGTTCCAGTAAAACACATAACACTGCACTCCCGAAATGTTCTCTGACGCCTGGTTAGCGCCGTGAACTCGTCCATTTTATTACCCACCGAACTCCTCTTCTCCGTAAGTCTCAGTTGTCTCGACGCAGTCCTCTTTCCTCGCCTTTGTGATCCCCCTCCGCATCCTCTGTGTGTTTTCCTCCAGATTTCAGCAGGGGTGTCCGCCGCTCTGCTTGCTAAACTGGCCGGCATAAGCTCAATCAGCTGGTCCCTGGAATAAACAATGCGACCATGCTTCTGCCCCACTAATGAGACGTGTCTGAATGTAACTATTTCCAGCGCTAAAAACCCAAATAAAACTCTCTCTACCAGCATGTTAGAGAGGGTGCAGCTTCAACGTGTTACCGTGCAAAAAAAAAATACAAAAAATAACGTAAGTTAAAAAGTAAGAAGGAAAAAGTGAGAATACTCGTCGGAACGGCTGTAACAGGCTGTATGCATGGCATTGGTCATTAATGACCCTCATCATCTGGGACATGTCCTCTTCTCTTTACTACCATCAGAGAGGAGGCACAGGAGCCTGAAGATCCATACTCAATAATTTAGGAAGAGCTTGTTCTCATCCACCTTCAGCTTTTGAACAGTGTTTGAACTCTACCTCATTATCCTTTTTTTTACACTAATTACTTAGTTTGTAATTTATGGTAATTTTTGATGTCTTTGCACTGTACTGCAACCAGAAATTAAAAAATACAAGTCAGTTTAGACAGTGTTTATAGACCTGATTCTGATGCTGGGGGTTTATTGATAATCTAACCATGTGATCAGAGCAGCAAACATGTAAAGAGTGCATTTTAAAACCAGCGATGTGTTTTGAATAACAATGACAATGCGCTGCTATTTATACGACTGCCTCTGCCATGAGCAGACAGAGTTAAAAGATAAGACGCTACAGAAAAAATTCTGTTGGTGCATCTTTGGTGTTTCTTTGAGTTTCTTTACCCCAAAGGGTTTTTAGGTTAGATTGTAAAAAAGCATTTAAATTCAAAGCAGATAAATTTTTGAAAGATCAGGAAATTTAAGGCTATGGGGAACGAGAGGAGACCAGTGTAGATCTGTCTTTATCATATTGAATGGCAGGACAGGTTTGAGGGGCTGAGTGATCTATCCCTGCTTCTGATTCTTTGAAAATGAACTTGGCATCACTGGGTTTTGTTCTTCATGAAGAGCTATTGTTGAATATATTGATGACATCAATATTAAACATTCAGTATATATATGAGTCTGTCTAAATATAAAATATATAGACAGAATATCACTCACAAAATTCTGGAGAAACTAAGCAGATCAGACCAGGCAGCATCTATGGAGAGGAATAAAGAGTTAATATTTTGGGCCAAGAACCTTCGTCAGGACTGGAAAGGAAGGGGGAAGAAGCCAGAATAAGAAGGTGTGGGAGGGGAAGGAGTACAAGCTAGAAGGTGATAGGTGAAGACAGGAAGACAGGAGTGGGGGAAGGTAGGTGGGTGGAGGAGGGAGGATGAAGTAAGAAGGATGGAGGTGACAGGTAGAAGCTGAAGAAAAAGCTGCAGAAGAAGGAATCTGTTAGGAGAGGAGAGTGGAGCACGGGAGAAAGGGAAGGAAAAGGGGCACGGGGTGGGGGGTATAGGCAGGTGAGGAGAAGAAAGAAGGGGTAATTACAGAGCCATAATGGGGAATGGAAAAGGAGAGGGGAGAAATTACTGGAAGTTGGAGGCTACCCAAACAGAATATGAGGTGATGCTCCTCCAACCTGAGGGTGGCCTCATTGTGGCAGTAGAGGAGGACATGGACAGACATGTCAGAATGGGAATGGGAAGAGAATTAATATGGTTGGCCACTGCAAAATCCTACCCGTTGCAGACGGAGCAAAGATGCTCAACAAAGTGGTACCTTAATCTATGTCGGGTCTCACTAAAGTAGAGAAGGCTTCACTGGGAACACTGGATACAGTAGATGACCCTGATGGGCTTGCAGATGAGTGTTGCCTCACCTGGAAGGACTGTTTGGGGCCCTGAATGGAAGAGGGGTAGAGGTGAATGGACAGGTGTAGAACTTATTCCACTTGCAGGGATAAGTGCCAGGAGATCAGTGGGGAGGATGAATGGACATGGGAATCACAGAGATAGTGATCCCTGTGGAAAGTGGAGAGTTGGCAGGGTGGGGGGGGAGGTAAAGATGTGTTTAGTGTTAGGATCCCACTGAAGATGCCATTCCTTTTCAGTCCAGATAAAAGGTCTCAGCCCGAAACTTTGGCTCTTTATTCCTCTCCATAGAGGCTGTCTGACCGACAGAGTTCCTTTAACGTTTTCAAAATGCTGGAGAAACTCAGCAGGCCAGGTAGCATCTATGGAAAAGAGTTAACAGTTAATGTTTCAGGCTAAAACCCTTCATCAGGACTAGAATGTCTACACAAAATGTTGACTGATTACTGTTTATAATTGATGCTACCTGCCTGCTGAGTTCCTCCAGCATTTTGTGTGTGTTGCTTGGATTTCCAGTATCTGCCCCATTTTCTCTTCCTACAACATTTTGTGTGGTTTCTCTGGTTTTCCAGCATTTGCAGAATCTCTTGTGTTTATAGACAGAATATTGGCTAACTGCCCTCTATTTTGAAGAGTCTTGACCTGAACTGCCAACTATCCATTTCCCTCCATAGATGCTGCTTGACCTGCTATGTTCTCCAACATTTTATGTGCTGTTCCAAATTCCAGCATCTGCACTCTTTTGTGTCTCTTTAGACAGAATGTCTAGAAGCCCATCAGCTTCCCAGATCTGGTTTATGAGGGGTCAGCCAGCAACATTTTCTTGATCCAGAAACAAAAAGCTTGCTGAACTGAGTCTCCATACTGTAATTAATCACAATATTTATTTAAAATGGAAATGAGTGGTGAGTGGGCTTCAGAAGTTGTATGCTGCGGCCCAGTCTCCAGAATGCCATGACTGCTTTTGACAGCTCAGTTCTTTGTATTGGTAGGTCATCAAAGACACTAGCAAATTTCTACAGATGTACTGTGGAGAGCATTCTAACTGACTGCTTTACCCCGCTGGCCCTCGGGTATGGGGGTGGGGGCACTGCACAGGATTGAAATAAGCTGCAGAAAGTTGTATCTCAGTCAGCCCTATCATGGACACTAGCCCATGGTGCATCCAGGACAGCTTCAAGGACTGATGCCTCAAAGAGGTGGCATCCATCATCAAGGACCCCATCACCCAGGACATGCCCTCTTCACATTGCTATCATCAGGGACAAGAGCCTGAAGGTATACACTTAATGGTTCAAGAACAGCTTTTTCCCCTTTGCTATCAGATTTCCGAATGGAAGTTGAAGCCATGAACACTACCTCACAACTTTCTTGCACTATTTATTTAGTTTAACTATTATATATGTTAAACATATATCTATATGTAAAACAACAAATTTCACAACATATACCAGTGATATTGATTCTGATTCTGACTATGATCATGGGCACTTGAAAACCATTGAAGCAAGCTTCAATATCTTTAAACAGCTATTTAAAAATCAAAAGGTAAAAAAATTATAGGCATCTTGAAGGATGAGAAGTTAATCAAAACAGCAAGGGAAAGTAAACTAAATATATAACTACACACATGTTTATTCAGTTTTGGTGATGTTGGATCTGAATATGTTATGATCTAGATGCTCTTTAGAAACCAAGAATGAGGCATTAATCTTGATGGTTATAATTGTTTTATGAGGTGTTCTTAACAAAGAAATAACCAAGTTGTTTTACTGTATGGAAGGGCGACAACAGAGAACAATGAAAGAAAGAAAAAGAGCAAAGAAGTCGTGGTTGTTGTTGTAGCGTGGATGAAATGACCGGAGAGATAGAGTCATTGGTAGATACAAAGCAGCTTCTTTATTCGACACAACAAGGTACAGCAGGCATCACACGGACGGAGACGCTTTCCGTAGAAAGGTCTGCTAGCTAAAATGTGGGATCGATATTTATATGCTAAACACAAAGGCAATCGCTACTTAAAAAGTTACAGACAATGCTTCCTTTTGAAGTTACATACAAGCATCACACCTTCGGATTTCATCCTTTCCTTCTGACGCCAACATGTCTGTGTTGGTATCCACAGCCTTTAGTTCAATCCACAATACATTTATTTGGCATTTTACGTGCTAGCATAGAAGACAATTAATATTTATAATGTATAGATAAGACTGTCTTCAAAACTACAGCATCAGGCACCAGAAGCATCTGGTATTTACACCTTTTAAGAAGCCCATTGTGGTGGACTCAATCCACAGTCCTTTGTCAAACAGTTAAAATAGAAGTCTGGTGCCCAAAGTCATTTAAGTGTTAACAAATCATCTACCCAAAAAGAAATCCACTCTAACAGTTGTCATACTAAATGGTAGCTCAGACTGGACAGATAAAGAACATTCCATTGATAAGAGATAATGTATGAAATAAGTTCAGTGCATGACAAAGGCTGCAGAGAAACTTTTAGAAAAATACAATTCAGTTATAGTACAATTATTGAAAATTCACTGGACAATTACACAAAAATAAGTGATTATATAAAAATATTATCAAGCATAAGAAAGTTAAACTTTAGAAAAAGTAACAAATTTAGACTCTATTCAAATGACTAATGCACTGCTTGAGCATTGAACCTGTGACATAGTCCTGGGGAGCGCAGCAGCAGAGCACTGGCCAGGTACGCCAACAGCAAGGAAGGAAGTTCACTATGGAAACAGCAGCACATAGGGAGCTGGATCCGGCCCTTTGTGCTTCAAAATACTGAAAAAAGATGATAATTAGATTGCAAGTATGGAAGGAGTGAAGAATATTTGAATCATCACACTTTGCGTGATTATGGCCTTTGTCACTGACTATGATGAAAGACTGACAGGGAAGTTGATGTTTGAGAAATATATTCTTCACCTACCCGTGTAAGGTCAAATCTCATGGAAATGGAGGAATGACACAGTGTATCTAATGAATTCCCTCAGTGGAAAGCATTGCTCATTCAGGTAAGTTCTTTGGAATAAATTGGAGTCAGAGTTAAGGGTAATTCAGGCCTGCAGCTCCGAGTTCCCATGTGCCATTCTATACCAATGATAAATTGGCCAAAAGAGTTCTGTTTTCCCAATCAGCTCTTTTGAAGGGTTCAGTTCCTCACTACAGACAAGTGGCTTTGAATCACACTGAAAACTCGTGATTATTTAACTTTTCTTGTCATCCTATAGATTGCCAAAGTATTGTCTTTCAGAGGCTAAAGAGATAACCAGTGGATGAAGATGAAAGTAATTGATGTGGGTATTGTTAAATGTTGTGTGGTTGCCCCTGCAAAAGATGCTGACATTGTAGCCAAGGAGTTGGGAGAGTGAAATAATAGATGTGTTAAATGTAGGGAAGGAATATTAAGAGATTTAGCATCCATTAAAATAGATAAATGGTGAACATCCATTAAAGTGTATCCTAAGGTGCAAGAGAGAAAATAGAGGAGGATCTATCCAACAATTTCCAGCATTTCTCTGGCAGCAAATTAGATGCCAGAGGACTGGAAAAGTCAGAGAATAGTATTATTGTTTAAGACAAAAGAAAGGAATTCGTTGAGTAATTACAGACCAATCAACCTAACATTAGTTGTGGGAAATATTCTGGTCGTTGCCATAAATCACTTAGAAAGGCGCTAGTGAATCAAAAGGAGTTCATGTGGTTTTGTTAAGGAAGATCATGTTTCTATTGCAATTGAATGTTTGAGGCATTGACAAAGAGTATCAATGAGAGTTAAAACATTAGATATTGTTCGTCTGGATTGTAGCAATCCTCTTGAAACTTTTCCAACAGCTGTCAGGGGGCATACATTTAAGATGAGACAGGGTCATTTCAAAGGAGACGTGAGGGGAAAGGTTTTTTTTACACAGAGTGTTGTGAGTGCCAGGAATGCACTGCTTAAGGTAATGGACAATAAGAGATACTTAGATAGGCCCGTGAATCTGAGGAAAATGCAAAGACATGGACACAGTGTAGTCAAAAGAGATTAATAACCATTGGTTACTAATTTAATCAATATGGCACAACACTGTGGGACAAAAGGCCTGTTCCTGTGCTGTGCTGTTCTATGTTGGAGATGTGAATATTTTGAGTGAAATACAGTACAGTATGCAGCTCTCATAATAGGATAAGTTTATTGCTCATGACCATGGAAAGCTTTCTACACTCACAGTTTCATAAAAAGAGTTCTCAACTTTCCAGCCAGCAAAAATAAAATATATTTATTCAAATCTGAATTCCCCTGGAAGTAATCAGGTTATGAACACACTCAAACATTTTTTTTCAGTACTGTGCAAGACAGAAGCATCAGAAATGAATGGAGAAAATTAATGCAATTCTGTGTGCTTCCATGTCTTATTTGATTTTAATTATACCATTTTTTAAGGGTCAAGATTTTCTACTCAATATAAAAAGATTGATTTTAGTATGGTTTGAGCTCTGAAAAAAATTGTTTCTGATTTCAATGGGTTGTGCTCACATAGAATATTATATAATTATTAAGAATATGTTTGGAATTTAGATGGCATTAGAACTTTTTTCAATGAGTTACATTAGAACATTAACTTGTTCTTCAATGAAGAGCCAGAAATTCATCAATACTGTTTCACCTAATGCTATTCTAAACAGCTATTACAAGGAAAATGTAAAATTCATCAGAGTTAGTTTCAAAGCAGCTGCTTCAGGTTTGCCTGTGACCTCTGAAATCCACAGGTACAAGTTAATTTTGGATCTCCCCCTCCCCCTCCAACTTTCAAATCCCTTACTCACTCTTCCTTCAGTTAGTCCTGACGAAGGGTTTCAGCTTGAAACGTCGACTGCACCTCTTCCTAGAGATGCTGCCTGGCCTGCTGCGTTCACCAGCAACTTTTATGTGTATTGCTTGAATTTCCAGCATCTGCAGAATTCCTGTTGTTTGCAGTACAAGTTAATTGCCAGTTTAGTTAACAAGTATACTTGAACCTTTTTTTTTCGTATTGAGATACAGCTCTTGAACTCAATCCTCCAACTAATGAAGGTCATCAAAACACATGCTTTCTTAACCATATTGTCAACTTGCATGGAAACTTTGAAGAATGTATGGACTTGGACGTCAAGAAATGTCGGTTCCTTCCCGCTGCTAAGGAGCTGTTGGTCTAATTATTTTTTGGCTAATTGGATTTGTTTTGTTTATATATTAAATTAGATTGGGTTGACTTGTGGTGGTATTGGGCCTGTTGACCGCGAAGTTCTAAATTCAAATGAAGACCATAAGCCCTCTCTGATAGAGACAGCTATCCAGCCTTGACTTTTGTAACTCTGTTATTTCCCTCTTCTCATTTCCATCTCCTCTTAAACATTTAAACACCCTCTTAATCTGTATAAGTGGCTGGTAGTGTGGAACAGAAGGATACTGTAAGTGAAAAGTAATTTCCTCCTTTGATTTAATTGAGTTGATTTAAATGTGCTTAGTTATTTTAATTGCTTTAAAAAAAGATTTAGAAGAATGTATTTTTAGTGACAGTCCTTCAACGTTCTGACAACTGCTTTGCCCTGGTGAAGCAAAGCTTGAACTGGAAATTTGTCAGCTTTCTAAACCAAGGTGCTTTCCTTAGCTAGTCCTATTTGTCCTCATTTGACCCATGCAGTATCCCTCTAAACTTTTCCTATATATTAGTCTGTCCAAACAGCACCTAAATGTTGTAATTGTCCCTGCCTGTACCATTTCCTCAAGTAGCCGATTCCATATATCCACACCAATTTATTTGAAAAGACCATCTGCTGCAGAGGGTAGTGGACTTAGCCCAATGTATCACAGGAGCATCCTTCCCCACCAATGGCAATATCTACGTGAAGTGCTGCCCCAAGAAAGCAGCATCTGCCATCAAAGATCTCCATGATCCAAGCCATGCCATCATCTTACAGTTATCATCGGGGACTGAAGGACCACATCACCAGATTCAGGAACATCTACTTTCCTTGAACCATTCTGTTCTTGAACAAGCCTGCATAATCCTCAGTATGGTAACACTGACCACTTTGCACTACAATGGACTTGGTTATTTTTTACTTTTACTTTCCTCTTTTTTGGTGGATGTTGTGTATAATTTGTTACATTTATGTTTTTCTGTTGTGTCTTAGGTGCTACATACTTCTGGTGCTGCTGCAAGTAAGTTTTTTGTTGCACCTGTGCATACACATACTTGCACACATGACAATAAACATGGCTTTAATGTAACTTTATAGCATAAAAATGTATTTAAATTGCTTGCTGGTAAGTGGGGGGTGGGGTGTTCGAGTACAGACAAGCTTATTGGCAACCACTGGAAGATTTATCAGACAGTGGTATATCCAGTACAGCTGCAACCTCATAGCTCCAGTTGAACCTAAGTTCAGTCTTGACCCCCAGACCCCCATTGTGTTTTCTACATTCTCCTTGTGACCATGTGAGATTCTTCCCAGAGGTGTGAGCTTTGGTAGGTCTGGACACTGTATTGCCTCAAGAGTAGGTGAATGGTAGAATCTGGGAGGGGTTGATAGGGACTTGAAGAGAATCATATGGCAGTAATATGAAGTGGTGTACATGATGCCAAATTGTATAGGTCTCTGCCGTTCCTTTGTATTCATCGGTAGCATGGAGAACGGGAGCTGGCTGCATGGGCAACAGTTTATTCTCCATATCATACTGCCCTGGCTTGCATATTGACTGACAACATAGACAGCTAGGACTCAACATTCATTGTTGGCCACGACCAATGGAGGGTGTTAGTTTAATATGTATGCTTGATGGCTGACGTACACTTGGTGTGCTAAGAACTCCATAACTAGTCTATTATGGAATCAGTTTCCACCAATTTCTAAAGCAAATCATTCCTGATCCAGCAAGCTCTATTTCTCATTAACACTGCCCTGATCCTTTGACAATTATTTTAAGTCTGTGATCTCTCCTTATTGACTCACAGACCAAAGGGTATAGTTTCTGTGCATAGTAAAACCTCACATCATCACTTGCATGCCCCTACACAGTTACCACATATTATTTTCTGTTCCAAAGAGTGCAGTTCAAATTTTCTGAAAGCTCTATTCATAATTAAGATCCTTTATCCCCTATAACATCCTGTTAAATGTCCTTCGTGCACTTTCTAAAGCACGTATGTGTTTTCTGAAATGTGTTGCCTAGATCTCTGTGCCATAATACAGCTGAGGTCAAGCCATACATTTATCCCTTCAAATAATTTTGTTTTTCTATTCTGTTCCTCTATTGACCCAAGTAATACCTGCTAATCCTGAGTAGTTCTCATTTGTGGCTCTATCAATAGCACAGAATGTCTATGAGTCGGAAAGCTGTGGGTTCGAGACTCGTGACTGAATCTTGGATGCAAAGAAATCCAGGTTGTCAGGAAGTATTAAAGAAGTGCAGCAATTGGGAGTTTTTGAAGTTGAGACCATAAAGGATAAGACATAAGGGCAGAATTAGGCCATTCGGCCTGTTGAGTCTGCTCTGTCATTGTATCTTGGCTGATTTATTAAACCGCTCGACCCCAATCTCCTGCCTTCTCCCTGTAACCTTTGATGCCTTAACTAATCAAAAACATATCAATCTCCACTTTAAATATACTAAATGACTTGGCCTCCACAGTCATGTGCGTCAATGAGTTCCACGGATTCACCCACTGTCTGCCTAAAGAAATTCCTCCTCACCTCTGTTCTAGGCAGGTTGTGTCTTACAAGCCAGACTGAATCCTTTGAGGATGTAACAAAATAGATTGATGAAGGTAGAACAGTAGATGTAGTGGATATAGATTTCAGTAATGGATTTAATAAGGTTCCCCATGCAAGACTCCTTCAGAAAGTAAGGAGGCATGGATCCAAGGAGACCTTGCTTTGTGGATCCAGAATTGGCTTGCCCACAGAAGGCAAAGGGTGGTTGTATGGTTGTAAGTGGTTCATATTCTACATGGGGGTCGGTGACCAGTGCTGTTCCGCAGGAATCTGTTCTGGGTCCCCTCCTCTTTCTGATTTTTATAAATGACCCTGAATAAAGAAGTAGAAGTATGGGTTATTAAGTTTGCTGATGACACAAAGGTTGGGGTGTTGTGGATAGCCTGGATGGTTGTCAGAGGTTACAGCAGGACATCGATAGGATGGAGAACTAAGCTGAGAAGTACCAGATGGACTTCAACCCAGATAAGTGTGAAGTGGTTCATTTTGGTAGATCCGGTTTGAAGACAGAATATAATATAAATGGTAAGACTCTTAGCAGTGTGGAGGATCCGAGAGATATTGGGGTCTGTGTTGATAGGAGACTCAAAGCTGCTGCACAGGTTGACAGTGCTGTTAAGAAGGCGTATGGTGTGTTGGCATTCATCAACTGTGGGATTGAGTTCAAGAGCCATGAGGTAATGTTACGGCTGTATAAGACCTTGGTCAGACCCCACTTGGAGCCCTGTATTCAGTTCTGGTCACCTCACTACAGGAAGGATGTGGATACTATAGAGAGTGCAGAGGAGATTTACAAGGATGTTGCCTGGATTGGAGGGCGTACCTTATGAGAGTGCACTTGGCCTTTTCTCCTTGGAGCGACGGAGGAAGAGAGGTGACCTGATAGGGGTGTATACGATGATGAGGGGCATTGATCGTGTGGATAGCCAGAAGCTTCTTCACAGGGCTGAAATGGCTAACATGAGGGGACATAGTTTTAAGGTACTTGGAAATAGGTACCGAGGTGATGCCAGGGTTAAGTTTTTCACACAGAGAGTGGAGGGTGCATGGAATGTACTGTCGGCGGTGGTGGTGGAAGCAGATACAATGGGGTCTTTTAAGAGCCTCTTAAAAAGTAGAGGGCTATCTGCTAGGGAAATTCCAGGCAGTCTCGAGAGTAGGTAACATGGTCGGCACAACATTGTGGGCCGAGGGACTTGCAATGTTCTGTAAATTTCTCTGTTCTGTGTTCTATGTTCTAACAGGGCATCCTTCTATTCTGAACTTGTCCTGGACTCCCCAGTTATAAGAAACATTCTCTCCATATCCACTCATCTAGAGCTTTCAATATTCAATAGGTTTCAGTGAAATTCTCCCTCATTCTTCTAAACTTCAGCAAGTACAGGCCCAGAGCCATGAAACACTCCTCATACGTTAACCCTTTCATTCCTGGGATAATTTTCGTAACCCTCCTCTAGACCATCTCCAATGCCAACACGTCTCTTATAGATAAGCGACTCAAAGCTACTCGCTATACTCAAAGTGCTAAATGACCAATGTCTTATAAATCTTCAGCTGATCTCTTTCAGATGAGATGATAAATTGCAGCTTGATATCAAAATTCCTTGCAGGTCATACTGTGTCTGTAGAGAGGGGGACAGGCTAGCTGCTTTGTCAGAACCTCTGAAATGTTAACTAGGCAGTATCTCTGGGAAGGCCCTTTCTCTCTGCAGATAATGACTGGCCTCAGAACATTTGGTTTTTATTTCAGGTTTCCAGTATCTGCAGTTTTTGCCTTCAGATACAGCATCCAATGCACTTTATTTTAGACCGTAAGACATAGGATTAGAATTAGGCTGCTCGGCCCATCAGCTTTGGTCTGCCACTTGATCATAACTGATCCATTTCCCTCTCAACCCATTCTTCTGCCTTCTCCCCGTAACCTCTCATGCCCTGACTAATCAATAACCTGTCAACCTCCACCTTAAAGAGCCCCAATGACCTGGCCTCCACAGCCACCTGTGGCAATGAATTCCACAGATTAACCACCCTCTGGCTAAAGAAATTCCTCATAGTATCCATTCTACATGGATGTTCCTCTATTCTGATGTGCCTTCTGATTCTGGACTCCCGCACTTTAGGAAACATCCTTTCCACATCCACTCTATCGATGTCTTTTAACTTTCCTTAGGTTTAAATGCCATTCCCCTTCATTCTTCAAAATTGCAGTGAATACAGGCCCAGAGCCATCACCCGCACCACATATGATAGTCCTTTCATTCTCAGAATCATTTTCATGAACCTTCTTTGAACCCTCTCCAATGCCAGCATATCCTTTCTTAGATAAGGGGCCCAAAACTGTTCACAATACTCCAAACGAGGCCTCATCTGTCAGAACCATGACTCTGTTGCGGGGTCTACATAACCATACAGATGGGCTGCACCACAGATTTGACAATTGCGCTTGTGGGTGTGCACGTTCCAGCTAATAACTGTTTCATTATGGCGGTATTTAGCTCCCTTCTTTTCGTTCTCGTCATGTTGAGACTAGAATGACAAGAAAGGAATTAATTACCAGCAACGTTTACGCTCCCTCGTCCTTGTCTGGGAAAGAGGATTACCAGTTAATTGAAGCTATAAAAGAGCAGTATTTATTTAGTGTTTACTTATTGCTTTCAGCTGCAGTGTTGGCATTAACTTTCAGTTTGAGAGTTTTATTTAATGTGTTACGTACCCCGTAACTGGGTTGCCAAACCAGCAGAAATGGACCACTTAGTTGGAGTCTGGATTACTGGAACTAAGAAAGTTTTATTAAAGAAATAAGTAACACAGTACTCTAATAGTAAGGATATAAATGCAACAGGTTAGCAATGAATAAACACACATGTACACAGAACTAGGATAATAGGATCAATCAAGGTCTATTGCAGTCTAGGGGTAAAATGATCAGTCTCAAGTGACACAGAGTTCAGTTCAGTTTCAGTTTGCAGTAATCGCTGTCGTGCTGTTGGGGAGAGAGAGAGAGAGTGAATGCTGATATTCAAATCAGATTCAACAGACCTTTGATATTCCTCGCAGTTAGCTTTCGGCGCGAGCCCTTTTTAATGTCTTCTGAGGTCACCGACTGTGACCCCTCCGTTCCAGATACAATCATTCTTCTGCAGTGAACCCGGCACCCAGACAAGGGTGGACACACACACCAGGTTCCCGCCGATTGTACCTTCTCACCCTGTGCGTCTATGGTTGGTCCCGCGACCAGATCTCCAAAACTCCCACCAACTTGTGGGGTCACACCGCTTTTCCAGGGTCTTGTTATCTCGTGGTGGCATGGTGTGTCTTGCCTTAGTGAACCTGTTCCTTTTATCCCACTGCTGGGGTATCGCCTGTCCATCAAACTTCAAACAGTTCAGGTTCAAAGCAACCGGTCTCTGACAATACTCGGAACGGTGTCTCCTTTTCTTTAATCCCTCTCGTCTCTCTCTTATTAGCATTTTGAATGTTTCTCCCATTTGTCTCTCTCTTATCTCTCTTATCGGCATCAATCTTCTGATAACTTGGTCACAAATGTTTATTGTTTTTCTTTGCCTTCAAATTCTGCAACAGTTCTCATTAAAGTCAGTGAACTGCTAACCTGCTTCAGTGTCTCTCTTTCTGCACTTGGGCCATATCCGAACGTTTCACCATCACCAGTGCCCTATAGAGCATCAGCGTTATGTCATTGTTTAATATTCTAGTCCTCTCAAAATGAATGCTACCATTGCATTTGCGTTCCTCACCACTGACTCGACCTGCAAGTTAACGTTTGGGGAATCCTGCACGAGGACACACTTTGCACCTCTGATTTTTGAATATTCTCCCTATTTAGAAAGCAGTCTACACTTTTATTCCTTCTACAAAGTACATGACCATACACTCCCAACACTGCATTCCATTTGCAACCTCTTTACGCATCCTTTGAATCTGTCTAAGTCCTTCTGCAACGTCCCTGGCTCCTCAACACTACTTGCCCCTGCATTTATCTTTGTACCATCCGCAAACCTGGCCACAAAGCCATCAATTCCATCATCCAAATCATTGACATACAATATCAAAAGGAGTGCTCCCAACTCCAACCCCCGTGGAAAACCATTAGTCACTGGCAGCCAGTCATAAAAGACTCCGTTTATTCCCATTCTTTGCCTCCTGCCACTCAGCCAATCCTCTGCTGGCAATACTAGCAATTCATGCTCCGATATCTTTCTTGTAATATCATTGACTCTTCTCTTGCTAAAGAAGCCTCATGTGCGGTACGTTGTTAAAGGCCTTCTGAAAATTCAAGTACATAACATCCACCAATTCAACTTTGTCTAATGTGCTTGTTTATTTCCTCAAGGAGCTCCAACCGATTCGTCAGGCAACATTTTCCCTTGAGGAAACCATGCTGACTTTGATCTATTTTATCATGTGCTTCCAAGTAACCTGAAACTTCATCCTTAACGATCAACTAGAACATCTTCCCAACCATTGAGGGCAGGCTAACTGGCCTATAACTTCTTTTCTTTTACCTCCCTCCTTTCATGAAGAGTGGACTGACATTTGCAATTTTCTAGTCCTCCAGAACCATGCCAGAATCTATCGATTCCTAAAAGATCATTACTAATGTTTCACAATTTCCTCAGTTACCTCTTTCAGAACACTGGGTTGTAGTCCATCTGGTCCAGGTGACTTATTTACCTTCAGATCTTTCAGCTTCCCAAACACATTCTCCTTAGCAATAACAACTCCACTCACTTCTGCCCCCTGACACTCTTGAACTTCTGGCATACTCCTAGTGTCTTCCACAGTGAAGACTGATGCAAAATACTTATTCAGTTTGACTCCCATTTGCTTGTCCCCCATTACTACCTCTCTAGTGTCATTTTCCAGTGGTCCGATATCTGCTCTTGCCTCTCTTTTACTCTCCATGTATCTGAAACTATTAGTATCCTCTTTGTTACTATTGGCTAGCTTACCTTCACATTTTATCTTCCCCCTTATGGCTTTGTTAGCGCCTACTGTTTGTTTCCAAAAGCTTCTCAATCCTCTTTCGCCTAATTTTTGCTCTATTATATGCCATCTCTTTTGCTCTTGTCAGCCACTATCGCATCATTCTGCCTTTAGAACACTTGTTTGGAGTGTATCTATCCTGCGCCTTCTGAATTACTCCCAGAAACTGCAGCCATTGCTGTTCTTTACTTTACTTTATTGTCGCCAAACAATTGGTACTAGAGCGTCCAATCATCGCAGCGATATTTGATTCTTCGCTTCGCGCTCCCTGGATTACAGATCGATAGTAAACATTAAAAATTTAAGTTATTAAACATTAATAGAAAATAGAAAAGGGAAAGTAAGGTAGTGTAAAAAAAAAACCGAGAGGCAGGTCCAGATATTTGGAGGTTACGGCCCAGATCTGGGTCAGGATCCGTTCAGCAGTCTTATCACAGTTGGATAGACACTGTTCTCAAATCTGGCTGTACGAGTCTTCAAGCTCCTGAGCCTTCTCCCCGAGGGAAGAGGGACGAAAAGTGTGTTGGCTGGGTGGGTCATGTCCTTGATTATCCTGGCAGCATTGCTCCGACAGCGTGCGGTGTAAAGTGCGTAATCCCTGCTAGTGTCCTCTTCCAATCAACATTGGCCAGCTCCTCTGTCATACTTGTGTAATTCCCTTCAATTCACTGTAATATTCATACAATTGACTTTAGCTTCTTCCTCTGAAATGTCATGGTGGATTCTTTCATAATATGATCATTAGCTCTTAAGGGTTCCTTTACCTTAAGCTCCCTAATCAAATCCAGTTCATCACACAAAACCCAGTCCGGAAGAGTTGATCCCCCTAGTGGGCTCAGCCACAAGCTGCTGTTAAAAATATATATCTCTGTAGGCATTCTACAAATTCTCTCTCTTTGCAATCAAAATCAACACCAACCTGATTTTCCCAATCTACTTGCATTGTGCAATCCTCCTTGACTATACTAACATTGCCCTCTTGACATGCATTTTCTATCTCCTATTGTAATTTGCAGCCCACATCCTGGGTACTGCTAGGAGAGCTGTATATAACTCCCGTCAGGGTCTTTTTACCTTTGGAGTTCATTAACTCTACCCACAACATTTCTACATCTTCTAATCCTATGTCTCCTCTTTCTAAGGATGTGATTTCGTTTTTTTTTACCAACAGAGCCACGCAATCCGCTTTGTCTACCTGCCTGTCCTTTTGTTACAATGTGTATTCTTAGATGTTAAACTCCCAACTATAATCTCCTTTCAGTCAAGACTCAATGATGCCCAAAACAACATACCTGCCAATCTCTAACTAAACTACAAGATCATCTGCCTTATTCCATATACTGTGTGCATTCAAATAGAACTCCTGTATTCATCACCCTTTTCAATTTTGTTCCTGTGTTACACTGCAACTCATCCCACTGGCTGCTATTTTGCCCATCAACTGCCTGCCCTTCCTGACAGATTCATTACACGCTACCTCTGCTTCTATGCCATCAGTCCTCTCCTCAGCCCTATCCATAATTTCCATACCCCGCCCCCCCATGCCAAATTAGTTTAAATCTTCCCCAGCAGTCCTGGCAAACTTACCTATAAGGATATTGGTCCCCCTCCAGTTCATCTGTAACCTGTCCCTTTTGTACAGGTCATAGTTTCCCCAGAAGGGCTCCCAATGATCCAGAAATCTGAAACTCCTGTCCCCTGCACCTGTTCCTCAGCCATGCACTCATCTGCCAAATCATTGTATTTTAAAGGCGGAAGAGAAGCCTGTAGTTTTGGCTAATAGTTATCAGTCATCACATGAATAATAAAAATGTTACAAAACTCACAAAAATAGTATATCTGATCATTATGAAATCTTGGGACCTGATTTTGTGTGAGCTGAGTGCTGCATTTCCTACGTACATTACAAAATTACTTGTGTGGAAAGGACTCTGTGATGTCCTATAGTGGGAGACATGGTAATTTTTAGCATCTGCAAAACACTCTTATAATGAAGTCAGAATTTTTCCACTCAATGACATCTTTTTCAAATCAAATCATTTATCTCTTCCTGTTCACTGCCATCTTAAGGTTTCAAATGTTCAAGGTCTCAAAGGTACATTTAATGTGAGAGAAATTGATACAATGTATGTCCTGAAATGCTTTTCCTTTGCAACCATCCATGAAAACAAAGGAGTGCTCCCAAAAAAATGAATGACAGTTAAATGTTAGAACTCTACAGACCCCCCAGCTCCTGCCCCCCACTCGTAAGTAGTAGTAAAGCAATGAACCCCCCCTCCAACACCAGCAAAAATGTAATGGCACCGACCCACCACCAAGCATTCAAGCCTGCAGCAGAGCAACAGACTTGCAGTATCCCAAACACTACTCGTTCACCCACTATTTGACATACCACAGGCTCTCTCTCTCCCTAATAAGGGAGAAAGAGATGTCTCCATTTCACAGTGAGAGGGGAGACATAACAAACAACTCGCTGATATACGAAGTTAAAAGTCCGTTGCGTTGCTTTTTCTGAGCTCTGCGCCCAAAGATCTCGTGTCTCTGGACACACAGTCGAAGATCTCGTGTCTCTGGGCACACAGCCAAAAATCTTCCGTCTCCCATGACACTCCAGATTCCTGCCGGGGCACCAAACTTTGGTCCATCCGTCTCCAGAGCCATGAGATCCCAGAACTCCGAAGGCGGGCTAACCCCTTAGACCGCATCCTTGGCATATCGAGAAACAGCCAGTCGTGAAACCCGAAGAGCAGGTCCCATTCCTGCAAAAGGACCAAAGTCAGCGTGTAACTCCGGGTCAGGGTGTTCAAAAGAACCCTGAAAGGGAAAAATAGAGATATTAAAGATGAAAATAGAGCTGTTTTCGAAGATGCAAGCAGAGGAGTTGCCGTTAGGTGCCATTGTCTCTCCAAAGCTCCTCCTTTTGTTGCAACAATGATCTGTAGGGGAGCGTCTCTGAATGCACAACAAACACTTTGAACCTTGACGTAGCTGGGCTACACAGTAGAAGACCACAAACGTACGTTAAGTAGCCACTTTGTTAGGTACAGGAGATACCTAATAAAGTGGCCACTGAGTGTAAAACATGTTCTTTTGAAGTTTGCTGTCTGTCATTTGCTACATCTTCTTGGGAAAGGGGAAGCAGGAAAATGTATCTAATAATTTGTCTGGAGTGGTACCAGCATAAAAGTGTGCCTTTTGTTAAAATGTAGACTTTGTGCTCCAGTGTGAAAAGCAATTTAAAGAAAAACACATAAATAAGCTGCAATTGAGATTGCTTTTTCACCTCAGTGCACCGAAGATGATATGTCATTATGTTCAGATATTTTTTTCCCATTGTAGCCAATAGTATCTTCGTTCTTGTAGAAGCTTCACTGCCTATTGACTGGATTCTTCAATTCATAAATCTTCATTTTAGTCTTAGAGGATACTGTAAATTTGTGCCAACATGAAGCTGCTGACAGGAAGTCTTTTACCTACTAAATAAATCTGGAAGTGTTCTGTAAAACTGTCTTCCTGTGTCTTCCTTTCTAAGCCAGAGGCTTGTTTCTGTGCTGAAGTTTCATAGGCACTTGCAGCTTAAGAAATCCTTATTTTTTTGACAGTCTGAATGATTGGTGCCGGTAGGCTGTTGGTCAAGGGTCCATAGAGCTGAACTCAAATCAAACATCTGCTTGCGTGCGAATTCCAGCAACCAAACAGAATCTGATAATGTTAACCTTGGGCAATTTTCCCTTGGCTTACTGGTGACCACTGAGTGCTGTCCTGTTGTTCAAATGACCTCTCCTTCAATCACCTCAGCTCCCATTTTTTGGAATCCTCTTCCTGTCCCAGAAGGGTTGTCCAAGTGATTCATTAGGGGTGAAATGCAGGCAAAACAAGAATTTAGAAGAAAATTGTAGGGATGAGTCAGGAATCTTAAGGAAGTTCATGTGAAAAGAAGCCATTTGGAAGTGGGAGAAGAGCCACAATAAATGAGGACGGAAGGAACTTGAGAGTAGAAGGCAGCAATAGATGAAGGAAAAGCAGCCATTAGTAGTGGGATAGGATGGAGGATGATGGAATGACATGTGAGAGGAGATTGTTACTGAGGATTCCGTGAACCACAACACACATTTAGTCTGTCAGGTGTATGATTTTTGTATGCTGCATATGAGTTACTCTTATACGCTGCCTGTTTATGTATCCATTCCTTTTCTCAGCTTCCCCTTAAATTGGCCTCGAGATTCATGTTACAGATCCAAATGTTGGTTATCATGAAGCAGGTGGGCCTATTTCAATGCTGTTGGATTCTGCGACTCTTGGATGGGGGGGCGGGGGTGGTGGTGTTCTAAGTTAAATGAACTGTGAATTTTAAAAAATTATATTCATTTGCAAAGCCTTATTCGCAATGCCATTGTATATTACCTTCTCCTAATTGCTCCTGAATTGAGCAAACAATGAAGCAAGTGACACAGATAAATTAAGAACAGGAGTAGACTACTCAGCCTGTGATCCTGCTTTGCCATTCAATAAGATCAGCCAACATCAACTCTGGTAACTTTTCTCATCTTTACAAGTCAAAAATCCATCTGTAATATTAAAATATACAGGAGCTTTTGACACTCTTGAGGGAGAGAAAAACTACAATGCATTACCTATCTTTTCAACTGGTGAGTTGTTATTTATAAATAGTAATCCCCAGTTCTTATTCACCAAGATGAGGAATTATCCTCTGCACAGCCAGCCTATAAAGACTTACCAGGATCTTAAGGATGTTAAGAATTTGTTGAGGATAGATTTGTGGTTGCTGGTGAAAAGTGAACTGAGGCTTGATTGGTACTTTGACAGCAGTGAAGCAGGGAGACGCTGCAAGGCAGACTGTGCTCTGAGCTCAAGAGAAAGTAGATGCAAGAGGAATATTAAAGGGGCAGATGTGCGGAAGAAATTTCAACACATTCGACAATAAAAGAAATATTTGCTCTTTTTTCTTCAACCTGATAGAAAAAGAGGTTAATAGAATTGAAAGCAGAGGACCATTTCACTGAAAGATATCTTCAGACTCATCAACGGTAACTGAGAAAAATTATTGAATACATCTTAATGTCAGAAAGGAAACTCAGAAGAAATGAAATCTTTTACTATATGGTTGTTAAATTGTTGACTCTCTGAAGGCTTTATGCAATATTTTATTTTTGGTTCAATGCACATACAGTTTGCTGCTTTTCAGATTGAGTATCCTATTTACAAGCTATTCTCGTTGCCACTTTTAAGGTTGTTTGGCTGAATGCAGCTTCCCCAGCCAGGAGAGTTTCCACTTCAAAGTGTGGTGACTGGGGATACATGCTGTATCCAGTGTTAGATTCGGTCAGTCTGTTGACAGCTGCTCCCTGGAGCAAGTTCACCATTTCACAATTCTGAACTTTGAGAGCCATTTGTTAAAAAATATAACACTGCAACAGTGTGTTCCAGGTAAATCCATTTCAAAATGAAATGAAATAGAATGATTTAATGACAAACACAAAAAAACAAGAAAATTCAACTGCAAGGACATGTTTTAATGAAAAGAATTTATCCAAAAATTTGTTCATCCAGTCTTATTAATTTTGGTGCCAAGAAACTTGTATCATTCTAGAAATACATTCAACCACAGCGCAATGTGAGGAGTGCTCAGGTGAGTAAATTAATCCCAGCAGCTACTTTGTTCTCTGGTGGTAGTGTTAACTCATGTCTCCATATTGGAAGTCAAATGATTTGTATGATTAGTATGGTAATTTTACCTCCTCACCTGTGTGTTCTTCCCTCCCCATTTGTACATCATTAAATACTAATTATATCCTCTGACATATCCAGAGCTGAAGGGGCAATTTGTCTTTTCTGGAAAGATGCATGATGCAATAATATGGTTCTGTTTAAAGCAAAGTTATAGGATATATTAAACACAAGAGATTCTGCAGATGCTGGAAATGCTGGAGGAACTTCACAGGTCAGGCTGTATCTATGGAAATGAATGATAGGGTAAACTGTCTGGCATTAATGAAGGAGCACATGAAAGTATGTTTGAAAGTATTAACAAGTACAGTCTACAGGAAGCATTTTCTTTGAACACTTTGACCTGTAAAGTCCATTGAAGATGGAACTATGCAATTCTTGAATTTGACTTTGACCTGGGATGTGCACATTGGAGAGAAATAGAGACAGATATAGTACAGTACATTTAGAGGTTTTGTGGGGTACCTTGCATTAAGTGTGAAACAGGCTTGTTACAAAGAATTACAGATCATTTGAGCACTTCAACAGAGGATGCATTATGTCAGCAAATAGGCAAAACTAATTTTCCCTTTGCACTCTGCATTGTCTGAGGTCAAATTGGTAAAAGCCGAGTGCTGCACCAACACGAGGGTCGTAAGGAGACCTTTTGGCATATTGGCCTTCATAAATCAAAGTACTGAATACAGGAGTTGGGATATTATGTTCGAGTTGTATAAGACATTGGTGAGTTCTAATCTGGAGTATTGTGTGATGTTTTGGTCAGCTACTTATGGGAAAGATGTCCATAAAATTGAATGAGTGCAGAGAAAATTTGCAAGGATGTTGACAGGATTTGAGTAGCTGAGTTATAAGGAAAGATTGAATAAGTCAGGATGTTATTCCCTAGTGTGCAGAAGAATGAGGGGAGATTTGATAGAGGTATAGGGTTGCCACGGTGGTGTATTGGTTAGCACAATTCTACTACAGCTTGGTGCATCAGAGCTTGGAGTTCAATTCCAATATCATCTGTAAGGAATTTGTATGACCTCCCAATGGAATGCATGGAATTTTTCTGGGTGCCCTGGTTTTCTTCCGCAGTCCAAAGATGTACCGGTAGGTTAATTTGTCATTGTAAGTTGTTCTGTGATTAGGCATGAGTTAAGTAGATGGGTTGCTGGATGGGGCCAGAAGGGCCTGTTCTGCACTGTATCTTATTAAATAAATAAATAAACACTGTAAATAACACAGTTAAGAGTGTTATACATCAGGAAAATGCAAGCAGGCTTTTTCCACAAAGGCTGGATGAGACTAGAACTAGAGGCCATGGGTTAAGGGTGAAAGGTGAAATGTTCAAGAGAAACATGAGGAGGAAATTCTTCACTTAGAGTGTGGTGAGAGTCTGCAATGAGCTGTCAGCGAAAGTGGTAGATGCAGGTTCAACTTCAACATGTAAGGGAAAATTGGATAGGTACGTGGATGGGAAGGGTGTGGAGGCCTATTGTCTGGGTGCAGGACATCTGGAGTAGGCAGATTAATAGTTCAGAATGGACTAGATGGGCCAAAGGACCTATTTCTGTGCTGGAGGGTTCTATGACTCTGTGACTCACGGAATTTAGCTACCCAGGCAACTCTGAGAGCCAATTTCTCCTATGAGAAAGGATATGACAACAAGTACATTGGACTAGCCACTTGCAGCTTCTCTCCTCACACTGTCCTGGTTTGAAAATATATAATTGGTCTTTCTGCACTACGTCTACAGCTTAGACACCCATTTGACAATATCCTTGTGGTAAATTCACTAGAATGGCTTCAGCAGTTCAAGAAATTAGCTTTATAGCAATTTTTAAGGATAGATGGAGGTGGGTATTATGGATTAGTATTGCCAGTAACCTCTGGGAATGCATAAATCACCGGTTACTTTATGATAATCAACTAGATGGGAACCAAACCACCAGGTCAGAAAGCAGTGGGATGTAAACAAAGGTAACTGTCCAGGCCAGTATAAGCGAGCAGGAGCAAAGAATTAGATATGATGGATTGGATAGTTTGAAGTGTGTGCATTTTAATACCAGGGGTATTTTGGTGAAAGTCATGAACTCAAAGCATGGAAATATGATGTTGTAGTCATTATAGAGACTTGGTTGAGAGGGGACAAGAAATGGTGCTTAATATCCCTGGGTTTCGATGTTTTAGAAGAAGATATAAAGTGAGGTAAAGTGGGGGGGGGGCGGTGTGGAAGGAGGTTGGGCTCCTAATCAGGGACAATATCACAGTGGCTCAGAGGGGACATAATGAAAGGCTCATCCACTCAGTCTATATGGGTAGAACTCAAAAATAGGATGGGTGCAATCATGCTGAATGGATTGTACTACAGTCCACTCAGAAGCCACTGGGGCATTGAGAAACATATGCAGGCAGATTAAGGAAATGTGCAAAAATAATAGGGTTGTTACCATGGGGGCTTCAACCTCCCTAATATAAACTGGGACCTTCTCAGTGCAAGTGTATTCGGTGGGACAGAGTTTATTAGGAGGGTTTCTTAAATCAATATTTAGATAGTCCAACAAGAGGAGGGATGTACTGGATTTGGTGTTGGGTATTGAGCCAGGCCAGGTGATCAACCTTTCAGTGTGTGATCAGTTAGGGAATAGTGACCACAACTCCTTAAGTTTTAAGATAGGTATAGATAAGGATGAGTATGGATAAGTATGCGTGAGAGTAGTAAATTGGGGCAGAGCAAATTATGACAGCATTAGGCAGGAACTAGGGAGAGTTAATTGGGAACAGTTTTTTCTGGGCAAGTTCACATCTGACATGTGGAGAGTGTTTAAAAGCCTACTGCCCAGAGTACAGGACAGGTATGTTCCAGTCAGAAGGAAGGAAAAAGATGGCAAGGTAGAGAACTTTGGATGTTGAAGGAGGTGATGAATTGAGTCAAGAAGAAGAAGAAAAAGTATGTAAAGCTTAGGAAGCTAGATACTCTTGTGGATTATAAAGGGGTTCAGAAAATAACTTAAGAAGGGAATTAAAAAAGCCGGAAGGGGTCATGAAAAGTCTATGGCAATAGGATTAAAGAGAATACCAAAGTATTCTATACCTACATAAAGACCAAACTAGAGAGAGAGTGTGGGTCAGGGGACCATTTGCTTTGATACAAAGGGTGTGGGTGAGATCTTTAATGAGGACTTAACATCAGTATTTATCAAGGAGGAGGACTTCAAGGATAGGGAGATCAGTGGTGAGAGTATTAATATGCTTGGGCATTTCAAAGAAAAGGAGGAGGTCGTGTTGGGTCTCTTAAAGAGCATTAAAGTGGATAAGTCCCCGGGGCCTGATGGGATATTCTCCAGGTGTTTTTGAGAGAGGCAAAGATTGTGAAGTCTGAGTAAGTCGATTGAGGTTTTGACGAGGTGATGAGGGATGTTGACTACATTGATTTTAGTAAGGCATTTGACCAGGTCCTTCATGGAGGCTCATCCAGAAGATTAAGATGCATGGCATCCATGGTGAATTGGTTGTTTGCATTCAGAACTTGCTTGCCCATAGAAGACAGAAGCTGGTGGTTGAAGAGAATTATTCTAGCTGGAGATCTGTGATTAGTAGGGTTCTGCAAGGATCTGTACTGGGACTTCTGCTGTTTGTGATGTATATAAATGAACTGGATGAAAATGCAAATAGGTGGGTTAGTACTTTTGCAGATGATACAAATATTGGTAGTGTTGTGGATAGCATAAATTATTGGCAAAAAATACAATGTTAGTCAGTTGCAGATATAAGCAGGGAAATGGCAGGTAAGGTTTAACCTGACCAAATATGAAGTGTTGCACCTTAATAGGTCAAAGATAGAGACAGTACACTGTTAAGGGCAACACCCTTAACCGTGTTAATTAGCAGAGGGTTCTTGGGGTCCAAGTTCATAGCTCTCTGAAAGTGGCTACACTGGTAAATAAGGTGGTTAAGAAGGCATGTGATATGCTTGCCTTTATGAGTTGAGGCATTGAGTTCAAAAGTCAGGATGTTGCGTTGCAACTTTATAAAACACTAGTTAGGCCAGATCTGGAGTGTCGCATATAGTTAAGTCACCATATTATAGGAAGGCTGTCAAGGCTTTGGCAAAGGTGCAGAAGAGGTTTACCAGGATGCTGCCTGGATTAGAGAGCATGTGCTATAACGAGAAGTTGGACAAACTTGAATTGGTTCTCTCTGCAGTAGTGGAGGCTGAGGGGAGATCTAATAGAGGTTTATAAGATTATGAGAGCGATATATAGAGTAGACAGGCAGTATCTTTTTCCCAGGGTTGAACTATCTAATACCCAAGGGAATGCACTTAAGGTGAGAGGGGTCATTTTAAAGGAGTTGTGAGGGACAAAATTTTTACACAGAGAGTGGTAGGTGCCTGGAATGTGCTCTCTGGGGTAATGATTGAGGCAGATATGTTGGGGACTATTAAAAGGGATTTAGATTTGTACATGAAAGTGTGAAAAATGGAAGGATATGGACATTGTGTAGGCAAAAGAGATGAGTTTAATTTGCCATGTGATTACTTATTTAACTGGCTCTGAAGGGCCTGTTTCTATGCTGTACACTTGTATGTTTTAGCTGGCGTGCTGTTTCCAGGACTGAGCATACCTTTTAAGAAACGTGTGCAGTTTGCTTTGCTGTCAGTTAAAGGGGACCCATGGAAGCCCAGGCTACCCAATGACAGGAACCAGCTTCATCATTGTCCTATTGTGAACATAAGGTGTAGGATCATACCGTCATGATGGCTCTCCCCTGATTATGATTACTTCCACCAAAAACTTTATATTGACTCAGCCTTCCCTTCACCCAATCCCTTCCTCAAACTACGAGAGAAAGATGTTTGTTGACTTACCGCACTCTTCCTATTTAACAGGCCTTTCAAAGTGCTGAAGGCATTTCAGGTTGTTGCCTTCTGTTTTATGATGTATTTTCCTCAAGTGCGCTGAATCTGCACTTGTGCCTGCTGCTTTATCTCACTAATGGTAAAAATACAACTGTGGGAATACCATTTTTAATGTTGACAGAAGATTAGTGGATGCAGTGTATTGAATTAATGTTCATAGTGTACTCAGCACTGTCACTGTCCTATGAGGTAAGTGTCATTAGAAGCCGCTTTTGGATGCTGAAAATGTTTGGGCTATGCACGGAATAATGAAAGACTTGCCAAGTGAGTGAAAACAGCTTCAGACAGGCCATGGACAAATAGTGATCTCAAAAATCTCAGAAGCTCAGAAACCTGGGAAAATGTAACAACCACACTGACTCTTACAGCTCTCTGACCTGTGAATGCTCAAAGTGTGGAAGGAACATTTGGGTTGGAATTGAGAACCTTGAGTCAATGTGTCAGAATCTGATAGAAGCCCAGCGTACATAGTAAAAAGAGCAAATGATCTCCTAATCTCCTAAAATATACCCCACCTTCCCCTGCTGTGTCGAGATTTGCTGACCCCACGTTGGTATCATCAGCCAGTTCAGAACCCACAAAACTGGAATGGAAGCAAGACATCTTCACTCCCAGGGGACATCCTAAGAACAAGGATTTGCAGAATAAAGTCCTATCAGAATTTTGATCCTCTATTCATTTTATCATGTTAACCAATTTTATTATTAGTTTTTAATTAGCTACATATATCTAACTCATGAGCACAAATAGAAAACAAATTGAGGTCAACTACAGGTCACTTGCATGAGGTTGACCTGCAAAACTTCAACTCACTTAAAGCATTTTAGATCAATGCATTTAGCACTCTTGATATTTTTCATAAGAAACAGTCTTGACCCTTCTGCAAATCTGTTTTATAATTGCCACATTTCCCTAATCTATTTAGCCTGCTTGATCATTTCAAATAATCTCGCACAATTTGTATGCATTGATGTTGATCTTCAACATCCTAGGTCCTTTCAATGAGTTTTTGGTTGATTTTCAGAAAA